>NC_080791.1:107675721-107980926 GCF_028018385.1 Neofelis nebulosa | reverse complement strand
CCCTAAAAAATTGTTTTATTTATTTTTTTTTTTTAAATTTTTTTTTCAACGTTTTTTATTTATTTTTGGGACAGAGAGAGACAAAGCATGAACGGGGGAGGGGCAGAGAGAGAGGGAGACACAGAATCGGAAACAGGCTCCAGGCTCCGAGCCATCAGCCCAGAGCCTGACGCGGGGCTCGAACTCACGGACCGTGAGATCGTGACCTGGCTGAAGTCGGAGGCTTAACCGACTGCGCCACCCAGGTGCCCCATAAAATTGTTTTAAATAAAAACACAAAAAATAGGGGGCGCCTGGGTGGCTCAGTCGGTTAAGCGTCTGACTTCGGCTCAGGTCACGATCTCGTGGTCCGGGAGTTCGAGCCCCATGTCGGGCTCTGGGCTGACAGCTCAGAGCCTGGAGCCTGCTTCCGATTCTGTGTCTCCCTCTCTCTCTCTGCCCCTCCCCCGTTCATGCTCTGTCTCTCTCTGTCTCAAAAATAAATAAACGTTAAAAAAAAAAAAACCACAAAAAATAGGAAGTGGTAAATAAACATGATTTTGCAGGGAAAACAAAACATGAAAAGTTCTTGGTGCACAACGGGTACTCACTCCATGGTAGATAGTGTTGTTCCTAATGCAGGTAATGGAATCACAGGTGGGCTCTCCAAACTGTGGACACAGAGGCAAACAACCATGGACTTGCTCCTCCTAAATGTCAGCTACCTACATGGTACTACCAATCAATCTTGCCAGGGGTTGGGGTTTCTGAACTATCAGATGTAGATTCAAAAGACCGAAAATGCCAGAGATGAGTGGGAAGGACTGAAGCTTTTTTTTTTTATGTTTGAAAAAGAGAGAAAGAGGGAGGGAGGGAGACAGAGAGAGAGAGAGAGAGCCCACAAGGTGGGGAGGGGCAGAGAGAAGGAGACACAAATCCAAAGCTGGCTCCAGGCTCCGTGCTGTCAGCACAGAGCCTGACGTGGGGCTCGAACTCACAAATTGTGAGATCGTGACCTGAGCCGCTTTACCGAGTGAGCCACCCAGGCGTCCCTGAAACTTCTTATGTTGTACACTCCAACACCAGTTCTCTGCCTCCCACCAATGTCTTGCAAGTCCATCCGATTCTGACATGAACAACTCCGAGTTGGTGAAGACCCCACAGGTGAGGAATTCAGCCACAAGTCCTGGTTCTCCGGGCTATCCACACCTCTGTCCAACCTGGCTGCAAGTTCAGGGTTCCCACAGACCCCTTTCAGGTTCAACAATTTGCCACAGTGACTCACAGAACTCAGGCAAGCACTACATTTATGATTACTGTTTTATTATAGAGGATACAAGTGAACAGCTACATGAAGAAACGTGGCAAGGTCTAGAATGGTCCTGAGCCCAGGAGCTTCCGTCCCTGTGGAGTCAGGGTATACACCACCCTTCTGTCACATCAGTAGGCTCACTGACTCAGAAGCTCTCCAAACCTCATTGTTCAGGGTTTTCAACTGAGGTTTCGTTACACAGGCACGATTGATGAAATCATCGGCCATGTGACTGAATGCAGTCTCCAGTCCCTCTCTCTCCGCCAGAGGTGGGGCTGAAAGCGGAGTGGTTTTCCTGACCAGCCAGCATCCTGAAGCTAGCTCAGGGCTCTCAGAGCTGGCAATGAGTCCCCTGTGAGCTTAAACTCGGGTATGGTCCAAAGGGGCTTGTCATGAACAAGCAAAGACACTCGTATCACTCAAGAAATCCCAAAGGTTTTTGGAGCTCTGTGCCAGGATCTTGGGACAAAGGCAAGATAATATATTTTTGGTGGTACTGCACCCTTGTATAAAATCAGGAGACATCTGTGTCTGGAGTCCGTGTAGAGTTCTTGGAGGTTCCTATTCAAACCAACAGTGCTCTCTGATCTTACTGGATCGGCACAGCATCCTGTAGGGGTAGCGTCAATGTCTGCCTCGTGCGGATGGAGAAACTGAGGCGTGGAGAGATTAAATTACTTCCCTAGTTGTCCGCCGGTGGATGGCTGGCCTGAGTCGGTTAAGACTCCAACCTGCCTCCAAACTGGGAAGAATCAGCCTGTGGGTCCTCAGCCAGAAAGTGCCAATTTATTTATTTTTTATTAAAAAAAATTTTTTTTCACATTTATTTATTTTTTGAGAGGGAGAGAGACAGAGGGTGAGTGGGGGAGAGGCAGAGAGAGAGAGAGAGAGAGAGAGAGACACGGAATCTGTAGCAGGCTCCAGGCTCTGAGCTGTCAGCACAGAGCCCGACATGGGGCTCGAACTCACAAACCGTGAGACCATGACCCGAGCCGAATTAGGATGCTTAACCAACTGAGCCACCCAGGCGCCCCAAGAGTAGGGATTTTAAAGGTCACGCTCTGCAAAAATAAAAAGTAATAAATTAACATTATTAATAAATTAATAACATTGCAACTTGGAATTAAGGAAAGATACTCTCATGAAAGTCCTGGATAAAAGAAGAAATTCAACCGGAACAGCTGCAGAGCAGTGCGGGTGACGGGCCCATCACACAAAGCTGTAGCCTTTGCTGTCATCAGCATGGCAACGTCGCAATTAGTATTAACAGTCCATTTTCAGGTGTGCATTTGTCTCTTCCTTTACCAGACTATGATTTTCTGGAAGGCAGGGACTGAGTTTCGTTTACTTCTGCAATCCACCAAGCTGTTTTGCACTCAGTAACTGCTCACACGCTGAGGGACTCTTTTCTCCTCCAGAGAGCCTTATTGTATTAACTGGATAAATTAACTTTCCCTTCATTTTCAAACAGATGACTTAAACACATAAAAGTTTTTTGAATGTTTATACTTGAGAGAGAGAGAGAGACAGACAGACAGAGTGTGAGTAGGTAGGGTCATAGAGAGAGACAGGGAGACATAGAATCCGAAGCAGGCTCCAGACTTCAAGCGGTCGGCACTGAGCCCGACACGGGGCTTGAACTTGTGAACTGAAAGATCATGACCTCTGAGCCAAAGTCAGACGCTTAACCGACTGGGCCACCCAGGTGCCCGATGACTTAAATATTTTATATTTTTTCCTTTCTTGTCCGTAATATTAGCTTCGCTTTTATTATACAAATAGTACTTGCTCAGTATAAAAAACTAAAGTAGAATATAGAACATAGAGAAATAGGAGGAAAAAATTAAAAATTACCTGAGATCCCACCACCATTAAAAATTTGCTGATTTTCCTGTCAGTGGACTTCGTTATGTTCAGTTATATAATGTTATGTCACGGGATCATCAGAAATTTTTAAAAAGTATGAAGCACATTTAAAAAATGTTTTGAGGGGCGCCTGGGTGGCGCAGTCGGTTAAGCCTCCGACTTCAGCCAGGTCACGATCTCGCGGTCCGTGAGTTCGAGCCCCGCGTCAGGCTCTGTGCTGACGGCTCAGAGCCTGGAGCCTGTTTCCGATTCTGTGTCTCCCTCCCTCTCTGCCCCTCCCCCGTTCATGCTCTGTCTCTCCCTGTCTCAAAAATAAATAAAACATTTAAAAAAAAATTAAAAAAAAAAAAAATAAAAAATGTTTTGAGTGCTCAAAATGTATGGAATAACGTCCAAGTAATTGTTTCCCTCTCCAGTGCTTCACTAATAACATGACGTGTATTCTTCCATAGCTATGCTCAGCTAACCAAATAAAAACATGCACGAGCACACACATATATGGGGCTTTACAAAAACGAGATTGCGAAATATGTATTTGTCTGCTTTTCTCGTTTAATAACAGCACAGAAGTCCCTCTACATCAGTTGGTATCGATTAACTGATTTTCAAATCTGCCTAGTAATCTATGTTACGGACATTCAGTTTGTCGAATTCACTTATTAATAGAAACACACTTTGTTTCCAGATTTTCACCCTTACAGTGCTGCAGTAAATGCAGTGTAAGACCATGAACACATTACATTATATCATCACACACTTTGCTTTGGGGCAGATTCCCAGGAGTGGGACTGATACGTTGAAAAGACCCAACATGGGGCTAGATCTGACGAATGGTGAGATCATGGCCTGAGCTGCAAGCAAGAATCCCACACTTAACCTACTGAGTCACCCAAGCGCCCCTCTAATTAATTAAAAAAAAAAAATTAACATTTACTCATTAAAATTTTTTTAATATTTATTATTTTTGAGGGAGAGGCAGAGACAGAGAGCAAGCAGGAGGGGGACAGAGAAAGAGGAAGGCGCAGAATCAGAAGCAGGCTCCAGGCTCAGCTGTCAGCACAGAGCCCAACGGGGGACTCAAACTCACCAACCAGATCATGACCTGAGCTGAAGTCAGAAGCTTAACCAATTGAGCCACCCAGGTGCCCCCCCCCCCCATTAACTTTGAAGACTTCTTTCCATATAAGCTCTTTATCATGTGTGGCAAACATATTTTCCTGATGTATTTCTGTCTGCTTTTATCATACAGTTTTCATTTCTTTGGTGGTCATCTTTTATTAGTCTGAGTTTCTTGTCTTCCTAAAAGTCTCTATCTCTACATGACTCTGATAGTGTCCTACATCGTGTTCCGTGCCTGTTTTATTGTCTAATTTAGCACTCTATACCATTTATTAGCTCAATTTTTCTTTACGGAATCTACCTACATATGGGGGAATCTATTCCCAGTCTCTTCCTGTTGCCCTCATCGGTCTTTCCTACACTATTACATCGTTTCATGATGGTGTCTTTTATACTGTTTGTACCGTCTGAAATGCAAGTTCCTTCTCGACCTCGTTGACAAGTTTCCCCACTATTTTCATAATTCTATGATTATAAGATGATGTAATCACCCCAACCCAATTGAGATTCGCATGGAAACGCAATGTGTATGTAAATTAATTTCGGAATTGACTTTATATTGTTGTCGCCTCAGATTATGTGTTCTTCTGTCGCCTCAGATACTGCTTTTAACCTTTCAAAAAAGCTATTTTATAGCTTATTTTCTTTCTTCTTTTAAGAAAACAGGAAGTCCTTTTTTACCTGCGGCTAGTCAACGGATCCTGTTTACGGGCGCGCGCCGGCCCCTCCCCCCGTCCCCCAGTTCCGGGTTACCATGGGAATCGAGAATTGACGTCACTTAGGGCTTCCGCGCCGGACCCCAGGGTCGACTATGAAGCGAAGGGCGGAGAGGAAGCTTTGTCCCACCTGCGCATGCGCGCTCCTTCTCCACTCCTCCCCCACCGTAAATCTCGTTCAGCCGCGGCTTTACCGCCGCGACCTCTCGCTTAATCCCAGCGAAACTGCTCCCCGGGGGAGGGGAGTAGAAAAAGAATCGAACAAGCGACAGCCAATCCCATGAGACTACGACGCAACCAAGGTTGATCGACTCAATCAGTTTCAACCAATGAGAAAGCCCTTGGCCCTTACGTCACAGAGCTTGCCCCACCCTATCCCCTCCTTTCTGGACGCTGAGCTCAGTTCGCGCAGTAACAAATGAAGTGCGCGCTGCGACACCTCCTAGCTCGCCAGGCTCGTCCGCCATTTCTTCGCCGGGCCTAACGGTCCGGCCAATCCCAGCGCGCATCGAGAAGGGCTAAGGCTCCGCCAATCGGAGGCCGCCGATTCCGACCCCCTTGCCTCGGCTCGGCCCAATCCAGTCCTCGGACCCGTCGCCCCCGGCCCGCCCCCGCGGCGCCCTCTCTCCTCCCTCTTTGTGCGTCTCGCGCCGCCGCCGCCCGCCGCGTGAGAGGACGGGTTCCGCGCGCTCCGCGGCAGCGCAGTCGGGTCCCCTCCCCCCGGAAGGTTCGCGAAGAAGCCGCCGCCGCCGCCGCCACCTAAAAGGAGCCACCGGTGCCGGTCCCCGGGGCCACCATGGCGACCGGAGCGAACGCCACGCCGCTGGGTAAGCTGGGCCCCCCCGGCCTCCCCCCCCTTTCCGGGCCCAAAGGGGGCTTCGAGCCGGGGCCACCGCCTGCTCCCGGGCCTGGGGCGGGGCTGCTGGTGCCCGGGGCGCCGCCGCCCCCGCCCGTGGGCTCGGTGGGGGCCCTGACCGCGGCCTTCCCCTTCGCGGCGCTGCCGCCGCCGCCACCGCCGCCGCCCCCGCCTCCCCAGCAGCCGCCGCCGCCGCCGCCCTCCCCAGGCTCCTCGTACCCGCCGCCGCAGCCTCCCCCTCCGCCGCCGCTCTACCAGCGCGTGTCGCCGCCGCAGCTGCCGCCACCCCAGCCGCCGCGTCAGGACCAGCAGCCGGGCCCGGCCGGCGGCGGAGGAGGTGAGTCGGGCCGAGAGAGCGCGAGAGGCGTCGCGCGGACGGGCCCGGCCGCCTGAGGGGCGCGCGGCGGCGGCGACGGCGGCTGCACGCGGCAGGGGCGCGCGCGCGCACGGGGAGGCCCCGGGCGGAGGCGCCACGGGGCGCGCGGCCCGGTTCTTGGGCCCCGAGTGCGCACGCGCGCTGGAGGGAGCGGGGAGGGCGAAGGGCTGCTGTGCGCAGGCGCAGTGTGGTGGCCGGGCTCCGCGGCCCGACTAAAATCTGGCGGGGCGGGGCGCGGGGGGTGGTCTGTGCTGTATTCTAGCCCCTGGTGTAGGAGAAGGGCGTGGAGTGAGTTGATGTGGTGGACGGGGTGGTGGGTGTGCATGTCAGGAAAGCGTGAGAGGGTCAACTGATGACGTGGAGCGCCTCCTTCCTGGTTGTAGACCGGTCCCCCAAAAAGCAGAAAAGTAGCAAGGAGAGCGGCTTTTTCTACAGCGAGGCAAGGTTTTCAATTACAGTGATAGAAAGTTTGGAAGTCCTCAGGGTGCGGTTGAGGCCTATGCTCCTTTTGGAGGGAGAGAAGTTTTTCCCTAGTCTCGCTTCATTTACTGTAGAGAAGTCTGATAATGCTTCCCCTTAGTGTTGGGGCTTTGCCCCTGGGCCTGCCCCCCCCCCCCGGGAAGTAGCACTGATCTGTGTGTATTAGAAGTGTAGGGAGTTCCCGCAGTTGTATCGGAGGAGGAGGACTTGGTGGCTGTCGTATAGCTTGCTCTTTGTTGAATTTTTGATACGTCAGATACTGAGTGTCTAATTGGCCAGGAAGGTTGCTTATCTTGGCTAAACTGATGAAGAAAAAACTAATCTTGTTGAAAAGTTGGGCTTTTTCACTTAGTAAATCATTGGTTTCGCTGAGTTCTGGCCAATTTGGAAAGGTGACTGGTGGGGAGGGGGACGTGGGAAGAAACAGCGGTTTCTTCAATATTATTGTACGAGCCTGATTATTCAGTATACTTTGGCTTCTGCAACATCCACGGTTGACGTAGGTCTGAAACTTTAGACGTAGAGATTTATTAGATTGTTTACGTACCTCACAGTTGCCCTGGATATACTATAAATGTGAAATGTTACTTTTTCGGACCCAGGTCCAGATACCCTTGTAGTGGCTATGTGTCTCTGATTTCCCGGGTTTGTTTCTATTTTTTGCCATTTATAAAATGTCTTAGGTCAAGTTCTCAGGCTCCCGGTCTGTGGAGGTTGTGTGCAGTGTCCTGATCTGCTTGTTTATAGTTAGCTGGTTTATATTTGCATTTGATGGACCTTGTCTGCCTGTAGACTTCCCAAGTAAGAAGCGGAAGAGGAGCCGATGGAACCAAGATACGATGGAACAGAAGACGGTGATTCCAGGAATGCCTACGGTTATCCCCCCTGGACTTACTCGGGAACAAGAAAGAGCTTATATAGGTAAATACACGTTCTGCACCCAAATGCGTTTTCAGATTGTTACAGTTTATTCTGAGCGACATTTTGTGTGTTGTAAGTTTGAGACCTTAAAGTCTTGTTTTTTTAAGATGAGGTATCAGGTGTTCATTTTCGACTTTGACATAATTCATCAGTTTTTGCTGTGTTAAGTCCTGGGTTTGCAGCTCCTTGTTTTGGTCTGTCTGTAACAGCAGTGTTCTCCATGAGTGCCAGGAAGGTAGAGGGACCCACTTTAGGAGTGAGGGTAGCCCCCAGTCCAGCACCCCACCTGCCCTTTTCAGCTGCTGCTCGTTGCCAGTTGTGAGGTGAGTGTCTTCTGCCTCTCTGGACACGGCCCCAGTGGAGAACACTGCAGGTATTATAAACTAAGTACCTTTTTCACAGCATGGTTTTTCACCATAATTTCATATTCCTTTTCCCCTTCAAATGTGGTCTTTTACTTTTTTATAGGTACTTTCTGAAAAGAAAAAAACTTAATTTAATCAAAGACTGGCTCTGAAAGTGTTCACAGTGCACCCCTTTTTACCATTTTGTTGAATCTAACCTTTCCTTCAGCATCTTTTCTGGTTTGGTCTTTGGAGAGCTGTCTTAAAACGAGGGCTCTTTTACTATTTACTATCAAAGAACTCTGCTGGGAAAGGGATACTACTTGGATATGGAATGAGGTGATAGGATAAAAGATCTTAACCGATGGGAAATTTCAAGAATTAACAATGACTGTCCACAATGTAAATGAAGTTAATCTTAAAATTACCTTTTTTCAAATACAAGGTTTTTAATGCAAGTTTCACTTTTATTCATGTATCTGCAGCTGTCTCTGAAAAGTTCACTTGGAAATATTTCTTACTAACCAGATAAACATCCCCTTTGGAGTAAATTAGGGCAAAGGCTGCCTAGGCCTATGAGTCTGGAGCCTTCATAAGTAAAAGCTTCAAGGCTGGCATGTGTTATTCTTGAGGATCTGAATCTCGTTTTTTTAACTGCCGAGAGTTTTGAGGTGTTGGAATTGTTTATCTTGTTTTCACGTACTAATATTTCTTCTTTCCCCACTGTTCCAATCTGCTGCCACCCACCCCTTCATCTCACACTGGATCGTTCTGGGTCTTTACAACCTTGCGAAATGTTCCTAGTGGGATAATGTTCCCAAAACACAAGCAGTCTTAGAAAATGGGGAAAAGCAAACTTCTCTGCAGTTCTCCAGTTCTCTTCCTGTGTAGGGAGTTAATGCACTGAGCCCGAAGGGCTGTTTACAGCTATAGTCCAAGTGGATAGAGTAAAAGCCGAGGCCAGTATAGATCTCAGCTCCAAGGAAGATCCCAAACTTTGGGTTTAATTTCCAGTTATTTCCTCAGGTCAGACCCCACATCCCTACCGTAGTTAGGAGGACTGCCTGCTCCCATGAAGGGGACTTTCACTTGAGTTCTTGAACTTAATACTTGACCGTCAAGTCAGCACTTTGCTGGCATAGAAGAGCTTTAGGGATCCACAGATCTCGTTCATCTTCTGTCTCTCATAGTACACGCTGCCTTGTACGATGCCCCCAAGTATCATCTCTTGATATGAGTGTGGATTTTCACTTCTCTGGAGTTGGAGTGGATATACGGTATAGCCTTGTGGGATGTATTTAAAATTAGAAGGATGTCTTGGGTTAGACCTGTATTAATCCTGTTTTTGGAGCCAACTCAACTTTAACCCAACCCAGTTAAGACTTGCCCTTACTAGAGATGCCTGCTCACAACTCTCAGATGCTACAAAGGTAAGACACAGGTGACTCTTCAGCACACTGAAGAAAGTGATCTTGCTCTGCAGTTCCATTATCTTGAGAAATCAGCCGGGTAACATTTCCCTGGAGTCATTGAACTTTTGTGAAACCCTCCTCTCTTTTTCACGTACAGCCTTATTTGTCAAGGTCTGAGGGCCACACACATTCTCCTTGACCCACACTTCTATTTTCTCCCCCCTTCCTTTTACACTCCTCATGAGGAGCGAGTCTGAAGACAGACTTGTTAACCTCTCACGGTTACTGGTTTATTAAGGTATATGAAGATTTGAACAAAAGCAACAGGTATTGGGAGATCCTTATTAGTACGGATCGGGTTGTACGGAAAGAGTATGTATAACAAACTGTTTATGAGGTATTGGATTGGTTATTAAATGTCTTACTTGTTTAAGGAATTTTGAATCTGGTATCAATGAAAATGATCTTTGCTCAACTGGTATTTTTCCTTGTCCCATGTTAATTGGATTTCATTTTGGGCTATGCTTAATACTTAATGACGAAAAGTAAACTCTCAAGAGTCTTGCCCTCAAAGTAATTTGGTTGGGAACAGGGTATTGGTGATAACGTACATGCTTTGTTTTGGGTGCCATTCGTATAGCAAGCCTTGAGGGGGGAGGGAGAAGTGAAACACCGAGTAATTGCTTTGACGTTAGCCTTAGTGAACAGTCTATACCGCTAACCCCTCTTCCAACAAACTGTTTGCTTCCTTAAGTGATAACCATTTTGAAGTGAAAAATACCTATAGATGTAAATGGACTCCTGCCGATAGGCGGTTGGGGGTTTTTGCCTCAGAGTGTTCACTGATCAGTCGTCCCTTTCAAAGTCTCCGAGTTCTTCATGCTTGTTGTTGAGATTTGAGATGTTTTTTGGTAACATTGTCTTTTTTCCATCCTTTTTTTTTCTTTCCTAACCTGGTTTCTTCCAGTGCAACTGCAGATAGAAGACCTGACTCGTAAACTGCGCACAGGAGACCTGGGCATCCCCCCTAACCCTGAGGACAGGTTGGGAAACAGTTTTAACCAGCTGACAGTAACGCTTTTACCTTTTTCTCAATACGTTTTACTGGTGGCAACATATTGTGTCAGTTCAAAGAAATCATAGTAAGACGACTGCTAATACTCTGACTCTTGGGCCTAGGGTTTAATTAGCAATCCGTATGGTTAGTCATCAGTTAGAAAATTGGAATGAAACTTAATTACTAGCAGAATAAAAAGTTAACGGGCAAATGGACAACTGGTTTCCAATTGGTAAGCATGTAGATTTTCACCTGATTTACCCACCCGTAGTAGGGACAGTGAGGTGGCCCGTTCACCAGCCTTTACAGTAACCGCTGTGGTGGAAAGCCGAGGGTATAGAGTTTTTCTCACAGGTACACGATGCAGGGATTAAGAATATTTTTGAGCATCACTGAGTTTGAGCAGACCAGAAACTCTTACCTGGTTAGCTCATTGCTGCAGTCCTCCTCATGGTTTTGAGATGGTTTTCAAATAGATGAGATTTCTAACCAGCTTCCTTCACTGCCAGTGAATTTTCAGCCTTGGCCATTGCCTGGGGGTATTGGGAGGGGCCAGAACATTTCTCAGCTATTTGGGGAAGGCTAGCAACCAACCCTAAATCACCTTGATTTTTTATAAGAGTGTGGTTTGCAAACAGCTGTGGTCATGTCATCTCTGTTTATCATTTCTCTCACCTTTGAAAAGTCAAAAGTCTGAGGGAAATGAACTTTTTAACCAGGAATTTTACTGACTGGTTGAACTTCAAACCGCTAAAGTCTAATCGAAGGGCAGTATGCCTCCCTCTCCGTGAAGTTTCTCTTAGTGCAGGCAGCATAGTTGAAAGCACTTGCCTTTAAAAGTTAGTGTTTTTGGCTTTTATTACCCAATTAATGGCTTGTTAAATCAGGAAGATGATGTAATGGTTTTAGAAGCCACTCACTCAATGCATCTTTCTGCTGCCATTTGCCAGGGAACAAATTAATTTCTCCATGTGTTCTCTCATTTTACGTGATATTGAATTTGTTATTTTTTACCTGTAGGTTTTGGTTGGAAGGTTGTGTTTTATATTTTTTGGTGTTGTCCCCTCCCCCCCCCCCCCCCCCAAGATTTGCATTGTAGGTTGTAGACCACAACTGTTGAGTGCCTTTTTTTTTTTTTTTTTTTTTTTTTGGCCTTTTTCCCTTTAGTAATATGTCTAACAGGTTACCAGGCAATTCCTCAAAAGGTTGAATTTTTAACAAACCTTTGCTTCCTGGAGAACTGGGATTAGAGTTTAGTTCATCTATGTGATGCCTATTCGAAGTGAAGAAGTTGGGCCAATCTAACCTCTAGAATATTAGCTATTGCCTTTCACATCCACAATTTGGGAAGAGGTTAAACTGTGGGGAGGCTTTTAAATGACCGATTTGGTACTGGTAAAACTTGTTTTGTTGATTAGCTAGAAATGCTTACATTCTAGACAGCTGTGGGGTGAGAATTAGAAATGTCAAGCATGTTAGAAATAAAACCAGAGCAGAGTTTTCTTCTCCCTTGTATTCAGTTTGAAAGAGGGCCTAATGCCTGACTGGTTTTGCTTTTGAGCCCAGGTTGGAGGGAATTGCATGAGTTTCTTACCTTAATAAGGTTATTTCTTAAGAAGGTGTATTCTCAATATTAAGCCACTTTATGCTATCTTGATGTTGCTTAAGTTGCACAGTTAAAAATGTTTTTAAGATCTCTTATAGACATAAATGTGTAAGCTGATAGTCTAATGAGCTGGGGTATGTTTGCTTTTGTTCACTATCATTGGATTGTGTCAACAGTTTATATAAATGCTAGAAACGGAGGTGTCATTTAGTCGTCATTAGCCATGAACAAACCTGACCTTTTATTCCATCGTGTGTGTAATGTGGTATGACATGGTTCCCTTTAGGCTGAAGACAGTGGGAGCAGCCGAGTTCAGTCCTTGCTCTCCAACTAGGCAAGGTTGTCTCAACTAAACCAAGGGTATAGGAGTCTTGACTACTTTCAGGATGTTTTTTTAATAACCTGATCCACATGATCTCTTCCCTTCTTGCAGCTGCTACTAAATTTTCATTCAGAATATCAAGCTATGGTCCTTTTTGTAATCTCAACTCAGAATTCTAGGAGCGTAACTTCTCTTTTTTTATTACCGCAAAATCCGGCTGTGGTAAACTGACCATTTTATCGTTACTATTTTTTTACTTGTAGCAACAGCATTTTACTCCTTAAAAAAATGAGAGAGAGAAAATCTGCTTTCTGGACTTGTAAACTCTGGTGGAGAATCCTAGGTTTTCCCCTTGCCGTTTGCAGGTCCAGACCCTAGACAAGTACTTGACCAAATCTGCACTTGCAGCCTCTAGCAGAAGCTGCGTTAGCACTTTAACGTTTTTCTCTACCCAGACTCCCCAACCTCGAACAGCCAGAAAACAGGTTGGCTCCTGGGCCTTGGACACAGCCAGCCAGGCCAGTGAAGGAAAAGCAGAGACGAAGCCTTGAACCATCTCTCTCCATTGTGGGGCCAAGTAGCTGCAGCAGCCTTGAGTCCCAGTCGCATTGGGTTAAAGAGCTCGTACTTACTCTGCGGTAGGGGTGCAGACACTCTTCCTGCTAGGGCGTGAGCTCTGCAACAGTCCACATTTTACCTAAACTTGGGGTTTCCGTGGTTCGTAGAGTTGTGATATCGTACAGCTTTTTTAAAAACGAAAGAAAAATCCATACTTGGCAAGAAGACTCCAGAAGATGATACTGTCCTTGCCATTTACAGTCCAAAGATTTCCCCCCAGAAGGACAGACTTTTTTCTTCTCAACAATTAGAAGCCAGACTGTTTTTTTTTTCCTCTCTCACACACACCCCAGTCCCCCTATGCTAAGCCAGCTTTCATCTCCCCACTCCACACGATCTTGAATAGCACACGTTATGGTCGGTTCCTCCGAAGAGTGTTGTGTTAGGGTCTGAGAGGCAGAGGGGCTGGGGAAGACTAATTTTAGCCCGTGTGGGATGAGAAAAGTGAAGGCAGAGCAGTAACGGGGCTCTGTTTCCCACAGGTCCCCTTCCCCTGAGCCCATCTACAATAGCGAGGGGAAGCGGCTTAACACGCGCGAGTTCCGCACCCGCAAAAAGCTTGAAGAGGAGCGGCACAACCTCATCACGGAGATGGTTGCCCTCAACCCTGATTTCAAGCCGCCTGCAGATTACAAGTAAGCAGAGGGGCTGGCCGGTCCGGGACAAGGACGCGTGTGGGCCACGTGTGAGCTGGTGGTAGAACCGTTTTGGTACCCATGTCTCCTCTCTCGCCCCAAGTCACGTGTGATTAACACATGGTACCAAGCTCAGGTTTAGAAGAGCTGTGGCATGTCGGTGTCCTGTCTCCGAAACACGCAGAGTCCATGAGTCTTTTCTTTCTTAGGCCTCCAGCAACACGGGTGAGCGATAAAGTAATGATTCCACAAGATGAGTACCCAGAAATCAACTTCGTGGGGCTGCTGATTGGGCCCAGGTGAGTAAGTGCTGTCCTATGGGACGGTGCGTCATTCCTGAGACCCCGTGAGATGGATCGATCTTAGGCCCCATTGGGTACAATTGATAGCTTGCCTTCCTGTTTTGGGTGGGAGGTCACGCCTTTCTGTGAGAAAATCTCTTTAACTTCGGCCTCTTACTGCAGAGAAGTCCGATCTTGGGGATCGTTTGCTATGGCTGGCCTTCACTTGGGGGTCCTGGAGCTTTTGGTGGGAAAATCCAACTCCATGCTGTCACACTTTCTGCCAGTGTGATCAGCCCGCTCTGTCTCTTCTGGCATATGAACTTGCCTGGCGAATACAAAAACTCCGTTCTTTCTGCCTCTGATAGAGGGAACACCTTGAAGAACATAGAGAAGGAATGTAACGCCAAAATTATGATTCGGGGAAAAGGGTCTGTCAAAGAAGGGAAGGTCGGGCGCAAAGATGGCCAGATGTTGCCTGGAGAAGATGAACCACTTCATGCCCTGGTTACCGCCAACACCATGGAGAATGTGAAGAAAGCTGTGGAACAGGTGAGGCAGCCAGAAAGGAAGCCTATTGCTAGAAGTCATGCAGTGGGCCCGGTGCTTACGTGACTGACTGTTCCATCTCCGCTAGATAAGAAACATCCTGAAGCAGGGTATTGAGACCCCTGAGGACCAGAATGATCTACGGAAGATGCAGCTTCGGGAGTTGGCCCGTTTGAACGGGACCCTTCGAGAAGATGATAACAGGTGTGGCATCAGTTTTGAAAGGAGGGAGACTCCACTCGGACCTAAAGAACCTGTGGGAGTAGGGAGCGTGACCGTGGCTCTTGAGATGACTTTGTCTTTTTTTGTGTGTTTGTTTTTTCTTCCTTGACAGGATCTTAAGACCTTGGCAGAGCTCAGAGACCCGCAGCATTACCAATACCACAGTGTGTACCAAGTGTGGAGGGGCTGGCCATATTGCTTCCGATTGTAAATTCCAAAGGTGAGCGGCTGGAGTTGGAGCTTCTTGTAGCCTGCGGTGTACGAAACTTTTTTATTTTTTAGCACGTTGTTGGTTGGTTCCTATTAACCTTTGGACCAGAGAGATGCTCCCTTTCTGTGAATGTGGTCTGTGACGGTGTGACGTTAAAGCCCAGGATGATGAGGAGCAGCTTGTGCAGAACACCTGTATTTTGTGGCTCGTCTTGAGTTCAGGAACACTGGAAATTTCCATTTTGGATATACTGTGCCTCGGTGTTAACTACCTTTTGCTGCTAAGCAGTCTGGATTCTTGACCGGTTTTGAACCAGCCCTTGATGGCAACAGTTTTCTCCTTTTTTTACTTTGGAAAACCTGGCAGGTGCTCTCGTCTTGCATATATTTTCCTTTCCTCAAACTGGGAATGTAGGATCTGATGCAAGTTTGTTTTTTGGAAGAGCCTATGCTTTCCTGGCTCCCGTGGCTGGCGTGGTCGTATGATCTCAGTCTTCTCTGTTGTGGCAGAGATCCGCGTGGTAATCTCAGATGCAGAGCTGGGCACAGAACTGAAAATTGGATGAGACTATTTTGAGGAAGGATCGTTGGATTCCTCAAAACTCTGTCAATTTCCCAGAACGTAAAACTTTTTTTTAATAACGAAGGGGTTTTTTTTTTTTTTTTCTCTTCTCTCTCTCCGTTCCCTATCCCACCTTCAGGCCTGGTGACCCCCAGTCAGCTCAGGATAAAGCACGGATGGATAAAGAGTATTTGTCCCTCATGGCTGAGCTGGGCGAAGCCCCTGTGCCAGCGTCCGTGGGCTCCACCTCTGGGCCTGCCACCACGCCCCTGGCCAGTGCGCCTCGGCCTGCTGCTCCCGCCAACAACCCACCTCCCCCGGTGAGTTTCAGGGGCTGGTTTTTGTGGCCCGGTCCCCCGTTCTCTTCCTCAGAGACGGGGGCGCTGTGGCCAGGTGCTCTGGGTAGAGCAGGTTGGCGGACATGGCTGGCAACATTGTTCTTCCGGATGTCAGGATGTTTGGGGATCTCTCGCTTTGGGAAGATCCCGTCCTCCGGTTCTGGACCTCTTGACGGAGCCGAAAGAACAGTGTTGCCACCAGGGGGAGCAGGCAGGGACGTTGGCGGGAAATGCTCTCACATAGTCTCTCATGTCCACCACCCAGAGCCGCCCACCCTGGATGAATTCGGGCCCTTCAGAGAGTCGGCCCTACCACGGCATGCACGGAGGTGGTCCTGGTGGGCCCGGAGGTGGCCCCCACAGCTTCCCACACCCGTTACCCAGCCTGACAGGTGGGCACGGTGGACATCCCATGCAGCACAACCCTAACGGACCCCCACCCCCTTGGATGCAGCCGCCACCACCACCGATGAACCAGGGCCCCCACCCACCTGGGCATCATGGCCCTCCTCCAATGGGTAAGTAAGTGTCAGACCAGAAACCTTGGGGCTTTGGGATAAGCAAGGGTTACATCAGGTTGCTGCGAACCGGAAGCAGCCCTCAGAGTGGCTGCGTGTCGCACCAGGTCTCCTGCCAAGGCTCGGGCTCCAGAAGGAGCAGGACTTTGTTCTGGTTCAGGAAGTGTTTTCTGTGTGGGGTAGACAGAGGCCTCCCTCTTCAAGGCAACAGTTCTAGAACTGTTCTTAGAACGGTAGCGATCGCAGGCTGTGTGACCGAACGAGCTGTCGGTGGGGGCATCTTCTCTGGCTGGTTCCAATGTCCTGCTAAGTCCCTGCTCTTTCCTTCCATCAAGATCAGTACCTGGGAAGTACGCCTGTGGGCTCTGGGGTCTATCGCCTGCATCAAGGAAAAGGTAACACAGCCTGTCCCCTGCTCCCTTTGGGGTGTGCCCTGGGCGCGAGTGGGGTCTCCGGTCTCTCCTCCCCTGAGGCCTCACCCCTGCCTCCGCCTGCCTGCAGGTATGATGCCACCGCCGCCTATGGGCATGATGCCGCCGCCGCCGCCGCCTCCCAGTGGGCAGCCCCCGCCCCCTCCCTCTGGCCCTCTTCCCCCATGGCAGCAGCAGCAGCAGCAGCCTCCGCCACCCCCTCCGCCCAGCAGCAGTATGGCTTCCAGTACCCCCTTGCCATGGCAGCAAAGTGAGTGGGATATTTTGGGCTTGTGGGGGTGGGTGGGATGGGGAGGTGGGGCTGAGAGGGACAAGAGAACCTCGCAGCTCACGCGGGCAGGCGGACACCCTGGGAGGAGACTCTGGTCTCTGCTGGGGGTGTAAACAGAAAGGGCCTCCTGGCCCTCCTGGGGATCTTGGGGAAGAGAGCTGATGTTTGGCGTGGTTGTGTCTGGGGAGAGGTTTTGGGGGACCTGGAGGGAACCTGCCGTCGTAGGTAGGGTGCCGGAAATCCAGGCTCTCGGTGGGCTGCGTGAGCTGCCAGCCGTTGGCTGGCCCGAGCCTGTGCGGAGGGCCAGGGTGGGGAGGGTGCTTGCATGCTGTGGAGAGGGATGTGATTGGGGCCTGAGAGACTGCAGGGATGGGACCGGGCTGTGGGGAGAGTAGCTGTGGCCTTGAGGTTGAATGTGCCGTTCGGTGGTGGCGGCGGATGGGCGGAGGGATGTCAGAGCCGGTTCTTGTGTCTGGTACCTTTCCCTCAGCCCTTCCACGGGCATTGGTGACAAAGGGCTTACTCTGTGAAGCCCAGAGACCTCGAGGCTGACCCCAGGGTAGTCCTGCCCACCCCTCCACTCCCCATCACCAGGACAGCCCCGCCCGCCCGCCCCCCACCACCGTACCGCATGCCAAGCAAGGAGCAGGCGCCCCTCGCCCCCCCATCCCAAGGCAGCAGCCGCAGAGAGCCGCGGTGTGCCCCCGCGCGTGTGACCTTGGGCTTCTTTACCACCCCAGATACGACGACTACCACCACGAGCGCTGGCACAGGGTCCATCCCGCCATGGCAACAGCAGCAGGCGGCTGCCGCAGCTTCTCCAGGAGCCCCTCAGATGCAAGGCAACCCCACTATGGTGCCCCTGCCCCCCGGGGTCCAGCCGCCTCTGCCGCCCGGGGCCCCTCCCCCTCCGCCGCCTCCGCCGCCTGGTTCCGCCGGCATGATGTATGCCCCGCCCCCTCCTCCTCCGCCTCCCATGGACCCTTCTAACTTTGTCACCATGATGGGCATGGGGGTGGCGGGCATGCCGCCCTTCGGGATGCCTCCAGCTCCCCCACCGCCTCCACCACAGAACTAGACTCGGTTTTTTTAAGAAAATATATATTATATAGAGAGAGAATTGGTCTCGTTTAAACACACGCCGAACCTCACCATATGGAGCCAGACATTGGGATGCACGCATGTGATTGGTGTGCACGCATGTGTGTGTGTGCACGCACCGGGCTGGGCCAAGCGACCGAGGACTCGCTTGGGAACGGGCAGGTGGTAGTAGGGGCGCCAGCTTGGGCTCTCCTGGCGCCCCGTAGCATCGAGTGTCTTCTTTGTCTTCTTTCTCTCCTCACCCAACTCCCTTTGCCTCTCCCCAAACCGGGCCGCCAGGATCCCTCCCCGCGGCGGCGATGGCCCGAGCCATGAGAGTGAGGACTTTCCGCGCCCATTGGTGACCCTTCCAGGCAGACAGCCTCAGCAGCGCCCCTGGTGGACGGGATGGTTCGGCAAAGCAGCCTGAGTTATTTTTGTGGACGGAATCGGAACACGCTGGCTCCATATCGTGAAATTTTTATTAATTTTTTTCTTTTTCCTTTGTTATTTCCTGATCTCTTCCTTTCTTCAGACTCCGTCCAAGGAGATGCTCTTCCCCGATCTTCTGCTGCAATTAGATTCCTTTCCTTTTTCTCCGTTCCTTGTTCTTCTCTTCCTAAGGAGAGGAGGGAGCAAATGGTTTTAGGCGCAAGCTTTAGCCATTGATGTCAGGCTAGTTGCGGGGGTGGGGCGGGAGGGGGGGGGTTCTTTGGTTCTAAAATTTTCAAGGTTGCCATGACCACCCCAGAGACTTTTTTTTTTTTTGTTCTTTCTGTAGTGTGAGATTTTTGTCTTTGCCACCTTTGTAGAGAAGTGGGTTCATTTCCAGGTTCTGGGTCGACACCTATCCCGGCACCCCTGCCTGCGTTAGGTGGGGCCACTCAAGCCACCTTGGGCTCGTCTGCCACCCTGGAGAGTCCTTTCCATGCTCCCTGAGCATCTAAGCTGCCTCAGATTCCATTTGTTCCTCTCCTTCCTGGAAGGTTTCCTTTTAAATTTTATTTTAATCCCGAACGTCTGAATGTTTTGCAGTGTCTAAGGGTTTGAGCCCCTCGTTTTTCGTTCTACTTCCTTTTTCCTCCCCTTCCCTCTTCATGGAGTGATTATGTTGACAATAATGTATAACGCGCGTTCTCTTCACTGGTTTATCTGCAGAAATTTCTCTGGGCTTTTTTTTCGGTGTATGATTCAACACTGCGTTAAAGGGGGGTGTTCATTGAATAAAAGAGCAGTGTGGTTTTCTGGGTCTGTTTCTTCATTTTCTCTTCTTAGATCCCCTCCACCAGCACCAGAGTTACTTTTTTTACCTCCATTCAGCACCTGGCCCCAGCCGCCCCGGTCTCTTCTGGGGGACTGCTGCGACACTAATTAAGGAGCCTCCCACCTGTGTCCCCGTGTGTGGCTTTGCCGGTGGGAGCTTGAGTGTGTGGGTGGTCCCGCCATCTCTCCCTGGTTTACTAGCTGAGACCCGGGTTCTTCGCACCCCCCTCCTCGCCTCCATCACCCCTCATTCCCCTGGTCCCTGCTCTTTTGAAAGCCTTTCCCTGGGGCTTGGACACCCCCCCCCCCCCCCAACACGCACACGCGCACACACTCACCCACCCCTGATGAGCTCTGGTTGCGACTTCTGCCTGGAAGCCGCCACCTGACCAAGGCCCTGGGCCTAGGGAGGCATCAGCACTAAAGGTCAAGCCAACTAATCCTGCCTGTGAGGCACAGAGCAGCTAAAATTAAAACCGCCAAGTGGCTTTTTCTTTCTCTGCCCGTGACTTGCTTGCAGCCTGCTGCCGCTGCAGGCTTTGGGGGTTGGTGGGGGCGAGAAAAAGTGCCCCGTCTGCACTTTTCGTAAGCACTTCTTCGCAGGGGTCTCGGGCCGTTTTGTTCTTTTACGGGTGGGGCAGTGGACAGTGCCTGTTGTGGCAGCAGGAAAAAAACCCACGTCAGGGCTGCACGAGGCAGCGAGGTCCTTGCCCGACTGTTGCCGCCGCTGTGCCGCACCGCCCCTGGGGAGCCTGCGTGGACCCTGCCTTTCCTGGCAGCCTCTCCTTCCTTTGGAGGAGGTTGAGGGACAGCACGCCCCTGCCGCCCCGGCACCTGGCCGGTGGGGGCAGCTCCGGCCTGGGCTGCTTTCCAC
This sequence comes from Neofelis nebulosa, assembly GCF_028018385.1. Classification (NCBI taxonomy): domain Eukaryota; kingdom Metazoa; phylum Chordata; class Mammalia; order Carnivora; family Felidae; genus Neofelis; species Neofelis nebulosa. The sequence continues at coordinate 107,960,708 of NC_080791.1, read as the reverse complement.
CTTCAGGTTGGGCCCGCCCAGTGCCTTCTGTGTGGAGCACGGCCCGGTTTTGTGGGCCCCATCTGGGGCGTCTGTATCTCTGCCGTAGGCCTGCGGGGTTCAGGAAACCCTCAGGAGGGAGGCAAGTTCAGTGGGTTTCCCTAACCAGGCTCTAAGACTACAGGTGACTGAAGGAAGAGAACAAGCTCTTTTTTCTTTGTCCTTAACTGGCGGAATGGGGGCAGGGCCTGGGGCCTAGCAACCCTCTCTGACCTTGGCTTCACCTCATTGCTTCCCCCACAAGCTCGGTTTCCCTGGTGGGCCCATTGGGCGGTTAATTAGCTCTTTGAAGCTCTGGAAGAGGCAAAGTGGCGCTATGTGGGTTTTAGAAATAAAATCAATAAATGACTTAACCACAGCCCCGCCATCTCCTCCGTCTCTCTCCCCTGGGGCCAGCTCCATTCCTGTGCTAGCTCCCTCCCTGCTCCCCCGCCGTCAGCTTTTGTTAAGGTTTTGGAGAGTAACGAAGTGGCTAGCTAAGGCACGTCTCTGGGCCTTTCTCCAAGGAGCTCCAGGCCCCGAAATGGAAGAGAGGCTTGGCCTTCAGAAGTGTAGGGAGCTACCTGCCTCTGAGGCAAGAGTGGGGAGAGAGGAGAAATGCTTTCCCACCCGCCTTAGGACCTGAAAGAGTGCAGGAAAAGCCCTTTGCTCAAGCCCGTCTGTCCTGTCACTTCGGCGCTGGCTTCCTGCCCCCTCAGCCTGGTTGGTGAAAGGAACACCGGCTGGGAAAGGTCAGTGTTCGGGCTCTGGAGAAACCCAAGATTGGTCCGGAGAAGGAGGCAGGATTTCTGGTTAGAAACCTAGTCAGACATAAACAACCTTGAGTTACTCGGGTTGGTCAAGTGCTTCCAGGGTTCAAGATTGATCTGCACACGCAGCACTGGATGGGGAATGAGGGATTGGAGAGGACATGGGGAGGCAAGTAGGTCAGCCTGAGCCTTCAAGGTTTCATCATGCTGGGCTGGGGCTTGCAAAATAAAAGGGGGGTTCCCTGGGGTGGCGTCACTCCAGTGGGGGCCACTGGAGACCCACAAGGGGGTAGTCAGAGAAGTCAAAAGTAATTCTGGGCGCCTGGCTGGTTTATTCCGTAGAGTGTGAGACTCTTGATCTCAAGGTCGTGAGTTCAAGCCCATTGTGGGTGCGGAGCCTACTTTAGAATAAAACAGGTTTAAAAAAAAAAAAAAAAAAAGCGATTTCTCCTGGGGCGCCATCCTGACTCGGTAGAGTATGTGACCCTTAGTCTCAGGGTCGTGAGTTCAAGCCCCACATTGGGCACGGAGCCTACTTTTAAAAAGTAATTTCTGTTTCCTAGTAGAAATGGGACAAATCCCTGTTGAGCCAGTGCCTTGAGCACAGAAGGGCCAGCAAGGCGCTGGTACACCAGGAGGGGCGTCAGAGCCAGCCAGCCAGAAGAGGTTTGGATTCATCTGGGGAGCGGATGAGAATTTGGGAATGGTTGGGAGCAGGTCCCCAGCGGCAGGAAAATGAACTTGCAGGCCATTAGAGGTCAGGGCAGAGGTTTGTGTGGGCAGGGTCCCGTCACAACTTGGGTGCGAGGTGACTGCACAGGGAACGTGGGGCTTTCTCCAGGACTATTGTGCACCAAGGAGCTTCCTGAGCTCTACTCAGAGCAGCCAGCCTTTGGCGAGTGAGTCCAGCCCCCGCGGCCCAAGATGCTAGCCGAGCCCGGACGCCCGACCCACCCAACTGGAGACAAGGGTTTGGAGGGTGGGTGACCCCCGCAGAGGCACAGCCCCGTGGGTGGGGCTGCAGATGGGAGCATTTAAGGAAGTTTTCTGTATTCCCACCATGCCCTTGTAGGCACATTTTGGTGTTTTCCTGATCTTTTTTCTCACTATGAAGCATGGCGGCCTGGGGAGATCAACCCAGTAATGCTGTTTGGGGGCAGACGAGAGCAGCGCTTGGGAGTTGGAAGACTTGGAGTGTAGACCCCACACCACACTCGTGATTCCAGGGCTGGGCCTGCTGTGGCTCAGGATGTCCTCGGAAACAACTCGGCCTTCCCCCAAGCCAGGCTCTCAGTAACGTCCTGCGGCCGTCCGGGCCTCTGACCTGCTTCCCTGGCCCTCAGACCAGAACACCCAGTTCTTGCTCTCCACCAGCCCGCTGCCCGGGAGGCCCAGGCATCCTTTGAAATTGCACAAAGCCTTGGGCTCCTTTTGCTCAAAGAACAAAGCAGGATCCAAAAGGCGGCCTCCATAAGAGTAGGAGGCAGCAGCAGGTGGAGGCAGGAATTTATATTCTTATTTGAGGGTATAAATTGGATGAAGGAATTCAAGGCTCAGAATAGTAAAGCGTCCAGCCTCAGGTCACACAGCAAATCAGTGCCGGGGCCAGGGCGTGAGCGGTGGATCGGGGACAGCCAGAGCCTCCAAGGGAAGGTCCTGGAGCTGCCAGGCCATGAAGACGAGGAAGTGGTATAAGGTTCCCGGTGCCGAGGCTCCCACTTTACAGGTGGGGTCACGGCCGTGAACCTTGGCCCACTGAGTCCCTGTCCAGTACTGTGGCCCCAGGTGGGAGGAATGAGTGGGAGAAGGTCTCCAATCACCTGGCAGCTGCATCACAGAGAGACCCAATACCACTGGCCAATGTTACGAGTGGATGGGGGATGCTGGCTTCTCCTGCCCCTGTGGGCACAGGACTACAGTTCCCAGAGGCCCCTGCTCTGGGCTGGCAGCCCCTAGCCAGAGCCAGCCTGTAATCTGATTACCACCACTCTCGAAAGGTCACTTCAGAGCTCCTTGAAGGACAGCAACAGGGGGGATCTCAGAGTGGCTCGGCTTGGGTGGGGGTGGCGTGGGGGCAGTGGCCCTGCCTCAGGCGACCTTCACACAACCCCCTGGAACCCGGAGTCCCCCGGTCCCCCTTCTCCCAGACACCCAGCGTCCTCTGCTAGCTACATGTCTCCTGTTCAGGGCACCCTGACCCTTGGCCCCTTGCCCCTGTTGCCCCGATATATGACCTCGCTACCCGAGTGCAGACCCCTGCACCCCCCACGTAAGGCCACCGTGGAAACTCGACCAGAGGTCATCCAGCCGGTGGTTTGCAGTCTTTGGGCAAATGTCTGAAAGAGAAACCAAGCTGCTTGGACGAAGGCGGGGTCTCCTGGCACCTGTTCCCCCCGCCCCCCCCCCCCGACAGCCTTCCTTGGCTTCTTCAAGGAGCCCTGACTGAGGCTGAAATCTGCCCCCCCCCCCCCCCGCCCCCAATCCATAACCCAGGAAAAGGACCCAGATCAGGGCAACCTCTTAGCCAAAGTCACAGCCCAATGGCTCCAGTCAAACCGCAGGCCTCTCAAGGCCACATTGCCTGCTGCATCTTGCCTCTGACCCTGTGAAAGGCAGAGACAGGCACCGAAGACCCCAGTGGGCGAGGCCTGGAACAAGTGGGTCAGCGCAGGGCTGCGAAGGAGCCAGGCTGGGCCTGGCCTGGCCCTTGCGGAGCTCCGCTCTGCTCTCCCTGCCCGTCTCCCTTCTCCTCCCCTTGCCCCCAAAATAGCTCCCTGAGCCGCGCGGCCAAGACCCTCCCATCGCAGGGGGAGGCGGGGCAAGCTCCCCAGAGCCAGGCTTTAAAACCCCAGGCAGCTGGGGATCTCCACTCCCTGGCTGGAGGCACTGCTGAGGTCACCCATCAGTCCGGCCCGCCCTCCTGCAGCCATGTCCCGGCCATTGTCAGACCAGGAGAAAAGGAAGCAAATCAGCGTGCGTGGCCTGGCCGGCGTGGAGAATGTGACCGAGCTGAAGAAGAACTTCAACCGGCACCTGCATTTCACACTTGTGAAAGACCGCAATGTGGCCACCCCGAGAGACTACTACTTTGCGCTGGCCCACACCGTCCGCGACCACCTCGTGGGCCGCTGGATCCGCACGCAGCAGCACTACTACGAGAAGGACCCCAAGGTGCCGCTTGGGGCATCCTGGGTGGGCAGTGGGCTGGGGGCCCCAGCAGGGGACCGGGAGAGCTCCACCAAGCGGCAGCCCTTCCAGGGGTCTGGCTTTTCTGCAGCAGCGGGTTCCTGACGTTGGAGGGTCGGGAACGGCGGGCGCCATTGCCAAGTGCGATGGGGTGCTGGGGCGATCCAGGCGGTGAGACCCGGGGCAGGGGCAAGGCCGGGTGGCGCGGGTCAGGCGGGCTGGGGGCAAAGGCCTAGCGCTCACTCAGAGAGGGGAGGGGCTTCCGGTGGTCAGGGAGACCCCTGCGGGTGGTCAGGGCGGACCTGAAATGGAAGGGTGGGTCATTACATGTGAGTGTGGCGGTGGCGGTGCTGGTGCGAGGCTGGGGCAGCTGGGGTGGTGGTAGCGGGATCAAGTGTCTTTGGGGTCACGGTAAATGTCAGCAACCTGATACTCCTGGGCAGGGGAGGGGGAGGGGCAGGCGAGTGGGGCAGGGAGGGGGCCCAGGAAACCAGGAGACCCAGCATCCTGGATTCTAGTGCCTCTCTGTCCCCCTTCCTGGGGCTGAGGCTTGAGGATCAAGGGGACCTGGGCCCTGCAAGGACAGAAGGGGGCCGACTCTAGCCGTGAGTCTGTGTGTGTGACCTTGAGTAAATGACTGGTTTCTCTAAGGCACCTTAGCCTTCCCCCCTCTTGGGGAGCACTTGGGGGGGGGGGTTTCTCTGCTCCCCGGTTCCCCGCTGGGCTGTTGGGAGGCTTGTGTGCGCTGGAAGAGGGTCTCGCCTGCCCTCGGGACCTCAGTCCCTGAGGTAGATGTGGCAGCCCCCTTTTCCAGATGAGGAAACGGAAGCTAAGAGAACAAAAGTGATGTGTCCAAAGTCAGAGGAAAGGCTGGACCGGAACCCTCCTGATGGGTCCTGAAGCCTGTGGTGGGGCGAAGAATAAACAGGGACAGGGCTGGCACGTGCCAGGCCCCCGGAGTGGGACAGGAAGTGTGAGAGGCGCTGGCTAGACGCCGGAGGGCCGACCCCTCGCCGACCCATCTGTCTCTCCGGGCAGAGGATCTACTACCTGTCTCTGGAGTTCTACATGGGACGGACGCTACAGAACACCATGGTGAACCTGGCCTTGGAGAATGCCTGTGACGAAGCCACCTACCAGGTGTGCAGGGGGACGGGAGCGGGGTGAGCCTGAGATACTGGGGGACTCGCCTGCTGGCCCTTGGCCTTGACCACTGCCACCCCTCCCCCCACCCCTCCAGCTGGGTCTGGACATGGAGGAGCTGGAGGAGATCGAGGAGGACGCGGGGCTGGGCAACGGGGGCCTGGGTCGGCTGGCCGGTGAGTGGATAGGGTGGCAGGGGTGGGGCGGGCAGAAGGGTTCCTGTGTGCCGGGTCCCTGACACCCACCTCCCCGGAACCCCCTAGCATGCTTTCTGGACTCCATGGCAACACTGGGCCTGGCTGCCTACGGCTACGGGATCCGCTATGAGTTTGGGATTTTTAACCAGAAGATCTGTGGGGGCTGGCAGGTGAGCAGCCTCAGGCCCTGGCCTTGTGGGGCCCCAGGCACGATGGAGCGGACCCCCCCCTTGGGTCATCCACCTCCGGATAGACCCAGAACCAGCCTCAGCCTTGAGAGAAGGCATCCTTGTCCCTTCCCCCTGGCCCCAAAGCCTGCTGGTCACTGCTGGAACAGGTGGCCCACACCTGTGCCGCCTCTCAGACTCCCATGCACATACCATGTCCCGTGGGATATGCCACCAGACCGGGGGTGGGCGCCACCCCAGGGCTCTTAATTTACACTCCGTAGAGGGCCCAGCAGGGCCACTGCTCCTGCCCTACCCACTGCCTCCCGTGGTGTGAGCCTGGGTCTGACGCTGCCTTCCTTTCTCCCCTGACCTGCCTTGGACTCAGATGGAGGAGGCCGATGACTGGCTTCGCTACGGAAACCCCTGGGAGAAGGCCCGACCCGAGTTCACGCTGCCTGTGCACTTCTATGGCCGAGTGGAGCACACCAGCCAGGGGGCCAAGTGGGTGGACACACAGGTAAGGGTGAAGCCAGGGAGTGGGGGGAGCCCCCAGTGAGGGGGAAGCAGGGAGGAAGAGGCTCTGGAAGAAAACAGGGAGATACGGGGAGAGAGCCTGGAGACTCCCGGACCCAGTGCTATTTACAATGAAGGGCACTGAGGCTCAGAGAGGTTAAGTGATTTACTCGAGGTCACACAGCTTGGGTCAGGAGAGGCTGGAGACAGGGTCACAGAGGAGCCAAGCCAAGCACAGGGCCCAGGGGGAGGAGAGAGCCTGCCGTGCTCCACCAGTGCCCTTCCCCCGACCTGGCTCCTTTCCACTCCACAAGACTCATCCCAGAATAATCACGGTGACTTGACTCCCCCCAGAAAGGGAGACAATTAAAACCTTGAGAGAGGAACTGACTTGTCCAAGGTCACACAACAAGTGAGAGGGAGCCTGAAGCCAAACCAGGTGTCTGAACCTCAGCTCAGTCAGCTCTCTTGCCGTGGCTGTAGGTCATAGGCCTCCAGACGGCTGCACAGAAACCTCTAGGCTTTCAGAATGGGCCATTTGTCGGGCTGTCATTTATGATAAGATTCAGTAGGGGCTCTGGCTGCCCCCTAGCTCTGTGCTCTCGGGCCAGTCCCTTCCCTCTCGGAGCTGCACCTTCCACTCTTTTCCAGTCAGGGGCTAAGCTGCTTCGGTGTTGGGGAGAAAGGGCGCCGGGCCTTGGAGAAGTGCTTATGCCCCCAGCCCCGTGGTAGCGGGCAGCTGTTGGCAGCAATGATCGCCATTTGCTAATTGTGGGAGGTGGGACCAGCATTAGTCACTGCTAATTAGCCCGGTGGTCAACCAGGCATATGCCCTTCGGATGGACTTGACATCTGTGTCCCCTTCAGCCAGGCCCCGGGGCCCCCCAGCCCTCTGATGAGTCCAGAGTATCTTCTAGATTGTGCTCGGGCCAGACGGGCCCGCTCATCCCCATCACTGTAGAGTGGCCCCCAACGGAGCCCCGCCTTGGGCTCCAGACTCATCACTGCCCCCTGTAATCCTCGCAGGCAGCCGGGCAAGGTGGGGTGGGGGGTGGGTGGGGAGACCCTGGGGGGCCCTCTCTCTATGGATGAGGCCCAGAGAGGTTGAGAGGTTCGCTCACGGTTACCCGGAGTGGGCAGTAGAACCTGGAGCTGGGGGGTTGGTGCAGGGTAGAGACAAAGGCAGGAGTTGTGGCTCTCGGGGGCCCCCCAAGTCACGTGGCAGATACCCAGCTCCTGCCACCACGTCCGACACGCCTGCAGGTGGTATTGGCCATGCCTTACGACACTCCTGTGCCTGGCTACCGTAACAACATTGTCAACACCATGCGCCTGTGGTCGGCCAAGGCCCCCAATGACTTCAACCTCAAGGACTGTGAGTTCAGCCGCCTGCCCGCACCCCTGCCTGCCCCGGCCTGTGCTCAGCCTGGGCCCGACACTGTCCCCACTTTCACCCCTCAGTCAACGTCGGTGGCTACATCCAGGCTGTGCTGGACCGAAACCTGGCGGAGAACATCTCTCGCGTCCTGTACCCCAACGACAACGTATGTCACCTCCTGGGCTGGGGGCGGGAAACCTGAAAGCCTAGGAGAGGGCAGAAAACGGGGAGGGACAGCCTCTGGCGCCCTAGTGACACCCAGGACATATCCTTTGTTTTTTTAAAGTTTATTTATTTATTTTTTAGTAATCTCTACACCCCCAACGTGGGGCTCGGACTCACAACCCTGAGATCAAGGGTCACATCTCTTCTAACTGAGTCAGCCGGGCGCTCCGCAGCACCCAGGACGTATTGTTGGCTCCTGTCGTGTCCTGTTCCCCACCCCCGCCCCCCAAGTGCTTTTGGTTCTTTAAGAGGACACCTAAGTCCTGGGGGCAGCGAGTTGGGGCAGGGCACTTTGGGGGACCTGTTCCCTGGCGATGCCGACAATACTCCGGGTCCCCGAATGCCCCCGTCCTCACACCATCCCCTCCACTACCTGGTGGGTGAAAATCCCCTGAGTCGTGGAGGCGGGGGCTGTTCAGGGCGCAAGGGGCTTGGTGTGGGCAGGAGTCTCCCGGCCACGCTGCAGCACCGTCAGAACTCCCCACCCCCCACGCCCTTGACTCAGCCCTGCCTTGAACTGTCCCCAGTTCTTTGAGGGGAAGGAGCTGCGGTTGAAGCAGGAGTACTTTGTGGTGGCCGCCACCCTCCAGGACATCATCCGCCGCTTCAAGTCCTCCAAGTTCGGCTGCCGTGACCCCGTGCGCACGAGCTTCGACGCCTTTCCGGATAAGGTGCCAGGCCCCAGGGAGGGCCCCCCTCTACACCTCCCGTGATGCATGCCATCGCCTCTCCCCTCCAGCCTCAGCCTGCCCCCTCACGTTGTAGATGAGGAAGTGGGGGCTGGGGGTGTGTGTGAGGGTGGCCTGTTCGGGATCCTCAATCGACGGGCACCTAACCTGGGAACTTCCCTCCCGCTCTTGCCCGCCGCTGCCCCCACGAGGGCCACCACACCCAGCTCCAGCCTGGAACCACGTAGAGGGAGCTCTGAAGGGGCAAAGGACAGCGACCATAGCCTTGGTTTGGATCCCAGCCCGACTCCCAACCCCCTCCCCACAGGTGGCCATCCAGCTGAATGATACGCATCCTTCCTTGGCCATCCCCGAGCTCATGAGGATACTGGTGGATCTGGAGAGGCTGGACTGGGACAAGGTGGGCTCCGGGACCCTCCACCCCTGCCTGAGCCTCTCTGTCTCAGGGTTGCCTCTCCCGCGGGGTCTGGGAAGTAGAAATCCGTGAGGGCAGCCCGCACAAAGCAGACAGCAGCGTAAGGGCCCGAGGACGAGTGTCCTAGAACCTGTCCCCCAGTGACAGGGCCCAGGCTCCTGGCCGCACTCTGTGTGTGGGGAGCCCTAGGGCTCAGGCCCCGGGGTCCCCGACCGCCCCCCTCCTCTTCATCAGGCCTGGGACGTGACGGTCAGGACCTGTGCCTACACCAACCACACGGTACTGCCCGAGGCCCTGGAACGCTGGCCCGTGCATCTGATTGAGACGCTGCTGCCTCGACATCTCCAGATCATCTACGAGATCAATCAGCGCTTCCTTAATGTGAGTGGAGGAGGCCTGGGCTGGAGGGTGCAGGGCTGTGGGTAGAGTGCTGGGGGTACGGGGCTGGGGACCTCGGCTCTGGGGGCCCCGGCGTCTGAGCTCTGGGCTCTCCCTGCTCAGCGGGTGGCAGCCGTCTTCCCCGGGGACGTGGACCGGCTGCGGCGCATGTCGCTTGTGGAGGAGGGCGCAGTGAAACGCATCAACATGGCCCATCTCTGCATCGCCGGGTCGCATGCCGTCAACGGCGTGGCCCGCATCCACTCGGAGATCCTCAAGAAGACCATGTGAGACCCGCTCCCCAGGCCCCGCCCCCCTCTGGCCCCGCCCATCCCACCCCCCTCACCACCTGACCCCAGCTGGCCCTTTCCACAGGTAGCACAGCTTTTTTAAATTTTTTCTTTTAACGTTTTATTTATTTTTGAGACAGAGAGAGACAGAGCATGAATGGGGGAGGGTCAGAGAGAGGGAGACACAGAATCTGAAACAGGCTCCGGGCTCTGAGCTGTCAGCACAGGGGCCCGAAGCGGGGCTCGAACTCACGGACCGCGAGATCGTGACCTGAGCCGAAGTCGGCGCTCAACCGTCTGAGCCACCCAGGCGCCCCTTATGAGCATTATGGCCCTGATGTCCAGTACAGTCCCGTCCCCAAATGATCTCCTCTCACGTACAGCCACCCCCTCATCCCCAGGCCCCTCTCAGCAAGAAACCAGGGTAGGGCCTCCAGGAGGAGACCTTCGTCCCGCAGGGGTGGGTAGTGACCCTCCAACCCCATCCTGCAGCTTCAAGGACTTCTACGAGCTGGAGCCACATAAATTCCAGAATAAGACCAATGGCATCACCCCTCGTCGCTGGCTAGTCCTGTGTAACCCTGGGCTGGCAGAGGTCATTGCTGAGGTGAGAGGTCACTGTGTGGCCAGTAGGGGTGAACACGGGTCGCTACAGGGACCAGCTGTGCATGGACACGTAGGTGGGCCACTGCAGGGGGCCCGGTGGAGGGCCGAAATCCAGCCTGCGCTGCGTTCCCCTAGCTTTGCATGTGCCTGGAGGAGGGGGACCGTTTTCTTGTTTGCATGAGGATGCTCTGTGGGCTAATGGAGGCCTGGCTATGGAGGTCAGCCTCGGAGAGGGTCAGGACAGGTCACATCTGAAGTGAGACTGACAGGAGCAGAGATTGTGAGCAGGGCGTCAAGGTCACTGTCAGAGGAAAAGGCCAGGAGAAAGGCCTGCTGGGGTCCCGTGGGGTCAGCCATCAGAGCCCGAGGTCCAGCGGGAAAATGGCGGTGCCCACACCACGCCCCAGCGGGGAGGCTGGCGAAGGAGGGGTTGTCTGCAGGGGGCGAGGCCTGGCTGACGCCAGAAAGGGACCTTTCTGTGCGGGAGGCTGGAGGAGGGGTGTAGGCCTGACCGACAGCCACCGCCCCACAGCGCATCGGGGAGGACTACATCTCCGACCTGGACCAGCTGCGCAAGCTGCTCTCGTACGTGGACGATGAAGCCTTTATCCGGGATGTGGCCAAAGTGAAGCAAGTACGGAGTGTGGCGACCTGGAGCACTGGTGCCAGGGCGGGAGGGAGCACGCTGGAGGCGCCAGCCCCCCGGGGCCCGGCTCGGGGATGGCCTGCGGGGCCTGTCTCCCCCGCAGCCTCGGGCCTGGTAGACGTTGCCTGGAGTCCAAGGTGACAGGGCATCAGCTGACCGCACTGGAAGAGTGCTGGCATTGATTAGCGATGTCTGCCCTGGCCCACGCGGGGATAAAGGTGGCGAGCGAGCCTTCTGTCCGCTCCCTTTCTGGGAAAGAAATGACACTGTGGGATCTCGTGAGGCTGAGGCCCGTTGGTGAAGCTCTCCCCCCGTCCTCCCTGCCTTCAGGAAAACAAGTTAAAGTTCGCCGCTTACCTGGAGAGGGAGTACAAAGTCCATATCAACCCCAACTCGCTCTTCGACGTCCAGGTGAAGCGAATTCATGAATATAAACGCCAGCTCCTCAACTGCCTCCACATCATCACCCTGTACAACCGTGAGTGGCAGGGGTGCCCTCTGTCTCTTGGCGCTCTCCTCTGCTTACCCCCCCCCCCCCCAGCCGTGCACCACGTATCTCCTAGTCAACGTCTCCTTTGGCCTCGGGACAGCTCTTGGGGCATGGACTTACCCCCATTTCATAGACAGGCAAACTGAGGCTCGGAGAGGGGAAAGTGACAGATCGGAAGTCACATAGCAAGTGGTTGCCCAAATCAGGCCTACTATCTAGGGCCCTGGTGGATAGGTGTCGTCAGGAGGCCAAACCTGGCCCGCTGATCTCTGTTTCTCCACAGGCATCAAGCAGGAACCCAATAGGTTTGTTGTGCCCCGAACTGTGATGATTGGAGGGAAGGTGAGGAGCCAGGCCGCAGACCGCGGCTCTGATCCTTTGACAGCCGGGTTGAGGTCAGGCTGGCTGGGTTGCAGGATAAGGGTAGGGGGCCAGGCTGTGGAGCTGACCCCAGACTGTGCTCCCACAGGCTGCCCCTGGATACCACATGGCTAAGATGATCATCAAACTCATCACAGCCATTGGGGATGTGGTTAACCACGACCCAGTGGTAGGAGACCGCCTCCGTGTGATCTTCCTGGAGAACTACCGAGTCTCGCTGGCCGAGAAAGGTGGGGTGCCGCCAGAGGGACGCTTTGATTAGTTCAGTCCCAGGAAGGGGTGTTGGTCACCTGTTCCTGGGGTACTTGCACTTGGAAGAAGAATCTGGACAGGACAATGCTCAAATCATGAGGATGTCCCCCCACCCCCACCCCGATGGCGGTGGGGGCTTCGGGCAGTACAGGGTGAAATTATAGGGAAGATTTGCCCTTCAAATCGTGCACACAGTGGGGCAGGGGTGGGGAGAGAGTGCAGTCCAGGTTTAGACCTCAGATGGTCAACGATCACCAAGCAGTGGGGTGGAGTGGGATGGAGGGGCTGGCGGTGGGAGGGAGATTCAGCTGGTGACTGTGGGAGGGTTGGGGTGGAGGGGGGCTCTGACTCTGGCTATACCTCGGGCCAGCCTAACTCCACAGTCCCCAGCTGGGGTGGGACCTTCCCTGGAGCTGAGTTTGTCCCCTGCTGCCGCCCCACAGTGATCCCAGCTGCTGACCTCTCCGAGCAGATCTCCACTGCAGGCACTGAGGCCTCAGGCACCGGCAACATGAAGTTCATGCTCAATGGGGCTCTGACCATTGGCACCATGGACGGAGCCAACGTGGAAATGGCGGAAGAGGCGGGAGAAGAGAACTTCTTCATCTTTGGCATGCGGGTGGAGGACGTGGAAAAGCTTGACCAGAGAGGGTATGGGGGTCAGGGGCTCCAAAGTTCACAGTCCATGGGCAGGAGGCACCGAGGAGGTGTGGCTACTGGAGGGTAGGGCTTGGGAGCAAGGGGCATACCTGGAAAGGCCGGCCCAGACTGCACAAGGTCTCAGTTATGGCCGTTAGGGTTCCGGGGAACTTTTGAGATGACTTACAACAAATGAGGTTAACGGCATGGGAAAAGAAAGAAGGAACAAAACACTGAAGGAAAAGGAGCAGAAAATGATATCAATCGTAGGCTATGATATTATTTATTGCTGGAATTTCTGGAAGTAAAATTGAATTCTTAGCTCCCTGGCAGGCATGGCAAAAGGGGAAAGATGAGGACAGTAATTACAGCTGTGCTTGTGGCCAGAAATGCAGTTCTTCAAAGTAGATATTAGATTTCTTAAAATTTATTACAATTTTTTTTCTTATCATACAAGCAATATGTGCTCCTTAATTGGAAAAATATGAAACCACAAAGAATAAAATAACAGTCATTCATAATTTAATCACCTGTTTTTACTTTTTTAATGTTTATTTTATTTATTTTGAGAGAGAGAGAGAGAGAGAGAGAGAGAGCAAGGAAGGGGCAGAGAGAGGGAGAGAGAATCCCAAGCAAGCTCGGTGCTGACAGTGCAGAGCTCAACGTGGGGCTCGAACTCACGGACTGTGAGATCATGACCTGAGCCCAAATCAAGAGGCAGATGCTTCATTGACTGAGCCATTCAGGTGCCCCTCATCACCCATTCTTAAAGCCATAGTCCTTCTTCTTTTCTTTTCTTTTTTTTAAATTTTTTAATGTTTATTTATTTTTGAGACAGAGAGAGACAGGTACGAGTGGGGGTTGAGCAGAGAGAGAGGGAAACACAGAATCCGAAGCAGGCTCCAGGCTCTGAGCTGTCAGCGCAGAGCCCGACATGGGGCTCGAGCCCACAAACCGGGAGATCATGACCTGAGCCGAAGCTGGACGTTCAACCGACTGAGCCACCCGGGTGCCCCACTGTAGTCCTATCTCTACGTGTATCACTATGCGTGTGTATATATGTAGGGTTTTGAAAGTTGGGACTAACACGTGTACAATTTTGAAGGCTGATGTCAGCACTGGTGAGGCATTTTCCATGTTACTAAATAGTCTTTAAACTATTTAAAAATGTTTGTATCGGGTTCCATCGTATGGACATGCTGTAATTTATCCAGTTCCATACTGTTGGACATTAAGGTTGATTTCTGCTGTTTCTTAGTGTAAATATCACTGAGATCCCATCCTTTTATTATCTAGGCCCACATCTTTATTTCCTGAAGATAATTATTAGAAGGAGATATATTTCTGAGTCAAAAAAGTATGAGACCCGGGCGCCTGGGTGGCTCAGTCGGTTGAACGTCCAACTTCAGCTCAGGTCAAGATCTCAGGGTTCGTGGGTTCGAGCCCCGCGTTGGGCTCTGTGCTGACAACTCAGCGCCTGGAGCCTGCTTCAGATTCTGCGTCTCCCTCTCTCTCTGCTTCTCCCCCCTTGCACTCTGTCTGTCTGTCTCTCTCAAAAATAAATACACATTAAAAAATTTTTTTTAATTAAAAAAAAAAAGTATGAGACCTTCTTCTCCTCCTCCTTTCTTCTTCAAGTATGAGTTCTTAAGGCTTTTGATGCCTATTGCCAAATTGCTTTCCAGAAAGTTGGTAGCGGCTCACACTCCCACCACCTGCTTCTGAGAGCTGGCATTAAATATTGAAAGGAAATTTCTCCTGTGGGGCTTGACTAGGAAGTTCAGACTTTATCCTTCGGATAGGAGGGAGACAGGACATGTTTTGAGCCAGATTCCAACACGTTCAGAAGCAGGCTCCAGGAGGACAATTTTGGGTGTCAGGTGGAGGCCGGACTGCAGGTGGGGGCCCAGCGTGGAGGCCGCCGCACCATAATGCGAGGAGAATGACCCGCACTGCCAATGCTGGGGATGGGGGTGAGGGACATTGTTGAGGAGTCGCCCTTGGTTGCCGGTTGGAAGTGGGGAGGCCAGGAAAGAGAGGAGACTGGCCTCGGGGAGGGTTTTGAACCCAGGTGGCTGAGGGGTGGTTGGACTGCTTCAGAAAGCGGCGCACGGGAAGAAAGCTGGCACCAGGCCAGCGATGGGCTCGGTTGGACGGTCCGAGTTTAAGGACGGTCCGAGGACATGCCTGGTGCTTCCTCCTGGGGCCCGAAGGCGGACGGACTTGGGAGAGGGAGTGAGAAAAGCATTTAGGAAGGAAACGCACTGGTTAGGAGAGGTGGTGGTGTATGGGAGGGAAAAAAGAACACTTGGTTTGGGGCCTTTGGCTCAGACATTTACCTTTTTGCCGTCTCCAGGCCTCAACTACACAAGGGGGATGAAAAGCTGAGCAGAGAAGGGAGAGGGTCCTCCAGAGGGGTGTAGCAGCTCCAGGGAGGGCAGCCGCAGGCTGGGGCCTGGGTTTTGGCCCTGAGGCTTAGGACTTTTCGGATTTTCTCTGGAGGAGGAGCCAGGAACTCCTGGCCACAGCGCTGACTGTACTTCCCCCACAGGTACAACGCCCAGGAGTACTATGACCGAATTCCGGAGCTTCGGCATATCATTGAGCAGCTGAGCAGTGGTTTCTTCTCCCCCAAACAGCCAGACCTGTTCAAGGACATTGTCAACATGCTTATGCACCATGACCGGTGAGCTGGTTGGCCAGGGAACCGTGCAGGTGGGGCTGCTGGGCTGAACTGGGCTCAGGTGCCGTGTGTGGGGAGGCTGGGTAGGGGTCCTGGGCAACTGGGGCCAGGCTCTTCTGGAAGCAGTTTCCCTCTCCTGGCCCTCGCACACCATCAGGACAGGACCGGCTTGGCCCTTGATCTCATGGAGCTTCCTGCTTCTCTGTTCCCTTCCAGGTTTAAAGTCTTTGCAGATTATGAAGATTACATTAAGTGCCAGGAGAAAGTCAGTGCTTTGTACAAGGTGAGGGGCCCTGGGCCAGGGGTTGGCAAGGCTTTGGTGGCCCTGGATGGGATGGGGTGGAAGCTGGGGACCCCACCGGCAGAATGAACCCAGAGCTCTCTTTTGGCTTGTAGAATCCAAGAGAGTGGACACGAATGGTGATCCGGAACATAGCCACATCAGGCAAGTTCTCCAGTGACCGAACTATTGCCCAGTATGCCCGGGAGATCTGGGGCGTAGATCCTTCACGCAAGCGCCTGCCGGCCCCTGATGAGACCATCTGAGCCTCCAGACCAGACCCCAAACTGGCCCCTGAGTTTGTTTGCACTCCCTTGGGCCAGCCCCAGGTCCCCACCCAGAGGGGGGATACTGGAGTTCGTCCTCTCAGCCTTTTCCTGGAACCTCCCATTTTCCCCCAGTCTCAAGGTCCCAGTGTCCAGTGTGACTAAGGACACTGCTCCCATCCTGTCCTCGGGCTCCCTGCCCCCTCCTATTTAAGGGTCTGACCAACTGCACCCACTCTTCAATAAATTGATTCTCCTTGGGAACCTCCTTACTCCTCTGTCTGTTGGGAAATATTTTTAGCTCTGGGCAGGCACCGCGGCAGCTGCGCAGTCACCGCGCTTTGCCCCCACAACCGGCAGGTGCGTCCCCTCCGAAGGAGGGGGCAGCCCATGGGGGCGGGACCCGAGACTCTCCAGCCTCCTTTCAGGCGTCACCCTCCACGCCTCTCTTCCCAGTGCTGTGTCCATACTAGGTCAGCGGCCTGCCAAGCTGGCCGGGGGCGGGGCGTCCTCTTGGGTGGGGCCCACAGGGGCTGGGAGTCGGGACTTGGGCCGAGGCCTCTAGGACTACCGAGGGTCCACACTGTCCGGGGCAGGACTTGGGAGGGGGAGGAGCCTGTGGGTGGTTGGCGCCTTCTTGACTCCGCCCGTAGCCCCGCCCCACTGCGGCGTTTAAGGGTCTCTGAGCAGGTGGCTACGCTTGGTCTAAAGTCTGGGGAGTTAGGGTGGGGGACACTCACAGACGGTCTGGGCTAGGCCAGTGTTGCCCCCTCCCCTCACTTTGGGGAAATTGAGGACCAGAAAGAGGCTGTTTCTCGGTCTCATATTACCAAAACTGAGGTGTGGGGGAGGTCCTGCCTCCCCAGCCCTGAGGCAGGAAGGGGCAAGCCTCGAAAGGCAGGTTTGGGGCCGGTGGTTTCACAGTGAGTGTATTTGAATCCAAACAGCCGGAAATGGTTACCGGCTCTCCTAGGCCTGGCTTGTGGGACCCCAACTGCTTGTGGCTGCCCCTCCCAAGTTCCTCCCTGCCCCGGGGGGTGGTGGGGGAGAAGCACGCAGACCTCCAGTCCCCCAAGTTGCGCAGAACCCACCCGCCGCTTGCAGCAGCCCCTTCCCATCTGGCCCCGCGAGGAGCCAGGCTTCCGGGGCCCCAGTCCCTCCTGTGTGAACTCGGGGCGCCCCCACCCCCCTCCACAGACATCGAGGCCCCGTTTTCAGGTAGCCGCGTTTTCATGCCTCCCTCTCCCACAAGGCCCCTGTCCCCAAAATGTTCCCATCTTGTCCTAGCCCCTCCTCCAGGCTATCACAGAACCCGCTCTCCCCACGCCCCCGATCTCTACCAGGTCTGTGCCCCCCGCTGCCCGCAGGAAGACGCCCGGCCCCGGGTCGGGTTAGCCCCGTGGGAACGGTTTGTCTCGAAAACAGGAACCCGGGCCGGGGGCTGGGCGGGGCGCCCCTTCCCCACCGCAGTCCGCTTCCTGCCCCTCCCGGCTTCCTCTGCCCAACAGCCGGCAGGGCGGGGGGCGTAGGGGCGTCTGGGTGGGGGGAGAGGGCTCTCGGTTTAGATCCCCCCTCCACGTCCCGCGAGGCCTGACCTCCGCTCGCCCACCCTCCGCGCGGCCGGTGGCGCAGCCCCAGCCCCGCGGCCCTGGCTTCCCGGGCGGCGCGGCAGGGGAGGGGTTAAGCTGCCGCAGGGACGGCCGCGTGCGGGGCGAGAGGGAGCCCCCGGTGGGGGAGGCGCAGCCGGCGGTGCGGAGCCCCGCGCAGGGGCGGGAGGGGTGGGGAGGGGAGGGGGCGGCCGCGGCGCGGGGGCGGGGCGGCGGGAAGCGGGGCCGCGGCGCCGAGAGCGGGCGGGAGCTGCAGCCGCAGCGAGGCCGGCGGGCGGGAGCGCACGGAGGTGGCGCCGGCCCGGCCGGGTGCGGGCTCCGTGGCGCGCGGGTCCCAAGAGTGAGTGAGCGAGAGCGGGCGAGGCGCCAGGCAGAGGAGGGCCTGGCCCCCAGCCCCCCCCCCCCCCCCCCCAGGGCGGCGGCGCAGGCGGGCCGGGGGCAGCGGGTGGATTGGTGGGAGCGGAGTCTGCGGCCCGGGTCCGGGGTAGGTGGGAGAGAGCTGAAGCGCCCTGGACGACCCGCGGGAGGGGGCGGCATCCGCGGCGCCTCCGGCCCTTCCCAGCCACGTCTCAGCGGGACCTTCTCTCGCGGACCCCCCATTTGACAGATGAGAAAATTGAGGCTCCGAGAGGCCAAGTGACTCTCAAGGTCACACAGCGAGGAGGCGACAGAGCTAGACGGGGCTGGCTCTGGGTGGCTCCTAGGAAAAGTCAGCCAGAGAACTCAGTAGAGGAGCCCCCTCCAGCCCCAGCGAGTTTGTGCAGGGGAGGGGGACGGGGTACCTTTGGGGGGGGGCCAGGCTCTGCCAGCGTCCGGGGATGAGGGGTGTCAGGGAGCTGCGGCCGCAGAGCTGGTTTCTGGACTGCGGAGGAAATGGGGGCGGCGGAATGGGCGTGTGTGCACACCCATGGGGGTGTGTGCATGTGTGGGATTGTACATGCGTGTAGGTGCACTGTCTTGTGTGTGTGTGTGTGTGTGTGTGTGCGCGCACGTGTGCGATTTCAGAGCCTCCGTGGCCGCGGGACTCCAGGCTGGCCTGGCTCGAGCGAGCTGCAAGTCCAGAACTGGCCCCATCAACGGGTTTGCATTCTGGGCTAGAAAGCTGGGTATGTGTGCCCGAGGGATCCTTCCTGCAGGTGTGCACGGGGTGTGAGTGCCATTGTGTGTATGAGACAGAGGCTGGGAGGCAAGTGCCTGAGGCCCAAGTGTGTGTGTATGGGGTGGAGGGGTCTTTCACCCCAATGTGGGCCTGTGGCCTCAGGTATAGAATGAGAGTGTGTCCCTGCATGGGTGTGTATCACCCCGCGTGTGACTGGGGTTGCTGGTGGAGACGTGCCGGCATTCTCCACCCCTCAGGACGCTGGCGCCCCCTTCTGGGCGCCCTGCTCTGTGTGTTCGAATGTGGCCTGCCTGTGAGTGAGCTCACAGTTCGACTGTGTAGTATGGGGCCTGGGTCCGGAGCTCCGGCTGGGGAGGAAGATGGTCTGCGGAAGGGCTGCACCCGGACCCCTGGGGCCTTCACGGAGGAGGTGGCTTGGGAGCGCGTGGTTCCCAGGCTCAGGCTTCCCGCTGACGCCTCCGGGGCGGCAGCGGGCTCCCCCCACCCCCACCCCGCCCCAGGAATGTTCTGCACTCTAGCTCGCCTCCCCAAGGGCAGGCCCCTGGGGGTTGCCACAGCCCCGCCTCCCCTCCCGGGAGCCCGGGAGGGGGCGATGCGGGCAGGACGCCTGGGTTCCTCCCTCCCTCCCATCCCAGGGAGAAATTCCTCCGAGGTCCCCTCAGGCTCTGGGTTCCCAAAATAACCCTGCGGGGGAAGGGAGGCTGTGGAGGGAGGGAAGCGGGAGGGGCGTAGAGCCGAGCTGCGGGGTGCTGCAGGTGCCTCCGGGGAGAGGACGCGAGAAGAGGGCCTACGAGGGGTTGGGGCACAAACCAGTTCCCGGAGTGTCCTGGCTCGTCCCCATCCCCGGGGAGCCCCTCGGCCTTCCCGCGACTCCAAGGGTGAGCCGGAAGCCTCGCGGCCGGTCGGTTTCCCAACTGGTGGGTTGCACCATCCCGGGCCAGACCGTTTAACCCCGGGAGTGGCCGCGGCGCACGACTCCGCCCCTGCCCAGCAGGGGGCGTGCCCGCCCCGCCCCGTTCCTGCCCGCCCCGCGACTCGCAACCCCCCCCCCCCCCCCCCCGCCGGCGCCTCCGCAGACTCCCTCTCTGCCTCTCCCGGGACAGGGGTCCGGTCGGAGCCCCTTGGGAGGCTTCGGAGCGCAGCTTGGCCCAGCCTCCCCGCGCCGGCGGCCATGGCGGGCACCCTAGACCTGGACAAGGGCTGCACGGTGGAGGAGCTGCTCCGCGGCTGCATCGAAGCCTTCGGTGAGTGGCACGGGAGGGCACGCCCAGCCTGAGCCCAGCTCCGAGCCTGAAACGGGGTCCCTGCCTCCCCGGGCAGACCCCTGGCCTGGACCCACCCAGTTCCGCATCCTGCCACCTTTTTAACGAAAGCCTTCTCTTCATTGCTCGGTAGAGAGATCCACACGCTTCGGAAAGATAAAATGTGTCCCTTCCCTGGTATGCCGGCATTGAAGGGAGGGACGGGGTCCCCAGACTCTGGAACATGCGGAGCGTTATCTGTCTCCCCGGAGGATCCGGAGGAACTGTCTATCTCTGGCCTGGGAGCTGTTTCCGGCTGGTGGGGGGCGGCTTATCTGGTGAGGGGGTGCCCTTTCCCCCAAGCACTCAGGAAGTGGCCTCTGGATTCTTGACCCCGGGGAACCCAGGCTTCTTCCGCCCCAGCTGGTTCCCCTCGGGACGATGGGCCCGGATCAGACGCTTCCCTCCTCCGGTTCCTCAGATCCTGCCTTATCCCTCGCCCACCCTACCTGTTCTTTCTAATCTGCCTACAGGATTCACAGTCCTGGCAAAGCAGGTGATGGGCGGGGGGCCACATATCCGGCGGGCTGTGGGGTAGGCTTTAGGGACCACAGCTACGGGACGCAGGGTCACCCCGCTTCTCTCTGACCCCTCGGAGTTAGATGACTCCGGGAAGGTGCGAGACCCGCAGCTGGTGCGCATGTTCCTCATGATGCACCCTTGGTACATCCCTTCTTCGCAGCTGGCGGCAAAACTGCTCCACATATATCCTTCGCGGGCCTCGCCGTGGGCCCTGCAGTCCCGCTTGGGGGAGCCAGGCCGCCCAGCCCAGGCCAAGAACGGGCTCCGCTCCTAGAGCATGGGCCCCTTATAAGCCCTAGAATCCAGGCTTGGCGCAACCTTGCTCCAGGGCCGAGGCTCCGCCCCTTCCCGCCTCTCGAGTCAGGCCCCGCCCCCACCCCTGCCCCTCCTCAACCTGGGCTCTCTACAGCCTAGGATCTGTCCCTACTCCCAGCCCAAGTCCCTCCTCCGGCCTCCTTCCCGGAACCCAGGTCATGCGTTCAGCCACCCCTTAGAACCTAGCCCCCGTTCCTAGCTGTGCACCCTCCCCAAACTCGCCCCTCGCCCCCTCTTCAGCCCCTTTCCTACAGGCCCCACCCCAGGTCCCGCCCCCAGCATCTCTCCTAGGACCAGGCCCCTCCCACAGTCTCCCTCCAGAAGCCGGGACCCATCTCCTGCCTCCCTTTCTAGAATTAGTCTCCATCCTCGTTTTCCTTAACTCTCCTTCACCTACCAACAATCCC
Source organism: Neofelis nebulosa (assembly GCF_028018385.1). Taxonomy (NCBI): domain Eukaryota; kingdom Metazoa; phylum Chordata; class Mammalia; order Carnivora; family Felidae; genus Neofelis; species Neofelis nebulosa. The sequence goes on along the minus strand of NC_080791.1, from coordinate 107,939,821 downwards.
GGAAGGACAACTCCAATTCGCTGCAGGTGAAAACATGCCACCTGGTCAGGTGAGCCTTCCTTTTGCGATGCTGTCCCCTCTTCTCGCTCCCTTCTCTCAGGCTTCAGACTGGCCTGAAGGAGTGGAAAGAACACGTTCTGGGAGTTGGTCATGTGGGTTTGAACCCGGGCTCTGTCCATGGTGGGCCGGCTGTCACAGGCTTGCCTCTTTCCTGGTCTGGGCCTGGGTTTTCTGATCTGCCCCGTGGGGGTGGGGAAGGAATGAACGGGGCGGGGGGGGGGGGGGTTGGTTGGGGGAGGGAGCCGCAGTGTAGGGCTCTTTCCCCCTCTTTGGGGAACTACAATCCCAGGGGGTGGTGGGGGGAGGGCTGCCTTGGGTGACTCAGAACTTCCGCCAGGTACTGGATCTCGGCATTCCCAGCAGAGTTTGACTTGAACCCTGAGCTCGCTGAGCAGATCAAGGAGCTGAAGGCTCTGTTAGACCAAGAAGGGAACCGGCGGCACAGCAGCCTCATTGACATCGAGAGTGTGTGCGTGGGGCGAGCTTGAGGGCTGGGGAGGGCGCTCAGCGTCCTACACCATCTGTACTTAACAAATGTTTGTTGAATTGAATGAGTGAGGGTCATGTTACTCTCTTGCTGGAAAACCTATGGCCCCCTGTCGCCTTCACAATGTCTCGGCTGGGGATCAAAGCCTTTGGTGGTGTCCAGGCGGCTTGGCATTCCTGCATCATCTTCCACAGCCCACTCCCATTCAGTGCACGCCATGCGACAGCTGTACGGGTCCGCTCGTCATTCCCTGCCCTGCATCCTTTGCGCCATGACGTTCTGCTCATACGGGCCCCCCCTTGCCTGCCTCTCTGTGTTGTCAAGACTCAGCTCAGGTGTGGACTGTGTCCGGGCGCTGAGGGCTCGGAGGCCTTCCGGGGCAGAATTTGCCATTCCCTCCCGTGGCCTGCACTTTGTGCAGACCCCTCTGTGCAAAGACCTGTAGACGCGCCGCGCAGTTTGGTGATTGTCTGTTTCTGTGTCTGTCTCCCTCAGTAGACTGTGAGCTCTCCAAGGGAAGGAACTGTGTCTTGCTCCTCTCTGTACCCCCAGTGCCCAGCACAGTGCCTGAGTGCATGACGAGGGGGGAGTTTGCAGGAGTTGCTGGGACTGGGGACATCAGTGTCCAGCACGGTGCCACGGACTGTGTCGGTCCTCAGTCAGCCTGAGTGGCGCTTGCGCACGAGTGTGGGGCCACAAGGGATGGGGCATCTCCAGCAAAAGGGCTCACTGCCCCCGCCCCCCTCCCCCCCCCAGCCCCACCTACAAGTGGAAGCGGCAGGTGACCCAGCGGAACCCCGTAGGACAGAAAAAGCGAAAGATGTCCCTGTTGTTCGACCACCTGGAGCCCATGGAGCTGGCGGAGCATCTCACCTACTTGGAGTATCGCTCCTTCTGCAAGATCCTGGTGCGTCCCCGGAGGGCATGCGGTCAGGGGTAGAGTTTGGGTTGGGGAGGAGTCCCAGGAGGAACGGGGGAGGTCCCTGGTGTCGGCAGGGTCACAGGGTGGGTTGGGGGTTTCAGTAGCTGGAGGGTGAGGCGTGGTCATCTGTGAGGGGAGGGGCCCGAAGGGGCTGAGGCCACTCCCATCCCCCAGTTCCAGGACTATCACAGTTTTGTGACTCACGGCTGCACCGTGGACAACCCCGTCCTGGAGCGATTCATCTCCCTCTTCAACAGTGTGTCGCAGTGGGTGCAGCTCATGATCCTCAGCAAGCCCACAGCCCCTCAGCGGGCCCTGGTCATCACACACTTCGTCCACGTGGCAGAGGTGCCCGTCGCTCCACCCCCCCCACCCCCCCACCTGCCCCCCACCGGCCTCCCAGGTGCCCATCGGCGGAGTCCTTCCTTTCCACCAACCCACTGCCTCCTCGCCAGAAAAGCTGGGCCAAGTTCTGGGCCTCTTCAGTGACTGACTGCCTACGCCCCTCCTCCTTTGCCCCCCAGAAACTCCTGCAGCTCCAGAACTTCAACACACTGATGGCAGTGGTCGGAGGCCTGAGCCACAGTTCCATCTCGCGCCTCAAGGAGACCCACAGTCATGTTAGCCCTGAGACGGTCAAGGTGCCTGGGACTGGGGTGGGTGGGTCAGGGGAACAGCCTGGTCAAGCCCTGGGCTAGCCCTTTCCCAGGTCTGGCCTCACTGACAACTCCTAGTAGCGTCGCGGGCTGTGCGCTCCTGTCCCCATTTGACAGATGCAGAAACTGAGGCTTGGAGGGGTTCCATGCTTTTCACAGGTTACACGACCCAAGTGGCAGAGTGGGGGCTTACCGGTCGGCCTGACCCCAAAGCTTGTGTTTTTTTCCTCTCCTTTTCTTTCCCTCTCTCTCTCTCTCTCTCTCTCTCTCTCTCTCTCTCTCTCCCTTTCTTTCTTTCTTTTTGAAGTTATTTATTTATTTATTTTGAGAGAGAAAGTGTGAGCGGGGGAGGGGCAGAGGGATTGGGAGAGAATCCCAAGCAGGCTCCGCGCTGTGACTGTGGTGCCCGATGTGGGGCTCGATCCCCTGAACCGTGAGATCATGACCTGAGCTGAAACCCGAGAGTCGGACGCTAAGCACCTGAGCCCCCCAGGTGCCCCCTTTTATTTGTTTATTTATTTTAACATATTGGGTGACGTACATAGAGCAAAATATATAAAGCGTATGTATGTAAAGGTTAAAGAAAAATTAGAAAGAAAATGACTGTGTAACTTAGCACCCAGGTCAAGAAACAGAAGCTTCCAGCACCTGAGACCGTAACTCCCCCCCCCCCCGCCCCCCGCCCAATCAGAGGTGACCAACGTCATGACTTTTGTAATGACGGCCCTGCTTTTCTTTACAGCTTTACCATACCACGTTGTATGAATCTCAAAATAACGTGGGAGTTTTGTTGCCTGTTTCTGAATTTTCTATGAATGGGATCATGTTGTGTGTTACTTTATGTCTTGCTTCTTTCCTTCTAATGTTCTGTTACTCATTCGTTTCCACTGCCTTATGATATTTTATTGTAAGTCTACTGCAAGTTATGTATCTCCTGTTGAACATTTGGGGGTCTTCCCAGTGTGGGCGGTTACAAAGGACACAGCGGAAGACGTTTCTTCTGGATCTTTGTCCTGTTCTGTTCGCCGCCCCGAGCCTCAGTTTCTTCTGTTAAATGTTAGGGATAGTCTGTGCCCAGGGCTGGTGTGGAGGTGGGGTCTTGGGCAGTGGGCGTTCCCTTGGACTCATGACCTATAAACTCTGACCCCCAGGGGCTAAGGGAGACAGTGCTGGGGGACAGCGAGGGAGGATTTTTTAACCTTTCACCCATCTCTGGCTCCTCATCCTCTCCCACGTTTCCAGGGCTCGGGGCGGGGGGGGGGATGGGGGGAGGTGTAGTTGAGCCAGTGATGTGCCTAACGTGTGTGTGATTCTTTGCTTTTTGCCCCCACCCACCACGCCCCACCCCACCCCAGCTCTGGGAAGGTCTCACGGAACTGGTGACAGCCACAGGGAACTATAGCAATTACCGACGCCGGCTGGCAGCCTGCGTGGGCTTCCGCTTTCCCATCCTGGGCGTGCACCTCAAGGACCTGGTGGCCCTGCAGCTGGCATTGCCTGACTGGCTGGACCCCGCCCGGACCCGACTTAATGGGGCCAAGATGAAACAGCTCTTCAGCATCCTGGAGGAGCTGGCCATGGTGACCAGCCTTCGGCCACCAGTGCAGGCCAACCCAGATCTGCTGAGCCTACTCACGGTGAGGGGGCTTGGGAACAGGGACGCTGGGGGGGGGGGGGGGGGGGGGGCGGGGGCTGGGCACCAGCGTGGACAACCACCTCTGGTCTTGGGTTCACGCAAGGCTGCAGGCTTGGCCTTGTGTTCTAGGTTCTGATCAAGGAACTGAGATCCAGCCTGGGCTCCAGGGTCTGGAGTGGACACCGAGATGAGCTGCAGCCTCTGAAAGGGGCTGTGGACTCAGGTCTGATTTCGAGGCTGGCATGTGGACTTTCTGTGCCGGGCTTGAAGCTAGGCCTGGGTCCTGGGTTGAGTTCCCGGCAGTGGGTTGTGTTCAAGGCTTGGGGCTCAGCTCTGGCTTCTGGGGTCAGGGGTGGTTTCTTTTTTTTTTTTTTCTTTTTTAATTTTTTTTTAATGTTTATTTATTTTTGAGACCGAGAGAGACAGAGCATGAGCAGGGAAGGGGCAGAGAGAGAGGGACACACAGAATCCGAAGCAGGCTCCAGGCTCTGAGCTGTCAGCACAGAGCCCGGCTTGGGGCTCGAACTCACGGACTGTGAGAGCATGACCTGAGCCAAAGTCAGACGCTTAACCGACTGAGCCACCCAGGCGCCCCAGGGGTGGTTTCTAAACACGGCCTTGAGCTCTCAGGAAAGGTCTGGGCTTGGTCTTGCACTCGGTGTGGGGGTCGAGGATGGGAGTTAGGTTCTAGTCAAGATCTAGACTAGGTTCGAGACACTGAGCCGAGGCTGGGGTTTTGAGTTTAGAGTGAATTCTTAACGGTTTCTAGCCTCTGGGCTGGGATCAGGATTGAAATCTGAGCTGGATTCTTGATGTGGGGTTGGGTTCTAGGTTGGGGCTTAATTTCAGAGCTCTTGGTTGTGTTCTGACCTGGATTCTTGGCTGGATTCTTGGGGGCGCGTTGTGCCCAAGACTTGGGGCCAAGCGGCGGGGTCTGCTCTGTGTGCTAGGCTGGTGTGTGGTCACTGGGGTGTGTTCTAAGGTGGCCTTTGTCCCGAGTCTAGCTTCTGGGCTGGGTTCCAGGCTGAGCCGTGGCCTCTAAGTGGACCTATGACCCTGGGCTCTGGACAGCGGGCTCCTGAGGGCAGCAGGGGCACGGGGTGTGATCAGGCCTGTGTGTCTTAGGTGTCTCTGGATCAGTATCAGACGGAGGATGAACTCTACCAGCTGTCCTTGCAGCGGGAGCCGCGCTCGAAGTCCTCGGTGAGACAGGGAATCCCCGCCTCCCCACTCTCCCCCACCTCTTTCTCCCCCGCCTCTGCCCTTCCTGAAAATCCCAGGACAGAGGCTACCTCACCTGTCCAGCCTGCTGGGCGGGCTCCCTTCTCCCCAGGGCTTTCCTGCCTGCCCCCGCCCCCCAGCCCGGGCCCTGGACTCCCTCACCTGCGGCCTTCACTCAGGCCCGACCATCCCCACAGCCAACCAGCCCCACAAGCTGCACCCCGCCTCCCCGGCCCCCGGTGCTGGATGAGTGGACCTCAGCTGCCAAACCCAGGCTGGATCAAGCACTCCTGGTGGAACACATCGAGAAGATGGTGGAGGTGAGGCTCTGTGGCAGCCAGCCCTGCAACCCGAGGGGTCGGGGGACAGGTCCGCAGCGGTGCGTCGAGAACGATTTTGCCTGGCCACCACCCTCGGAGCCACACTGGCGCCTCGTTCCAGGGCCAGGGCTCAGGCTCCAGCAGGCAAGGGGCGGAGCCAGTGGGCGGGGTTGGGGGGGGTACGGTAAAGGGAGAGAAAAAGGGGAGCTGCAGAGGCGCCCACGCCTGAGCACCCTTCGTAACATGGACTGGGCCTGTGGACAGGACGGGACTGACGCCTGTTTCGTTCTCCCGTCCTCCTGTCCCCCGCGTGCCCCTCTGTGCACTTCAGTCTGTGTTCCGGAACTTTGACGTCGATGGGGACGGCCACATCTCACAGGAAGAGTTCCAGATCATCCGTGGGAACTTCCCTTACCTCAGCGCCTTTGGGGACCTCGACCAGAACCAGTGAGGAGGGCTGGGGGCTGGGGGAGAGGGAAGGCAGGCTCACTTCCCCCCCCCCCCCCCCCCCCCCCCCCCCCCGCCCCCGGGGTTTCAGCTTCCTCCTGTGCAAGAGGAGGCCACTGAACCAGATGATCGCGGCCGAGGAAGCCACCAATGTGGCGAGGGGCTCGTATTGGAGGGGGAGGCCTCCAGCTGTGGCAGCACAGGGTTACCCCACTCATTCAGACAGATGGGGGGGCCCCACCTGAATCTTGCAAAGACTGTGGCCTGGGGACCGTTGCTACATAAATGCCGCTTTATTTGTGGAGCTCGCAGCCGGCAAAAAGTGTGGGCAAGTTCAACTCCTGGGTAGCCTGTTTCAATGAATAGAAAAGGAAGGCCTGTAATTAGCAGCACCCACTTGCTTATCAACAATTCACATACTGACAATTTGGACAAACAGCTGATTCTCTGAAGTAGGTTAAACATGCCCCCTGCAACCATGTTCGTATCCCTGTTTTGCTGAGCAGACAAAAAACTCCAGTCGCAATTTACAGCCCCATCTCAGGTCGACTTATATATTTTTTTTTTTTTTTAAATTTTTTTTTTTCAACGTTTTTTATTTTTATTTTTGGGACAGAGAGAGACAGAGCATGAACGGGGGAGGGGCAGAGAGAGAGGGAGACACAGAATCGGAAACAGGCTCCAGGCTCCGAGCCATCAGCCCAGAGCCTGACGCGGGGCTCGAACTCACGGACCGCGAGATCGTGACCTGGCTGAAGTCGGACGCTTAACCGACTGCGCCACCCAGGCGCCCCAATATATTTTTAATGCTATTCATATTTCAAAAATCTGGGCTTTTTTTTTTTTTCCCATATTGCGGAGCCCCACGGTAAAAAAGAAATCCAGGTAGTAAAACCGATTTACAGTGAACAAAGCGTATGAAGTGAGACGCCAAAGTTACGTTCCTCCTCCCATCTTTTCCCATCAGAAGAGGCTATATTATTAGTAACATGTTTGCAATGCCACTGGCTCGGCAACAGTGTGTCCTTCCAGTCTTTTTTTTTTTTTTTTTTTTCCCCCCTCCCTGCATGTGCAAATTGCTACAGATTTTGTTTGTGCCTGTTCCATGGACAAATAGGATTGTGGTATAAATCTAGCTCTGCCCACGGGGCTGGTTACAGTTGCTTTGTTTCTGCTCCCAGAACTGAGACAGAATTCTAGGTTATGTCCCTGGGTTGGTGGGTGGATTTTTTCCAGGTCACACTTTTAGTGAGGGTGCCGCTCGCTGTTGGAGACCTTAGATACAGCTTCGCGCGGGGGGTCTCAGCCTTGACTTCCCACCTCCTGCGCACCCCAAGCCTTGTGCCCAGCCCATCTGGGCACCAAAATCCAGCACCTGGCTCTCTAGGGAGACCAGCAACCCCCTCCTAGGGCAGCCTCAGCCTTGGTCCCAACTCCCTGCCTCAGCTTGATGCTCGCTCTCTGTTTCTGGAATGTGAGGATGCCCATTTCTTTCCCACAAACTCACCTATGCATTTAAAGCAAATTTTGGTATATTTTAACCAGGATCTAGTATTTTATTTGTAGCAGCAGGGTTTGCAGGGTTTTTTGTTGTTGTTGGTGGTGGTGGTGGTGGGTTTGTTTGTTTGTTTATTTATTTATTTATTATCACTTTCTTGATGGAACTGCACATCTCGCTTTTTTGCTTTTGTTTTTGTTTTCCACGTAACCCTCTATCACGGACATCTTTCCACGCCAGCTTCGTGCAGAACGACCTCATTCTTTAGAATAGCTGCAGAGTGTCCCGCTGTCATTATCCTGCTGATGGACATGTAGACTGTCCCCAGTTTTCCGCTGTTAATATACACCATGCTGCTGTGAACATCTTTGTACCAATGCACCCAGGCCACTATTTCTGTAGGTGAAATTCCTGGAAGTGGGATAATTGGATCAAAAGATATGCACATTCTAAATTAGGAGAGAGCCTGCCAAAGTGACCTCAGGCAAGGTTGTGCCAGCCTGCACCCCCATCAGCAGTGAGTGAGTGCCCATCTCCCAACTTCCTTGCCAACACTGGACGCTATAATAAGCTTTACAATTTTGTCAGTCTAATTGGCAAATGGTGTCTTGGTTAAATTTGAATCTCTTTAATACTAGCGGGGGTAGGATCTCTTTTCATATGTTTATCGGTCCCTTATATTTCTTTTGTTAATTGCTTGTTCATATTCTTTGTCCATTATTCCACTGGGTTTGTGGGTCTTTTTTTCTCATTGATTTTCAGAATCTCTGTTAATGGATGTTAACTCTTTGCTGTCGAATGTGTTTGCAAATATCTTCTTCCAGTCTGTCGTTTATGTTGTCCGTTTCCATATAAAATTTTTAAAAAGCGTCGCGTGTTCAATATGTCCGTCTTTTCCTTTATGACTTCTTGGACTTGTGTTATGTCTAGAAAGGCCCTCATCTCCTTGAAATTCCAAAGGTATCCTCTTACACCTTTCCAGATACTTCGATGGTTTTTGTTTTTACATCAGTGGTCTCAGTTCAGTGAGAATGTAGTGTCCAGGCACAGCGTGCGGTAAGAATCTAGGGTGATATATATATTTTTTCTAAATGGCCAGCTGTCCCAATGCCCCACTGAATTGAAGGATCACCTGGACCACATCATGGAGCCCCAGATATAATAATAGTCAGGAGTTTCCAACAAGGATGAACACTGACAGAAATAGCTCCGCGTGGCCCAGGACCTACCAACTACACAGACACTGTTATAAATGCTTCATGTGCCCTCATTCAGTCCTCACACAAACCCATGAGGGGCAGGAATTATCACTGTCCCCGTTTATAGAAGAAGAAACTGAGGCACAGGGAGATTAATGAGCCCAAAGGTCACACAGCCAGGAAGTAACCAAGCCAGAATTTGAACGGAGGTCTGTCTCCAGAGCACATGCTCCTTTCGTAAAATATGTTAATAGGTGAGAAAAGGGTTCTGTGGGAACCCCTGGGTTATGTGGGGAATCCTGATTGCAGGTGTCTTTCCAGCACTCACCCGCATGAGAGTCAGAGGCAGGCGGCTTTTCCCAATCTTGCCTGGTCCCAGAGCTCAGCAGAAGTCTCTTGAATCTCAGGGCTCCCAATGGGTGGTCCAAAGAGCTCACTTTGGGAAACAAAGGCTGATAATCTCGTGGGAAAGCGCACAGCCCTTCTAGTTAGTTTACATGCCAACGCTGTGAAGTGACCCCGGCAGGAGTTATGATCCTCATTTCTCTGGGAAGGAAACCCAGGGGAAGTGACTTGCCCAAGACCACACAAGTGGTAGCGGCCGGTGCTTCTGCCTGGCTCCTAAGTCTAGGCCTCTCTTTGCGGCACCAGGAAATCTAAAACCAGGAGTTGGGTGAGGATCTTTTCCTTGGTAGGCAAGTTCCCAGTGGGATGGGTTAGGCTGGTGGGTGGCTGGTCCCGGGGGGGAGGGCCCCGACCTGAGGCGCTCCCTCTCCCACCCCGCCCCCCCGCAGGGATGGCTGCATCAGCAGGGAGGAAATGGTGTCCTACTTCCTGCGCTCCAGCTCGGTGCTGGGCGGCCGCATGGGCTTCGTGCACAACTTCCACGAGAGCAACTCCTTGCGCCCGGTTGCCTGCCGCCACTGCAAGGCCCTGGTGAGACCCCCCACCAAGCCACACCCCTCCAGCCCTGGCCCCTCCGCTCGCCCCGCCCCCCCTCCGGCCCCGCCCCTGCTGGAGGCCTCGCAGCAGAGACGAACCTTGTTAATTCCGCCTGCCTCTCCTCTGGCCGTTCTGCGCCTGCGTTGGCCCGAGGGGCTCTAAAGCCCCAGAGTGGGTCAGTCCCAGTCCCTGCCCTTGAGAAAGAAGAGGTGGAATCATTACCTCTCAAGCCCTCTCCCCCAGCACAGCCCCCTCCTCTATTTCAGATCCTGGGCATCTACAAGCAGGGCCTCAAATGCAGAGGTGAGCAGGGCCGGAGGGCCGAATTTTGGGGGAAGAGCTACTCTCTGGGTGGGGATTCTAATTTTGGCGGGGCAACCGAGGAGGAGTGAGGTACCCTGGGGCCAGAGGGGCGTGCTGATTATATCGAAGGGGGTAGCCTTTAAGGGGGCTTTTATTGTGGTGAGACAGCTGCCCGGGCACCGAGGACTTGGCGGAGGGTGTGGATTGGCGAGCAGGGTGAAGCACTTTGGAAGGAGAGTCTTATTTTGGTGGGGCAGCTGCTCAGGAGCACAGGAAACTGGGGAGAGGTGCAGGCCTGGGGAAGGGGCCGGAGAGCGTTCTGACCCAGGGCCCTGGCTGGGCTCCCCATCTGCCTCTCCCAGCCTGCGGTGTGAACTGCCACAAGCAATGTAGAGACCGTCTGTCCGTTGAGTGCCGGCGCCGGGCCCAGAGTGTGAGTCTGGAGGGGCCTGCGCCCTCGCCCTCGCCCACCCACACCCATCACCGAGCCTTCAGCTTCTCCCTGCCCCGCCCAGGTAGGCGAGGCTCCCGGCCTCCAGGTAAGAGGGGGTCTCCTCCTGTGCTGTCCTGTGAGGGGAGGGAGGCAGGGCCATTGTGGCAAAGTATTAACCTATCCAGGAGGGAAAGCTTCTTGGAGTTTGTAATTCTGTGATGTTGGTGGGGTGATACTGAAGGATTGAAAAGGTAAGGGGGCCAGAAGGTGGCTCAGGAAACCTTGACCTTCTGAAGCTGAGAGAAACGAATAATACATAAAGAGTTAGAGTGAGGGCGCCTGGGCGGCTCAATCGGTTACGCAGTTAAGCGTCTGACTTCCATTCGGGGCATGATCTCGCGGTCTGTGAGTTCGAGCCCCGTGTCGGGCTCTGGGCTGACAGCTCGGAGCCTGGAGCCTGCTTCGGATTCTGTGTCTCCCTCTTTTTCTGCCCCTTCCCCTGCTCACGCTCTGGGTCTCCCTCAAAAATAAATAAACATTAAAAAAAGAAAAAAAAAGAGTAAAAGTGAAAGGGGCTTCAAGATTCCAGTCACAGAGGTGCCTGGCTGGCTCAGGCAGCAGAGTATCCCTTTTTGTCTGCTCTGGAGGCCATTCTGAGAAATGTCCCTTGCCCTGGAAATCTTTGGCGGCTGTCTTGGGGGTCTCCTGTGGTTCTGGCGCAGTCTGCTGAATGACAGTTCCCCAAATGATTTATTTTGCTGAGAACACTCTGAACCACCATGTTAAACTGGGGTCGGAGGCAGTTGACCACAGCCATTTGAATTGGCCTGCGTCCTCAGAAATAGAGGCAGGCACCAGGCATCAGTCCTCAAAAATAGAAAAAGTGAAGCCATTTGCATGGAGCCTTCCGAAGTGCTGGGGTCTAAAATGTGAAACACACACAAAATTGACATTTGAAGCAAACTGCACTGACACGTACGTGGCTGTGAAAAAGCCGCGGTGGAATGAAAACTTCGAAGAGGCTCAAAAACGGGAGGGCCGACTGGTCACTCAGTGAATTGATTTTTGGTGGATGGGTCTGCTTCCGGGATGGGGTAAGGTGCCTGCTGTGAGTGGGGGAAGGGCTGCTGAAGGCACAGGGACCCAGGAGCTGTTCCCACGACCCCCGCCCACTTCCCTGCAGAGATCAGAGAGGAGGAGGTGCAGGCCGTGGAGGATGGCGTATTTGACATCCACTTGTAATTGATGGTGAGTCTTGGGCAGCCTGCGTGGCTGAGGGCTGGGGACATGGGGGGAGGGGAGGATCAAGGAAACAGGCCCTCTGTCTGCATGGCCCAGGCCGGGTGGACTCTTACTTTTTCCCTGACAACCTGTGTTGTTGTTTTCCTTCCCAGCTGTGACTGGATCAAACACTCAGGCCTGCCTTGGAGAAAAGACTTGGACCACAGCAGGAAGCCTGGGGTGCTGGGGCAGCAGGCTGGGGCTCGGGGGTGGGGTGGGGGGGTGAGGGTGGCATGCAGCTGAGGGTTGGGCCGGGGCTGGCGTCCCTAAGGTTGTACAGACTCTTGTGAATATTTGTATTTTCCAGATGGAATAAAAAGGCCCATGTAATTAACCCAGCCCATCAGAGCCTAGAATCTTCACGGGGCGGGGGAGGGGGGGGGGAGGTGGGTACCGTAAGGACAGGGGCTAGAATCTTAGCATCCAGAACTTTGTAGTCAGAGAATCTTGGGAGATCTGGAATCTCAAGTGTTGGGAATCTTCGGGGGGAGTAGAATTGGGGGGTAGAACTTTAGAACCCAGAAACCTTGAGACATAATAATCTTGGAGAGGGCCTAGAATCTCCAGGAATCCAGAATCTTGGCAGGGGCGGGCAGGGGGGGGCGTGTCTCGGACTTGATGCTACGGCTTCTTTGCACCCCGAATTGCTGGGCCCGGTGGCCTGGGTAACCGTAGCCTTCAGCCTGTAGCCGAAATTCCCTTGCTTGACAGGTGGCCTCTCAGCCCCTGCTTGAATACTTCCGGCGGTGGGAATCTCACTGCAGTGGGGGAGAGAGGGCAGCCCTGAGTGCTGGCTGTGGGGCAGGGAGGGAGGTGGGGACCTGGGCAGCCTTGGCCCCAGTAGCCCCTGCCGGGCTGGCAGCCTCTTGACCCGGTGCTGCTGCTGCCAGCCGGAAGGACGGTGACTTCCAGAGGAAATGCATATCGATCCCTCTCTCAGCCTCCTGTGGCCTCTCCCAACCCAGCTCTTCCCTCCTGAGTCTGCAGCACTGAGGTTTTGGGGGTCACCGCTACCTGAGGCTACTTCTAAGGCTGGTCTGGGTACAGAGGGTGCGGTAGGGGGGCTTCTGAAGCTGGGCCAGGCTCCAGCAGCCCTGAGAGTGGGAGCTGTCTCCTCCAACATTGGAGCTCCAATGGGGAGCTGCCCCCCAACCTGGGGTGTGTCGAACAGCAGCTGTGGGTTGTCCTGGGGGTGGCGCCTTGAGCACCGCCCCCCATTCCTACCTGCAAAGCAATGGCCTCAGCCCCTCCCTCGGGGGTCCCTGACCCCATGCTCCCCTCTCCCCTTGAGACCCCACTCCTGCCGGGCCACTCCTCACTGAGGTCACCTGCAGCTCTACCCTCTGTTGAGACCCCAGCCCTGTTCCCCATCGGGTCCCTCGCGCTACCCCTCCTTTCGTCCTCAGCCCCCTCCTGCCCTGCCCCCTCTGAAGGCTGTAATATCCGTTTCACGATTTGGGGGCTGAGTTGCTATAACAACAGACAGCGATTGTGTTGTGAAGAGCAGCTCGCTCCCGGTGCCGCACGCCTCCCGCGCTGCCTCCGTCCCTGCAGCCTGGTCGGCTCCCCTCCCCGCAGCCCTCTGCCCCAGCCCGGCCTCTTCCCCGTGTGGTGTGTGCGTGTGTGTGTGTGCATATGTGCGCCCAGGTCTGCCCTGCCCGGGAGTGTGATGTGGGACTGTCTTTTCATGGTTGCGCGTGTGAATTTGGTGTACGAGCCTCACGTTGTGCGTGCGTGTGCATGTGTGTGTGTGCAGACACACACGCCGTATTTGCTGCGTTTCCCCTCCGCCGTGTGTCCCCACGGGACTGTGTCTGGGAGAAGGGCCACATTGGGTCGGGTGCCTTTTGGGGGGCTGTCTTGAGGTGGTGCGTCCCAACTATGTTGGGTAGCCTGAACCTTGGACCTTGGCGGGGAGACCTCCCTGTAGCTGGGGGGAGGGGCAGGGAGGTGCAGCGGCTGCCAGGTGACCTTTCCTGCCCTTGATGGGCAAAGGTGGCCCAGAGAGCTGGGGGTAGGGACAGGAGACAAATGCTCACTCTTACATCCCTCCCTGCCCCTGCCCTCCTCCTATCCTTTCTTACACCCATCTATAAGGGTCTGAGAGAGTCTCTCTGAGTCACTGCACCTGTCCATCTGTCTGCCCATCCATGCCCTGGTGCCTGACTGGACAAGTCTGTGTGTGTATGTGGGTGTGGGCGTGGGGGGGGGGGCTGCAGGGAGAGAAGCAGTGGGGGATGGGTGGGGCAGTGGGCTGTGGGGTCAGAAAGGCGAATTCACATCTACAGGCCCTGACTCAGCAGTTCCCATTCTCTGGCTCCTCTAGTGGCCTTGGTGGGGCCAGCCTGAGGGTCTTTCCAAGGTCAGACTGGTCCTCCAGTCTGGGACGTGGCTCAGGCATCTCTTCCCCGATCCCTAGGAAACACCCCCTGCAGTCCGGGTCTCCTCGTCCTCCACACAGTCTGGAGAGGAAGACCACTGGTGGGTGGGTGTCCTCACTCATCTACTCAGTAAATGGCCACTCTGTGCAAAGTGCTTCCCGGGGGGAGAATGAGCCTGGAAGCAAGTCCTCTGTGTGCACCTGTTCCCCTGGGCGTGCACTTGCCTCCCGTGTGGAGGTACCTGTGTGCACAAGTTTGTATGTGTATGTGTATGTTCTTGGGCAAACATGTGCTTCCTGAGGGTAGCTTACCTGGGTGGGGCATTTCTGCAGCTGCCCCCGTGTGTCTCTTTGGGAATGCCTGTGTGCACGTGGTTAGGTGTGCGTGGCTGTGAGTGTGCCTCTGGGTGCCCATGCACGCACTGGTGGTTGAATGTGTGTTCTTGTATGTTGTCTCTGGCGAAAGAAGCACCCACCTACCACTGGCTGTGCAAATCACAGACCCTGCCACAGAGATCAGGGTTTGGGGGTGAGGTGGCAGAATGGTCTGGTACACACACACACACACACACACACACAGCCTCATTCCGAAGCCCAGTGCCCAACTTTGTGGTACACGCACCAGGTGCCGGGTCCACCTTTGATTGGCTGAGTGAATGAAGGGGTGTCCCCTTCCTCCGACACTCGTACACGCGCACAGTGATGCGGACACCCTCACAGGGAAGGCCTCGACCCAGCGCCCTCGCTCGCTCTGAAGCTCCTGGTTGGGGGGAGGAGGGGGGGTAAGAACAGAGAACTGGGCTGCTGCCAGCCTTCCTTCGGTGATCCAGGCAAAGTGCGGCCTCACCCCTGCCCCCGAACCTGCTCCTTCCCCAGTGCAGAGTTCCTGGCGGGACTGGGGGCCAGGCTGCAAACTCGGATTCCCATCAGGCAGGGCTGGGAAACCCCAAGCCCTTAGGTCTACCCCGCCTCCATCTCTGCCCTTCCCTCCCCCACTGCCTGCTTCCTCCTCCCCGCAAAGACCCTCACGCCTCAGCTCTAGGGGAAGCCAGGGCGCCCTCGGGCGGTGGGAAGCGGAGGCCATACTAAGGGCCGGAAAAAGCCCCTAGCGGCTTCGGGCAGGCCCCCTTCCCTAGGCTCCCGGCAGCCGGGGCCCGCCCCTGGGCGTAGCCAGTAGAGGGCGTTGCGGCCCGGGCCCCTCACTGGTCCTGCTTTCTCGGGGCCCCCCAGTCGGGGCCCGCAAGTCTCTCTTGGGCACGTCCCAGTCCTGGGCGCTGCTACATCGACCAGCCGGCCGAGGGGTGCGGGACCCGAGGGCCCGACCCAATAGGACAGAGGCTAGGGCGCCTGGATTCCAGGAAAAGACACTGGGGTTGGGTTGGGGGTCTGCCTGGTTGGGAGCCTGGGCGCCAAGGCTAAGCACCGGGAGAGGCGGGGAAGAGCTCGGACGCCCTGGGGCCGGGACGCCTGGGTCCCTGGCAGGGAAGGGAGGTGGGCCTGTGGAGCGGGGGGGGGGGGGGGGGGGACTGGCGGCCTCCGCGCCTTCGCATTGGCTGCGCCGCTCGTCCGTTAGCGCAGCGTGGTCCAATGCGCGTGTCTGGGGGGCGGGCCCTGGTGCTGATGCTGCCGTCAGTCGGTGTTGCAGGGATGCGGCGGCGGGAGCAGCCGCCCTGACTCGCAGAGCATCCTCCACAGAGCGGCACCGCGGCGAGGCGGGCGGGCGGACGAGCCGGCGGGCGGGGACGCGGCGGGGAGCGAGAGAGGCGCGAGGCGGCCGACACCGCCGGCCCCGGCTCTGCCACCCGCTGGAGACGGGGCGGCCCTGGGGCTCTGATCCCCACCCTCCAGCTCTTGGCGCCCCCAGAACCAGGTAGGGGGGGGCTGCGGCGGAGACGGGCGGGGGGCGGGAGCCGATCGGGGGAGGGGAGCGACCGGAGGGGCGGGGGAGGCAGGAAGGATGGATTGGGGGGCGGGGGCGCTGCCGTGCTGAGAGGGCTGGCTGGGTGACAGCGAGGAGGCTAAGTGGCTTGGGGGGGGGGTGGGTTGGGGGTCGGAGGCTCCCTGTGGAAGGGGCACTGGCCCTGAGCTGGGGTGAATGGAGAGGGGTGAGAGGGAGGGTCGTTGGGGGAAGGGATGGGGCGAGAAGGAGGGGCATCTGGAGGGCTGAGAGGGAGGCTCTAAAAGGGGGGTCCCCAGTCTGTGCTAGCCCCAAGGGCTGGTAGCAGTGTTCCTCCAGAGGGGCTGGGGAGCTGTTGTGCTCTGAAGGGTCCGCAGGGGCGAAACCAGCGAGGAACTGGGCTTGGTGGGAGAAGGAGAGGGCGCTGGAGAGGGGAAAGAGAGAAGTGGAGAGGCAAGGAGCAGGGGCCAGGCCAAGGGCTTCATACTGGGGGGCACCACTGAGGACCAGGCTTTCCTGGGGGATGGGAGCCAAGGGGAGAGGAGGTTATTGGGAGGGAGCAGAGGGGAAGGTGCCAAGGTGCTTGAGGCAGAGATGGGTCCGTGCCGGGGGGAGAGCCGGGAAAGATGGGGGGCCTGAGGGAGAGGAGCGGAAGCTTGCGGGGGAAGGTTGGGGGCGATGGAGAGGGAGACTGGGAAATCAGTAGGAGGGGGCTGTGCTGGGGGGGGAATGCGCTGGGGGCGGCGACAGGGTTATGGTCAGAGAGTGCTGCAGGGAGAGGCAGCTGCAGGGCCCTGGGCCGGCTCCCCCACCCCCAAAGAGGAGGGGACCATTTCTCATGTCCCAGCCTCTCCCCTAGCTGAAGGAGCCATCTGCCCTGGGTTCTTTGGGCTGGGTATGAGCCCTTGAACCCTTGATGGGCCCTTGGAGGCAAAATTGGCTTTTCGGGGGCTCTTGTCTTCTTTACTCTCAACCCCCACCTGCGTCCTGGGCGAAGGCATTCGGTGCCTCACTGAACAAGTGAGGGCTGGGGCTGGGAGGGGCTTGTTTCGTGGTGCCTGGAGGTGAAGGGGGTGGTTGTCCAGACCCGGAGGGATGAATCTTAGGGGGGTAGGTCTTGGCTGTCCAGTCCTCTCGACTGCCTTGGGGGTTTCCTCACACCCCTGGTTTTGTATGTGCTGGGGGTGGGGTGGGGTGGGTGAGCTCCTGCCCCTCCCTCTGTCCACCTGCCTCGTGCCTGGGTATTCCTTTTGGGGGACCTTAGGGCTCTGCGTTCTCTATCTTCTGCCAGAGAAGTAGCAAGAGAGAAAGGAGACAGAAGGAAGAAAGAGTGGAGGGAGGTCGGTTGGTCTGTTAAGCGCGAGGCCTCCTGTCCTGTGGGTGCTTTGGCCACTACTGTCCCTAACTCCTCGTGCCTCCGGGTACGCCTCCAGGGATGCTGGCATCTGAGGGTGGGGGCGAAGGGTCTAGCTGGGGGTTCCTTCATTCCTGCTGGAGGAAGTGTGCTCAGGCCCACCCTGTCCTCAGATCCACGGGGGTGGGCGGGACTGACCCACAGGCAGAGGCCAGTGGCCACCAGGTGGCTGAGGAGTTCTCTCCAGGAGCCAGGGTCCAGTTCCGGCTTCTTGGCTTGGGCTGAATCCACACTATGGGTGCCTGGGAGGAGGGGGCTGGGTTCTGCAGGGGCTGTTAAGGGCCTCTCTTCCCTCCAGCCCTCAGTCTCTGCCCAGGTCCAGTTGCTCCCCCCTGCCCGCCCTTGCCAGTGACACAGACACCTTGACACCGATGCATACACTCGGCGGCACCCACCCAGACACACACCTACACAGGCACACACCTGCGTACACAATACACCTCCTGGCGGCACGCCGCCTACATTCCCCCGCCCAGAGAGGCTGCCACCTCGCTGCCTGCCTCAGAGACCTCCCCCGGGTGCCCTGCTCTCGTGAACATGACACACGCATGGCCCCTCCGTGCCCTCAGAGCCCCGGCACTGCACTGTCAGCCCTCACCCTCAAACGCACACACACGCACACACGCATCCCCCATCCACTCGTTCGCCTCCCCAGGTTTCCACGGTCACGTCGGCACACCTGCGCTCCTCCGTGCACGCAGCCCTGGGACACCCCTTCCTGGACACCCCCTGCCCGAGTATGCGTCGTTAAGTGCCGTGTTAGTTGCCTCGGGTCTTTGTGTGTGTGCGTGCACCAACACACACACACACACATGCTTGCTAATACCCGTTTATGCCCTGGCTCCCCCCCCCCGAAGCTTCTCCCCACCTTTCACTTGCCCCTGCTCACTCCCATATCTTTGTACCCTGAGAAAGCCCCCCCCCCCATACACACACCCCAGGGCCTCCCAGCTCTCCTGGCCACGACCACCATCCTTCCTGGTCGCTCAGCTACACCTGGCCTTGCCCAGAAACTCCCATTTCTAGGTGCCCCCACTCCCCAGCACTAATCCTCACACTCAGGGCCCTACCCCTGCCTGATGCTGGAACCACGCTGTCCATTCATTCCCAGCTCCGAGCCCAGCCCCCAGGGGGACGCCCGACCATGTGTCTCACACGCCACCTACCCTGCTGTTCCATCTGTCGGGGCGGCTCCCCACCCGGTCCCATCCACACCGGCTCGGAGATTCACTCGACAGATAAGCCAGCATATGCATGGCACCTTAGCATTTACAAAGCCTTCTTGCAGCCACCGTGGGGGCACCACAGGGGCTCAGCTCTGTCCCTCGGTGAGCGTCGGTCTCCTCATCTGTAAGATGGGGGTCCTCATGCCTATCTCATGGGGTTCTCGCGAGGACCAGATGACCGGAAGAGTAGCAACTGGTCAGTAGGGGTGTTGTGCTCCTACTGTGAGCCTGGCTCTGGGCTAAGCGCTCTGGACTTCGTGGAGTTGTCAGGAGCATAGCAGTTCTCCGGCAAACGGCAGCTGTTTGCATCACGAGTGTATAACCTTCCACACGCATGTGCACACACCTGTCACGGATACCTTTAGCAACACCCCCAGGGACCTCGTGCTTACTCACAAGCCTCACCCACCCCGGCCGGTGTCCCCCAGGTGTGCACAGCACGGGGATGGACAGAGGGGTGAGCTCCCTGCTCCCACTGCCTGCCCCCAAGCTCCTGGCACCTGTGCACCAGCCCCCACTTTGCCGAGTCATTCAATTGTACCTCAGTCCCCAGCCCACCCAACGCCTCAGCCCCACACACCAGGCAACAGCCTCGTCATGCACACCTCCAGCTGCCCAGTCCTTCTCTCCACGCACAGAGACCTGCTCGGGGGGGGGGTCCCCGTGCACACACCCCTCGCTTCCAGCCTGTGCTGCTGTGGGACTCCTCTGGTCTTCAGACTTTCTCCCATCTTCCTCGGCAGGAGGAGGTTTGCAGCAGCACCGGGGAGGGTCCAGGGGGCGAAATTTGAGTCCCAGCCCTGTCACTTCCAAGCTCTGTGACCTTGGGGGAGGGCCCTTTTCCCCTCTGAGTGTGTTGGCTCATCTGCAAAAGGGGGCAGTGATCAGACCTGCCCTGACCATTTCCCTCGCCCGGCCCTGGTGGAATCCAGGGAAACGTGGGACACGCGGAGCTTTGTAAATTGCAAGGTGCCAAGATGAGGAGTTTGAAATGTGAGCATTAATGCAACGTACTTTCGTCTCTGCTAGGCGCTGTCCTAAAGTGCTTTACGGATATTAACGATGCTAGTATTGCCTCCGTTTTCTACCTAAGGAAACTGAGGCCCAGAGAGGCTAAATAATCTGCCCAAAAACACACTGCTAGGAAGGGGGAGAGGTGGCACTTGAACCCAGGCTCCAGAGTTAGTCCCTCCGGTCACTGTCTTGTGTTTGCCCACTGCTAAGGTGTGGCCGGATGCGGGCACGCTCTGAGTCTTTCCAAAAAAGTCATCAGGGCTGGCAGGAGGGAGCAGAGAAGGGAGGTCAACCCACCAATCCTGCCCGAGGTTTTAGGGAGGCCCTCCCAAAGCCCCACTGATTGAAAGGGACCTTACGGCTCAAGTACTTTGATGTCCCCTCCCATGTGATTCAAGAGCCCCCTCCTGAGCTCCACTGAGCAGCAGTCACCCGCCTCAGCTCACACACCTCCACAGAAGGGGGACTCACCCCCCCACCCCCCGGGGGCAGCCTACTCTGCTGTTGGATGCTTTAAATTGCCAGCAAGTTTCTCTTTAGCTCGAGCCAAAATCTCCCTCCCCGCAACACGCACTTCTCCCACCTGTCCACGGGCTGCCTTCTGGGGCCACCAGAATGTGTGTAAACCCAGCTCTTCCTCCCTGGCGCCTGGGGGAGGCCCCTGCTGTCACACTCCCAGCTGGCATGAGAGGGAGCTGGCGTGAGGGGAAGAGAGCCAGAGGGAGGCTGGCATTCCCGAGGCTGGAGGTGTGCGTGTGCGTGTGCGCGTGTATGGTATAGATGGGGCTGGAGATGGGGTGGGTGGATGCTGGGAGAGGGCCCCTGGCCAGGGGCTCTGCTGGCGTGGGGGCATGGACCATCTCTTCCCCTGAAGTTTGCGTCCATTTGCTTAGTTGGCACTGGCGGTGTGGGGAGGGCTGAGGCTTTGGGTCGGGTGGAAGGCCCAGGCCCTGAACAGTGGGTACAGTGGGAAGCATCTAGAATGGAAGGCCAGCGACCTTCGTTTTAGTCTTGCTCTGCTGTGTGGCCCTGGGTCAGTCACTGCCCCTCTCTGGGACTCGGTTTCCACCTCGGAAAAGGTGAGAAGGATGACCCTCCAAGAGCTCTGAGGCCTGGGTTTTTCAGCCCCGGGGGCAGACGGAGTCTGGGGTGTCCGCGAAGGGCAGCGGCCCCTGTGGAGGCCAGATCAGAGAAAGGTGGGCTCCAAGCTCACCGCGTCCCTGTGGCCTGTGCACAGTGCAAGGGGGGAGGGAGTCAGTGGACGCTGGAGCCAGCAACGTCTTACCTACGCTCACTTGGGCCAATGCATTAATCAGTCTAAGCTTAGTCTGGGGCGATGAGAGCAAGTCCCCAAACTGTGGGTGAAATGAGACAGTGCGCGTGTGTGGTGGTCCGGCCAGGTGCCTGGTGCACGGCGCGGAGCCCAGAAGTTGTAGCCCACGTGCCACGGTGGCACTGGCCTGGCCTGGCCGCGGAAGGTGAGAAGGAGGCTGTCAGCCTAGAATGACCTAGGAAAAGCCCGTGGGAGAGCGTTCAGTGGGCGAGAGAGTAGGCCAGGGGCCTGATCCCCTCCCCCTCCGGCTCCCATCCCCGCTGGCTCAAGGCTGCAGAGTCCTTCTGTGGGTTGGGGGCGCTAGGGAGCTGACTGGAGGCAGAGTCCCACATGACGTGGGAGAGGTCAGGTCCCCAGAGGAACAGTGGCCCCGGGCCCAGCAGTGGCTGGCAGTGTGCGCTGAGCTGACGTCAGTCAAGGACGGGATATCCCGAGGCCTCCCTGGCCCGTGTCCCTGCACCGGCAGTGGGTGCTGGAGAAGAAGAGTGGGTCTTGGGGAGCCAGTGCCTGGTCTGTGGGTGCAGGGGGCTTCCAGTGCACTGCATGGGCCTAGGGGAGGGGCCATTGCCTTGCACAACTCCAGGGGCCACCATTTACTTGATGTAGCTGTGCAAGGCCAGCCCTGGCCCATGGCTAGGAGATCTGAGTCCGGAGAGCCGTGTACCAGGAGTGGAGGAAGGTTTGCGGGATTCCCCCTGCATCGCGGGAGGAAGGGTGGGTTGGAGGCTGGGTCAGCAGAAGCTGGAACTGCAGGGTGGGGTGGAAGGGACCCAGGTGTCCACTTAGCACGCACTCCTCTTGGGGCCATCTCTGTCTCACAAGCCTGAAGCTGCTCCCAGGGTCTCTGGGTCCCTGGAGAGAGGACCCAGGGAGGGCTGGGGCTTCCTCCTGGCCAGCCCTGCAGCCCCTGTGCCCCGGCGCTGAGCCAGCCTGGCCTGTGCTGCAGAGCTGTGGGCTGTGGGGAGAATGAGTAATGAGTCTTGAGGGGCCCTGGTTCCCAGACCCTGCCCTCGCCCCTCCCTGGAGACACCGCACAAACCCAGCCTCTGCCCCCACTGCGGGCTCACAGGCGCTGTGAGCTGTGTGTATCTGCTCCCTTCCCACACTCTCCTTGCACATCTTGGCACACACAGCCACTCTCTGTCACACGCTTTGCCCACCCCCCCCACCCCCCCACCCCCCAACTGGCCTCCGGGACCCAGGCGTCTGCCTCCCGGCCCTCTGGAGGCCTCCTCACCAACCTTCACTCTCTCTGTCCTCTGCCAACTTCCGGAACAAGGGGGACCTTGCCCCTAGGCTTTCTCAGCAAGAAGCCCCCTGCCAGCTCCCTAGAGGGTTGGGGGATTGTGAGTATGGCAGGGGGATTGGGTTGGGGGTGGGGCAGGGGAACTAATCCCCTCCCTCTCCCGAGCTGAGGGGTGAGAGTGGACAGCCTGCATGAAATCCTATTCCCTCTGCTAGTGGAAATCGATAGCTAATTAATTTCCTCCCCAAAATGTGTCCGGAGGTGGGGGTGGGGGTTGGGGGGAGGCGGAGAGAGACTGAGACCCCAGCAGGGGAGGGAGGAAGGACGTCACTTTTCTGCCCTTCAGGCCTGTGCCTCCGCTGGGGGCCTCCCTGCCCCTTCTGGAGAAAAGGGGGAGTTTGGCCTTTCCCTCCCCCAAGCCTGAGGGTCCCCCTCCTCTGCCCTGGGCTGGGGGCGCATGTGTGTGGGGGTAAGGGCGTCAATCAGGCTGGGAGCAGGTGCTGCATTTAATTTGATTGGCTAATTAGCCCGCGCATGTTAATTATCTCCATTACCCAATGAGGAGAGGCAGTGGCAAAGCTATATATAACCGGGACAGTGTTTGGAGGGAGAGGGGGCTGTCTGCCTGAATCGTCTTCTGTCCCCTGCCTGGGAAGGGGCAGTGAGGTGGGAAACTTGAGTCCCCACTGAAGCCCGTAGGACTGGGGGGTGGTGGGGGTGGGTGGGTAGGGCAACAGTCAGAAGAAGCCAGATAGAAGGATCTGAGAACTGGGCTTTGAGGGTCTCTTGGAGATAGCTCCCCAAACCCTACCCCTGGTCTCCTGGGACCTTCTCTGCCCCCTCTTCCTTTGGCACACATGTCACTCTGACCATCCCTGCCTTCCGATGACCCTCTGCTCACTCCCCTGCTGTGGATTTTTAGGGGGCCCCTAGCTTTCTCTCTCTCCCTTCGTACCCTTGCTCCCATGTAGAAAGGAACCACACCCACCCAACCTTCTCCTGCCCCACTCTCCTCTCCTTTTGGCTCCCACTGCTCTGAGTGAGACCTGTGGCTACCCCACCCCTTGTCTCCTTTGTGGAAGGCTGCAGTCTGACACATGTGGATCTAAGTCCCAATTCCTGCTGACAGGCTGTGTGACCTTGGGCAAGTCCCTAGACTTCCCTATGTACGCTTCCCCAGTGGTCAATGGGAATAGTGGGACTTCTCAGAGCGATTAAGTAAAATGCCATTGGTAAAAATGCCCAGCCTCCAGGGCCTTGACAAATGCTGTTTGGATTTAGAATTTAATTTTCTCTAGCTTCTCTCTCCTTTTCTCCCCATCAGGCCACCTTTCTCCTCCATTACTCTTCTGTCTCTGTCACTTTTCGTGCCATTCCTCTCCTCAGCCTTCAATCTTTCCCTGTCCCTTCCGAAACTTTGGGCCCTCCCTGCTTCTCTCCCAGGCTTCACCCCACCTCCTTCCCTTCCTCCCTCCCCAAAATAAAATCAATGCAATATTCAGGAGGGTTGTTGGATATAAATAATTACGACTCGGAGTTTAACGAGATGCAAATTCCCCTCCCCGGTGTGGGGTATAAATTGCTCTCTGACAGCCCGTTACAAGGGTAATCATTTCAGAAAGGCAATTTTATGTAAATGAGCCTGCCTGCCTCCTGGTGGCTCCCCCAGCCGTGGATGGGGAGGGGGTGGAACCCAGGGGTGACGGGAACCCAGGTATTGGGCCAGGCCCGAGGCTGAGGACTGGGAACTGGAGCTTGAGGGGACAGACAGACATTTAGGTTTGTGGGCTGGTGAGCAGTGGGGTTGGGGCCCAGGAAGGGGCGGAGTGTTGTCTGGGGGGAATCGGGGACCTGGAATCAGATGCTTGTACCCTTGTGTGGATGGAGAGGGCTTGGGGCCTGGATGTCCGGGTCACAGCTGGCTTCTCTCCCTTGCCCCCTTCTCAGCCAGGTTACCCAATGATCCCATTGACGAATTGGCATTTAATTAATCCCAATGAATTATTTAGCAACTTCATCCAGCATCAGGAGCTGATGAGACAGAGCCGCGACTGGCTGGCGGTGGGAACACCACACAGAGGTTGGGTGACTCAGAGAGGAAGGGCCTGGGGTCACCAGCTGGCGGAGGGTCTCCAGGCCTCACCCACAGGAACTGGCCCTGGTCGTGACGGGAGACGGGTGTAAGGGCGGCTGCACTGGGCTCCTATGAACTTTAAGATGCTACTACCCACCCGCCCACATCTCAAATTAATAATTACCCTAATGAGTGCAAGTGTTGGGCCCCCAGTTCTATCTATGGTGGTATCTCTTGTTCTGGGACCCTCTCCAGGTCAGGGCCGACCCCTCAAGTCCCAAAGGGAAACCATCGGGTGCCTGCCGGTGTGATGGGGGGGGGGGGGTCACGACCCTTGATCCCTTAACCCTTTGCCCTCCTCCGAACCCCTCCTTAACCCTTTTCTCTCTGTTTCCCCGCAGGCATCCCTCCCCCGTCTTTCGTCGGAGCCCGCAGCGGGGGAGGGGCGCCTCCACCGCCGCCCAGGGAAGCCGGTACCTGGGCCTCTGCGCCTCGCCCCGCGGCCGGGCCCATGGCACTGTGAGCCGGCGAGGGAGCCCCGCTCGGCGCGGGGGGCGCCCGGCCCCCTCCCCGCCCCATGCGCCCGCGGCTCTGAAGCCTGAGCGGGGCCGGGGGCCGGGCGGGGCCGGGGCCGCCGGAGGCATGGCGGCCGGGAGCCCGTGGCGGCCGCCGTCGCCGCCGCCGCTGCTGCTGCTGTTGTTGCTGCTGACGCTGGCGGCGGGCGCGGGCGGCCTGGAGTTCGGCGGCGGCCCCGGGCAGTGGGCTCGCTACGCGCGCTGGGCCGGCGCGGCGAGCAGCGGCGAGCTCAGCTTCAGCCTGCGCACCAACGCCACGCGCGCGCTGCTGCTCTACCTGGACGACGGTGGCGACTGCGACTTCCTGGAGCTGCTGCTGGTGGACGGGCGCCTGCGGCTGCGCTTCACGCTCTCGTGCGCCGAGCCGGCCACGCTGCAGCTGGACACGCCGGTGGCCGACGACCGCTGGCACATGGTGCTGCTGACCCGCGACGCGCGCCGCACGGCGCTGGCGGTGGACGGCGAGGCCCGCGCCGCGGAGGTGCGCTCCAAGCGGCGCGAGATGCAGGTGGCCAGCGACCTGTTCGTGGGCGGCATCCCGCCCGACGTGCGCCTCTCGGCGCTCACCCTCAGCACCGTCAAGTACGAGCCGCCCTTCCGCGGCCTCCTGGCCAACCTGAAGCTGGGCGAGCGGCCTCCCGCGCTCCTGGGCAGCCAGGGCCTGCGCGGCGCCGCCGCGGACCCACTGTGCGCGCCTGCGCGCAACCCCTGTGCCAATGGCGGTCTCTGCACGGTGCTGGCCCCCGGCGAGGTGGGCTGCGACTGCAGCCACACGGGCTTCGGCGGCAAGTTCTGCAGCGAAGGTGAGCAGGGGGGTGGCTGCTGCTGGGCGCCGGGGGGAGGGGGTTGTGTGTGTGTGTGGGGGGGTGCTCGGGAGCGAGCGGCCGCCTGCGCGCGTGTCCTGGGGTCGCGCGGCCTGGGGGGGCGGCTGCGGCCGGCGGGCGCGAGGGCGTGGGAGAGTGTGTAACCTGCACGCGAGGGTCGTGAGGCGGTGAGGACACCTGTCCCAAGGAGAGGGAGCGTGTGGCTAGCCAGTGTCCCGTGTGGGCGTGGCCAGTGCGGGGTAGGGCTGTGTGGTCTGGTCCTGTAAGGGGCTGGCGAGGGGATGAGGGTCCGGCCCTTGGGGGGCCTGTGGGGCGGGTGGGGGAGGGAGTGTGTGCTCTTGATCTGTGTGGGCGGGGTCTTGTGCGCGGGGACTGCGGGGGGCTTAAGGTCTGGGGCCTGGGGCGGAGTCCGTAACTAGGCCCGTGTGGACCGCGAGGCTAGACGGGGTGCGGGACCTGGAGGGTGAGAGGCCGGCCCGAGGCGGGGCGGGGCGGGGCGGGGCGTGAAGGGCGGTGGGTGGGGCCTGTGTGGGCGGGGCCTGCGAGGCGGGGGCGCGGCGGGCCCTGGCGCTCTCGGCAGGTGCTGCCAGCAGAAGCCTGTGAGTGTTTGCGAGTGAAGATCTGGGAGCGCGGCGGGTGAGGCCGGGGCGGGACCGGAGGATGAGGGCCTGGGAGTGGGGAGAAGGGAACGCCGGCGCTGCGACGGCAGGTGGGGGAGAGTGGGGATGGCGAGGTTGTGACTGGAAAGGGAGCTTTGGGGAGGGAGAGCTTTCACCAGCGCCCCAGCTGCGAGAGGCGGAGCCGAGTGATGTGAGGGGCCAGGGACTCTGCGGGCTGTGGTTCAGGAGGATGGGGAAAGGGGGACTGGAAGGCATCTGTGGTACCTTGGCTGGCGAGGGCGTGGGGGAGACGGTCCCCATCAGTTTGGGGGCGGGGGTGGCCGTGTGTTTCGGCCCTGGTCGGTGGCCGCAGGCATGCTTTCCCCTGCCGCAGACCCCTAGAAGCTGCGGGCCACCTAGCAGCTGTGTGTGTCTGATCCCCTCCCCGTCCCTCCACCCCTGCCCAGCCGTAGAGTCTTTTGGGGAGCGTGTGCGGGTGCATGTGTGTGCCCACAAACTGGTGCGGCTCTGGGACTGCTCTGGGGGTGGGTGTGCTCCTGGCTGCCGGCGTGTGGACGGCCACCCCAGGAGCTGAGTCTGCAGGTGTGGCCCTGGGTTTGGGATGCACAGTATTTTGACTGTGTATCTGTCGCTGTGGGAGAGGGATCCATGAGGAAAGCGTTTGGATTGCTTTTGTGGGGTTATTTGTACCAAGCGGCGGGATGTATCTTCAGGAACTGTGTGTATGAAGTCACCCGACACCTTCTCACCTTTTCTCCCAGGAGTTCCGGTGCTCCCTAAACTGTGATCGTGTGTGTCTGTGTGTGTTTGCCAGCACGCAGAGGCTGCGAGTCTGGCAGTGTGTATATTCCATGCAGATGGTCTGCTTGACTAGTAGTGTTTACAGATAGGAGTCCAGTGCCTAGGAGAGTGAATAGTACACACGCGTAAGGCGTGTGCTCAGGCGTAGATACCCGTGTGCGTGTGTTTTAATGCAAGACCTCAGAGACACTGGAACTCCGTAAGGAATCTTTCTTTCCATGACTTTGAATTTGATTCTCTGGTCTCTATGACCTTTCCCCTCCAAGCCTTTCTAAGAAAAACAGGACGGTGGCATCTGGGTGGCTCCGTCGGTTGAGTGTCTGAGTCTTCATCTCGGCTCAGGTCATGATCCCAGAGTTTTGGGATCGAGCCCAGCATCGGGCTCCGTGCTGAGCATGGAGCCTCCTGAAGATTCTCTCTCCCCGCCCCTCTCTGCCCTCCCTCTCTCTCCCAAATAAATAAATACATAAATAAAAAGAAAATGGGATGAACCACCCCTCCAACTTGATGGAAGGGGAATTTGAGTTAGAGAGAGGTTACAGTAGCCCGTCTCACAGGCAGAACTGGGCCCGAGCGTATGAAAAATGCAGCCAGAGGCACACTGGTCAGTCAGAGCCCTTGTATCCATTCCCTGAAGGGATTTATTGGCCAGAGGCTCCTAGTGAGTCACACGAAGTGTGTGCTTCTGAATATGGGCCGTGCGGGTGTGTGGCAGAGATGTGTTGGCGTCCGTGTGTGTGGGAGGGACAGGTGTGTGTATCACGGGGGCGTGTTGGATGTGTTTGGGGCGAATGTTCGCGTTAGCTGTGTTGGAGCTGGGAGATGGCTGTGTATCTGACCCATTGTGTGTGTGTGCGCGTGTGTGCGTGTGTGCGCACGCATGGGGTAGCTGTTGTGGTTTGTGATAGTGGTGGTGCTTTGTCTGTGATAAAAGGGCAGGGATATTCCTCTCTGTATCCCTTGCACCTAATACAGTACCAGGCACTTAGTGGGTGTTTGATAAAAATTTGTGGAATGAATTAAGAGACATTAATAAGCATTTGAGAGAATCAAGTCTTGGGCGAGGCTGTATGTGTACATGAAAATCTGTCCGCCGATATTTTCAGATATATGTTGGGGGTTGGCATGGGGTTGTAAGCACTGATTGTGTCTGGAGATGACAGGTCCAGTGACAGCCCTACTGATTGGCCTTCCTCTCCCCACCCTGTGACCTCATTCCCTCTCCTTACATTTGTTCCTATTTCCTGGGCAGCTTTTGCGATACCCTGTGCTCATTAGACTTCTTCTAGAACATTCTCATCCAGCCGGGATGAGAATTCCATCTCATTTCCCATTCCAGGAAAGGAATGCACTCCCACCCCTGGGTTTTGGGGTTGAGGATGAAGACTTTGAGGGGAATATCTCCTCATCTCTGAGATAGATCTCAGGGCCAGGGTCCCCACGTTTCCCCAGAAGTTCCGGTTATTTCATTATTAAATTTTTAAAAAATGTTTATTTATTTATGAGAGAGACGGAGACGGAGCACGAGCAGGACAGGGGCAGAGAAAGAGGGAGACACAGAATCCGAAGCAGGCTCCAGGCTCTGAGCTGTCAGCACAGAGCCTGATGCAGGGCTCGAACCCATGACCTGCGAGATCATGACCTGAATTGAAGTTGGACGCTTAATCGACTGAGCCACCCAGGTGACCTCCAGTCATTTCATCATTACCTGGTTTGAGTGATTCTCAACTTTTTTGAGATTGTAGGCGTTTTTAAAAAAAGTTTATTTATTTTGAGAGAGAGAGAGAGAGAGAGAGAGAGAGAGAGAGAACATATGCGTGCATGCAGGGGGTGGGGCAAAGAGAGAGGAGAAACAGAATCCCAAGTAGGGTCTGTGCTGTCAGTGCAGAGCCTGATGTGGGGCTCAAACCCACGAACCGTGAGATCATAACCTGGGCCAAAACCAAGAGTCTGATGCTTAACTGACTGAGCCACCCAGGCGCCCCAAGATTGTGGGCATTTTTAAAGGTCAGTCATTCGCAGTACCCTTTCCAAATAGTAGTTATTTTTGTATCCGTTTGCTGTGAGGATGGATGGCTCAAAGCTACTATGAATTCAGGAAAGCTTTTAGATGACTTTGATGTTATGTTTGCCATTGTGGTTAATCAAATATACCTTAGAAAATTTTTTGTAGCTTTATATGCAAGACATATCAACCTGCCTTCAGTACTTGGTGTACATATGGATCTGTGGATCCTTTGGAATCCCCCGCTGCCTTCCTGGGTCTGGGCTTACCCATTGAGAACTTCCCTGTTAGGATATCTGTTTTTTTTTTTTTTTATAGTTTATTTATTTCTTTTTGAGAGAGACAGAGACAGCGTGAGCAGAGCAGAGGAGGGGCAGAGAGAGAGAGAGAGAGAGAGAGAGAATCCCCAGCAGGCTCGCACTGTCAGCATAGAGCCCTCGGCGGGGCTCGAGCTCACAAAAGCGAGATCTTGACCTGAGCCGAAACCAAGAGTCAGACGCTTCACCGACTGAGCCACCCAGGGGCCCCTCATGTGCGTGTTTCCTAAGTTTGTTGGTGATTCAATTCAACAAGTAGTTATTGAGGCCTCCTTCGTGACGGGCCATGTATTGAGGGCTGAAGGAGAGCCAGAAATGAATAAGACACTGCTCTGGGAGTTGACTGTTTAACTGGGGAAACAGATTAAAAAAAAAAAAAAAAAAAAAGCAGTCCAGTCTGTGGTTAAGAGCACAGATTCTGCAGCCAGACTGCCTGGGCAGTGACCTTGGACTTCAGCTCTCTCCACCCTGGTTTCCTTTTCTGGAAAATGGGGGTAATAACAGTACCTACCTTACAGACTTGTTATGGGAACTAAGTCAGCTAATTCACGTAAAATGCTTAGAATAGCGTCTGGCTCATAGAAGATGCTCAATAAACAACGGCAAAAGAACAACACAAAATTGTGTGGTACGTGCCCAAAGAGATGCAGCTAGGCAGTGCAGCTTAGTGATTAAACCCCAGACTCCTGAGGCTCAGAAGGGGATTTAAATCTGACCTCTGCCCTCACTGGGCCCGTGACAGCAGGTGGGTGCCTCACGTGCGGACTAATTTGTCCTTGTGTGTAAGTGGGGCTAAGCGGGCTTGTCTCACAGGTCTGTTGTAGAAGTTAAAGGAATACCTGGTACACGACTAGAATGTACTACTCTCACAAGCAGAGTGCCCTTGGGGTTTTTAGGAAGGGGAT
Organism: Neofelis nebulosa; assembly: GCF_028018385.1. NCBI lineage: Eukaryota > Metazoa > Chordata > Mammalia > Carnivora > Felidae > Neofelis > Neofelis nebulosa. The sequence continues at coordinate 107,909,785 of NC_080791.1, read as the reverse complement.
AGTTTACAAGTTGGAGGGCGGTGATCAGTAATAAGACGCGTGCTATTGAAGACTGACCTTGAACACGGATGAAGGAGGTTGGGTTGAGGAGGCCCCCATGTGCAGGCCCTGGCAAGAGCTAAGGCGTGGAAGGGAGGGATGTGTATGTCATGGCCATTGAGGGGCGCCAAGAGTATAAGGCAAATAGTGGAGTCGAAAGCAGGGGAATCAGGGGCACCTGGGTGGCTCAGGTGGTTAAGCGTCCGACTCTTGATTTCAGCTGAGCTCATGATCTCACGGTTCGTGAGTTCGAGCCTGCATCTGACTGTCAGTGCAGAGCCTTCTTGGGATTCTCTCTCTCCCCTCTCTGCCCCTACCCCATTGCCCTCTCTCTCAAAATACATAAGTAAGCTTTAAATAAAATAAAATAACATAACATGACATAACATAACATAACATAACATAACATAACATAACATAACATAAAATAACATAAAATAAAGTGGGAGAAGCAGGTTGAAGCCAGGTCTCGGAGTTCTGACTTAAATCATTCAACCAACATTTACTGGAGGCTGTGTACGGGGTATCGGCAAATGAAGCCACAAAAGAATTTTGAGCAGATGTAGGAATCAGCAGAGCTCTATATCAGAAGCTGGGAGTGGGGTGTAGAAGGATTTTGGGGGGCAGAGTTAGGCAGTGGAGAAATCGGTCGGGAGATAGAAAAAGATAGTTGGGAGAGACTTGGGTGGTCGAAAGAGATCTTGAGGCCCTGGACCCAGCTTGTCTTGGGGAGTGGCGAGGGAGGGTGGCGGTACTTGGGAGCTGTCGCTGGAATCTTTAGGACTCTGCCTCTTGCGGGGCAGGGAGGAGTCAGAGGTGATGAGGTTTCAGGTTTGCTGCGGTGGAAGGAGGTAGAGGGGTGAGAGGAAAGGGGAAGCCGGGCGGGCGGGGAGCAGCGTTGGGCCACAGATCACGCACGTGTTGAGCTGCATTGCCCCTCAGTGTTCTTAGACGGAGGCGTCCAGGCTGCTGGAAATGTGGAGACCAGAGCTTTGAGCCGGAGGCAGGGCTGCGGAGGGAGACCCTGGCACCACGGGCCTGTGTGGAGAGAGAGAGTATTTGAAGCTCTGGAATCAGAGGAGGTGGCCAAGGAGAAGGTGACGAGACTTCAGAGGAGCCCACAGTTGGGAGGCGGAGGGAGAGGAGTGGCCGCGGACACCGCCAAGGAGCAGTTGGAACAAAAAGAGACGGAATCACACAGTCTAGGGGGCAGAGCCCGGGGCCTCACAGCTGGTGAGCGTTTCCTAGGTGTCTGGAATGCCTTAGGTCATTTTCACTCCTCGTGGCCGCCGCCTGCGATATAAGGGAATCTGAATCCTGCTGCCCCCCACCTTTGTCCATTCTGCCTCCAAAGGCTCAGGCAGCGGGTGAGCTGTGTCCGTGAATTGCTTGCCTTTGGTTTATTGAGGTATTTAGCGACCGTGTTTCATCAGAAACCAGCACCCCCCCCCCCAAATTCTTCAGGTCACAGCTCCTCCCGTAAGCCAGGATGTGATGAGGGCATTACTGTATTTGTCAGCCAGCTGTCCCCGCACTGAGAAATCGATCGGTAGCATGTCAGTCTCCCGGAGCCCTGGGGGAGGAACTCACCCTGGGAAGTGGAGCGTTATCCCACTTAAAATACACAACTCACCAACAATGAAAGAGCATCCTGGATGGAGATCTTTCGGAGATATATGTTGCACGCCCCTCTGCCTCACTAAGCATAATATTTGGAGAGTGATTTCACCTTTTCCGGATGACTCAGGGTGTCGTGATTCCCCTCAGGTGTTGGATCGCACTGTCACACAGTGGTTCGTTCCTTCGTTGAGGTTTGTCCCTGCCTGAAATGATGCCTGGCTGCTGTACTTTGGATTTCTTATATTAGCTCTTGCTGATTTTTCCACCTCCGCCCTTGTGAGGAGTTGTCAAGGAGCAGCCCACAACCGTCTCTCTTTCCCCCTCTCTCTCTGTCTCTTTCTCTCTCTCTCCTCTCTGTCTCTCCGTTTGCGAACTTGGAAAAATCAGCATTCCCAAGCGTGTTAGGCTCGTGTGTCACCACCAGTAAGTGGATTCTGGGTAAGGTCCGAGAGGCTCCCCTATGCGAAAATAACAGTCTTTCAGGCATCACTGTTAAGGACGTTCGTTTCGGCCGCTCAGAACTTTTTCTTTTCGTTTGTTCCAGTCTTCATCACTGTCCTTTTTTTTTTTTTTTTTTTTTTTAAATTTTTTTTTTCAACATTTTTTATTTTATTTTTGGGACAGAGAGAGACAGAGCATGAACGGGGGAGGGGCAGAGAGAGAGGGAGACACAGAATCGGAAACAGGCTCCAGGCTCCGAGCCATCAGCCCAGAGCCCGACGCGGGGCTCGAACTCACGGACCGCGAGATCGTGACCTGGCTGAAGTCGGACGCTTAACCGACTGCGCCACCCAGGCGCCCCTTCATCACTGTCCTTGATTATGAACCTGCTGGGATCTCGAGTTCGTGTTAGGCAATACCACGCATGCCCTCTGGTGGGGCGGGTAAGCCCCCTGTGTGTGAAAGGTGGCTACTTGAGGTCACGTGATGTGGGATCACCTCTGATACCCAGGGTCCTGACAGTTTCTGCTGTAGAGACGGCTCCAGGCTCGAGAGAGTAGTGCAGGGAGTGACTGGCGTAAGAGCCCAGAGAGAAGACACATACAAGGAAAGCCTCCGATGGCAGAGTGGCTAAGAGCGAGGGCTGCCCCGGGGGTTGAGTCTGGCTTTGCTGCTTGCTGTGTGTGTCAGCTTGGACCATTTACTTAATCACATTGTTCTTCAATGTCCTACTCTGTAAAATGGAGGCTGTAACGTTGCTGTAAGGACTAAATGAGTTATACGGAAATCCTTTACAACGCGCCAGGCACTATTCTAAATGATCGATAAGTGTTACCGTGATCATTAACCCCGGTGGTCAGAGACGGCTGCAAGGAGGAGGAGGGACTTGGCGAGATCTTGAAGGCAGACTGAGTGAGATTCGTGGAAGTGGAAAGGATAGGGCAAGGGCTTTCTCTCCAGGTAAACAGCCTGAATGAGGAGTCTAGGGGATGTGAGTCGTGGGGCAGGGTGGGTCGGGGCGGATGAGGAGACCAGGATTGCTGTGCTTGGAGGGAGATAAGATCAGAAACTGTAGATTAAAGTCGGCATCTAAAAAGTCTTGACTTCCAGCCAAGGATGTGGCCCATTGGAAGTATTTGTTTTTTAATTTTCTTTAACCTTTATTTATTTTTGAAAGAGAGACAGAGCATGAGTGGGGGAGGAACAGAGATAGAGGGAAACACAGAATCCGAAGCAGGCTCCAGGCTCCGAGCTGTCCGCACAGAGCCCGACGCAGGGCTCGAACCCACGAACTGTAAGATCATGACCTGAGCTGGAGTCGGACGCTCAACCAGCTGAGCCACCCAGGCGCCCCCTGCCCCCCATTGGCCGTATGAAAGCCAGACAGATGTGCGTTCAGATTTTGGGTCTGTTCCTCACCAGCAGTGTGCCTACTGGGCAAGTTTCTTCCACCTTCTAAGCCTCAGTTTCCCCAATCTCTACAAGAGTAGTAACAGTGTGCCCTGCTGAGGTGGCGACGGCGAGGAAGTGAAACAATGCATGGAAAGAGCCAGGAACACTTGAAGTACTCGGTATGTGAGAAGCGTTTTTGATTATTCATTCAACAAACATAGGCATGCCTTTTTCTGAGCCAGGAACTGTGCACACAGCTGGAGGTAGAGATGAATGAGACGTTGTCCTTGCTCTTGGACGTTACACAGTCCAGTCAGGAAGCAGACATGGAAACGCGATCGCAATGGATATACAATAAGTGAAACGATAACACAATGTGCATATTGAAAGCTGGCACAAAGGCGGGGTGGCCAGGGGCGCCTGGGGGGCTCAGTCGGTTAAGCGTCTGACTCTCGGTTTCGGCTCAGGTCGTGATCTCACAGTTTGTGTGTTGGAGCCCCGCATCCCGCTCCCCGCCCCCCCCCCCCTCCCAGAGCAGAGCCTGCTTGGAATTCTCTTTCTCCTCTCTGCCCCTCCCCCCACCTCCCACTCCTCCTCTGTGTGTGCGCTCTCTCTCTCTCTCTCTCTCTCTCTCTCTCGCAACGTAAATCAACTTAAAAAATTTTTTAAAAGGGGCGCCTGGGTGGCTCAGTCGGTTAAGCATCCAACTTCAGCTCAGGTCATGATCTTGCGGTTTGTGGGTTCAAGCCCCACCTCGGGCTCTCTGCTGTCAGCATGGAGCTGGCTTTAGATTCTCTGCCCCTCTCTCTGCCCCTCCTCCGCTCACATGCTCTTCCTCTCTCTCTGTCTCAAAAATAAACATTTAAAAAAATTAAGAAGAGGGTGGCAAAAAAAAAAAAAAAAAGAAGAAGAGGCGTGGCTAGCCTTGACTGGGAGGTCAGTTGGGACCACGAACAGAGGTGTAACTGACCTGGTCTTAGAACAAGAGTTGGCTTTCTCAAGCAGCTGAGGGTGACAGGAGTGGGGATAGAGAACGGCGTTTCAAGCCGAGGGAACGGTATGTGCAGAAATGTGGCACATTAGGGAAATGGACAGCCGTGGGTGGGGCTGGAGCCCGGATTGCTGCAGGAAAGGAGGTGGGAGGGAGGCATGGCCCAACTTTGCATGTACTTTCCTGAGAAGACTGGACTGTTTCCTGGAGGCATTAGGAAGCCTTGGAGGTTTTTTTATTTTTTATGTTTTTTAATGTTTATTTATTTTTGAGAGGGGGTGGAGAGAGAGAGAGAGAGAGAGAGAGAGAGAGAGAGAACACTAACGGGAGAGGGGCAGAGAGAGGGGGAGACACAGAATTGGAAGCAGGCTCCAGGCTCTGAGCTGACAACACAGCCCGATGCGGGGCTCGCACTCACAAGCGGTGAGATCATGACCTGAGCCGAAGTCAGACGCTTCACCGACTGAGTCACCCAGGAGCCCCAGCCTTGGAGGGTTTTTTTTTTTTTTTTAATTTTTTTTTTCAACGTTTTTTTATTTATTTTTGGGACAGAGAGAGACAGAGCATGAACGGGGGAGGGGCAGAGAGAGAGGGAGACACAGAATCGGAAACAGGCTCCAGGCTCCGAGCCATCAGCCCAGAGCCCGATGCGGGGCTCGAACTCACGGACCGCGAGATCGTGACCTGGCTGAAGTCGGACGCTTAACCGACTGCGCCACCCAGGCGCCCCAAGCCTTGGAGGGTTTTAAGCAGGGTTGTGACTTGGTTGGACCACCATGGTTTGCGGACTATGAATTGTAGGGGAAAAGACTGGCTGTAGGGGGAGATCATTTAAGAGGCTTGTTAATGTTCCGAGGGGAGGCTTTGGGGGGGGGTCTGGACTTGGGGGTGTAGGGGGAATGGAGGGATGAAAAACACTTCCAAGGTTTTAGAAGGTGGAAGTGACAGGACCGGGCGATTGTTATGACAAAAGGGCAAGGCTGATTTCTGGGTGCCTACCTTGACCAGGGAGACCAACCAGGGGGAGGCTCCTTTGCAGGAAACCAGGGGTGAAGGGTGAGGGCGTGGGCTATGATGACCTAGGAGCGCAGTGACCAAAGTCAAAGGTGATTTTGTGCTGCGGGGCGTGCTTCCCTTTCTGCCCACAGGAGTAGGTACTACACCAAGCTCCTGAGATCGCTATGGGGCTAATGTGTGAGATGCATGTTGAGGGTCATGGGCACTTGGGCACTTAGCTAACTAACAGCGTCTTGAGCCTGGCAGAGTGGGGGGGCACATGCTGGGTGCTCAAGGAGTGTTGGCTGAAGGCAGTGCCTTTGCCAGATGCAGGGGAATGGGCACTTTGTGGCGGGGGTGGAGACAGGCATGGCTTTGGCACTTGGAGGTCGGGGAGCTGAGTAACCTCTGAGCAGACAGATGGGGACGCCGATCTGGCATCCAGGGAAGAGGCCCAATCTGCAAACACAGGTTTGGGAGTCCTTAAGCCACGGAAGCGAGCTCTGGCCAAGGAGGGCAGGGGGCAGGGAGGAGCATGGAGGGCGCAGGACTGAGCCTGGAGGGGTCCGTGATGGCAGGCAAGGGACACAGGTGAATCAGCAGATAGCAAAGAGCAGCAGAGCAGGAGAGGTCAGTGGGTCTCTCGGCAGCCAGGAGAGGGAAGACGTGGGCAGCCAGCAGGCCAAGCTTGGTCGCCGCACCTTCTGGAGCCTGGCATGACGACCCACGTTTGCGGCAGGTGGGAATACTTTTTGAAATACTAGCCATGTTGGAGTATCTCGAAATCACCGGGCCTTGTGTGTACGGGTGCTGGGGAGACGCCGGCACTGACTGACCAGGGCCTTAACCCACTTGTTCCAAGGGGATCCAGGGGTTCTCCCGGCGGCCCCTCTCTGGCCCAGCATCACCCCCTGCCATAAATGCGATGTGTTGCAGTTTATTTAAGAAAATCGTGGTATACACAGCCATTGGGGGATGCCGCTGGCAGGTAAAAAAGAAGGTCTGTGTCCGTGACCCACGTAGATACGTAAAGGCGTATGTGTGTGTGTGGGTTTAGCAAATGGAAAGAGGTGGGTCGACAGACAGAAAAAGAGAGAGCTGTGCTCATCACCGGGCATGAGTCTTTAGCCAGCGGAGGAGTGTGGGGTGCAGTGGTGGTTCATGCATCTAATATTAGGTATTAGATCACCGTGTGGGTATTGATTCTGCGTTCAGCCTGTGTGTGTATATTATGGAGGGGGTAGAAGGTCTGACAATCGACAGTGTGTGTGTGTTTCTGGAGTATGGCGAACCCCCTAAGAACGAATGAGCAAATAACACAAAATGATGTCGGAGGGAGGAGACCGTGTGCGCATGCGGGCGTGGGTGTGCACCGAACAGCTGTTGGTGTGTTTGCGTGCGTACCTTGGGGCCTACATGCATGTGTGCATGTGTGTGTGTTTCCCCGCTGGGTCTGTATTTTTTCCATTAAAAAATGTTTATTTTATTATTATTATTATTTAGTGTTTATTTATTATTGAGAGACAGAGCATGAGCAGGGGAGGGTCAGAGAGAGGGGGAGATGCAGAATCCGAAGCAGCCTCCAGGCTCCGAGCTGTCAGCACAGAGCCCGATGCGGGGCTCGAACTCAGGAACCGCGAGATCATGACTGGAGCCGAAGTCGGACGCTTAACCGACTGAGCCACCCAGGCGCCCCCCGCCCTGCAAAAATGTTTATTTTTAAAAGAGAGAGACAGACTGTGAGCGGGGGAGGGGCAGAGAGAGAGGGAGACACAGAATCCCAAGCAGGCTCCAGGCTCCGAGCTGTCAGCACAGAGGCCGACGCGGGGCTCGAACTCACGAACCGCGAGATCGTGACCTGAGCCGAAGTCGGAGGCTCAACCGACTGAGCCCCCCAGGCGCCCCTGGGTCTGTATGTTCGTAGGTTGTGCAGATTCTCTTCCCGCCTGCGGCTTCAGTAGGTGGGCCCTGAGAAATGTCTGGGGCTGGGGGGCGGGGCACAGCCCCCTACAGAGCAGGCCAGAGCCCCGCCTACTCGAGGAGTTGCAGCCTAATTGAAGGAACTGCCTCTCCCCTCTCCCCCTTCTACCCTCTCTTGACCCATCTGGTGCACTTCAGGGCCAGGCCCAGGCAGACCCCTAATAGGGCGAGGGCTGGCTACCCAAAGGCTGTGACGTAACTTAGGGATGGGCCCGCTGCAATGGGACCCCGTCCCACCCCTGAAGTGGCCCATCCAGCCCCGGGGGGCACTTCACTTCACCCAGCTGTTTTTCCTAGAATCACAGAACCCAAGCCACAGGGGCCGCAGAAACGATGTGGTCCGTGTCTGTCATGTTTGTGGAAGAGGGACCGGTAGTAGCTCAGGGAGGTTAAGTGACTGGAGTCACACAGCCCTTGGCGGCCGAACTGTGTTTTGTGACTGTGTGTGGATGACTGTTCTCCCCCGGGTGGGTGGCGGGGTGGTGGTTGGATCTGGGTGTGCAAAGGCCTCGAGGGTGAGTTGCGTGAGAGATTATATGCGTCTCTGGATCGCTGAGTACCTATGTGTGTCAGTGTGTCACTGAGTGTGAGCGTGTCCCCATCTGTCTCTGAGCCACAGTGGAAGGCAGGGGAGGAGCTGTGCCTGGGAGAGTCAAGACTGCCTGACTGCTGCGCCTGGTTCTGCCTCTGATTCTCCATGTGACCTTGAGCGCTCATTTCCCTGCCCCGGGCCTCAGTTTCCTGAAATGCACCATGAGACGTGGGTCCTCCTGGACCGTGTGACCCTGTGTGTGAGGCACTGACTCAGGGAACAGCTGTCTCTATGTTGTCCCTAGCAGAGCCTTCCGGTGTGGGTGACTTGTGTCAGGGCCTCGGGGAGGGACGGCGGGGCACCGGGACCTTGAACTCATCCCTCTCCTTGAGACCCCGTCCTCGGCACCCTCACTAACTAGCCTTCCCTTTTTCTCTCTCTCTGCCTCACCCTTTCCTGACCCTCGCTGGCTTACAGAGGAGCACCCCATGGAAGGTGAGTGATGCTTTCTGGTCACTGGGGTGGCGGATCGATCCCTGTGCGGGCTTGTGCCAGGGTGTGTCGGCCACCTGCGGGCTCCCTCTCCTGCCCATGGTTGGGGCCCCTTGGGGAAGGATGTCTGGGTGTCCTCTCGGCTCCCTCAGCCCCCGCCCCTTGCCTGTTCCCTCTTTATTGGTTTGCTGGGGAGAACTGCCGGGCAGAGGGCAGGCCCTTCCACTCCCAGTCTTCGGGGCCAGGCTGCGACTGGCGATTCTTCTTAGGGAGGAGACTGGAGTGAGGGTGAGGGGAGGGGACTGGAGGAGTGAGAAGTGAGTGAGGGGGCACCCTTTTGCCCAGCCCCGCTGAGGAGGCTTAAGAGGGCCACGCAGCCGGGGGCCGGGGCGGGGGGGGGGGGGGCAGTGCTCACGTACAGTCTGCTCTGGGCTCTGAAGAATGCAGGCAGGGGCGGGGGCCTGGGTCCCTGGGGCAGCAGGTGTAGGTGGGTGGCAGCTTCTCTGCCCTGATTGACACTGGGGCAGGCCCCTGGCCCCTGCCCCACGGGGCCAGTAGGTAGGGGTGGTCTGCTTCTTCCTTCAGCCCAGGCCGAGGGCAAGGGCAAGGGCAAGGGCCGGAGTGTGCCTCTCTTTGGAGTCCCTCTGTCCATTCTTTCCCTGTCTTTTGTTTTGCCTTCTCTCTCTCTCTCTCTCTCTCTCTCTCTCTCTCTCTCTCTCTGGTTTCTATATTTACTTTTCTTTTTCACTAGGGCTCTGTCCCTGGACCTCTTTCTTTGGCTCTGCCGGTCCCCAGGCTCTCTCTGGGCTCCTGTCATTCTCTGAACCTTCCCCTCTTGCTGTGGTTTTCCCTGGCCCTTTCCCCGCCTCGGGGGTGGACTAGATCAGCGAGAGGGGAAGATCACGTGGGATGGGGGGCAGGGGCGCGGGGGCGCCCACATGGCCACCGTCGAGAGGGCAGGTGGCAAGGTGTCCCATGCGCGTTTCCTGGAGAAGCAAGAAGCAAGTGGCAGGTGGGAGGGATGCAGCAGCTCTAGGCTGAGAGCTCCCTGGGCCTGGGCTCTGGTGTGGGAGGAGCAGGGGGAGCACCCAGGATGCAGGAGTCCTGGGCAAGAAAGAAGGGAAGTGCTTTGGGCTTGAGTGTGGGCTGGAACCCATTTTTCCTTGTGGGGTCCGCGGTTCGGCTTGTCTCTTACTGATAGATGCCTCTTCTCCTTGGAAGTCTTCAGTTTCTCTGGTCCCGGTGGGCAGGCACCCATCTGTGTGTGTGTGTGTGTGTGTGTGTGTGTGTGTGTGTGTGAGAGAGAGAGAGAGAGAGAGAGAGAGAGAGAGAGAAAGAACGAGAGAGAGTGCATGTGTGAGAGACAGTGTGTGTGTATCTGCATGCACATGTGAGTGAGAGTGTATCTGTGTGCATTGTGTGTGAGTGTGGATGTGTGTGAACATGTGTGTATACATGTGTGAGAGTGTATGCGAGTCATATGTATGAGAGAATGTATGTGTATGTGTGTGTGCAGGTGTGTGTGTGAGAGTGTGTATGTGTGTCACGTGTGTGAGAGTGTATGTGTGTTCAGGTGCGTGAGAGTGTGTATGTATACAGGTGCATGTATGAGAGTGTGTGTGTGTGCACATGTGTGTGAGAGTGTGTGTATGTGTGCGGGTGCATGTGTGAATGTGTATATGTGTCACATGTGTGAGTATGTGTGTGCAGGTGTGTGAGAATGTGTGTATATGTGTCACATGTGTGAGAGTGTATTTGTGTGCAGGTGCGCGTGTATGTGTGCCACATGTGTGAAAGTGTATGCATATGTGTGCACGTGTGTGTCACGTGTGTATGTGTGTAGGTGCGTGTGAGTGTATGTGTGCAGGTGCGTGTGAGAATGTACATGTGTGCACGTGTGTGAGGGAGTGTATGTGTACAGGTGCATGTATGAGAATGTGTGCACGCGTGTGTGAGAGTGTGTGTATATGTCACATGTGTGTATGTGTGTGCAGGTGCATGTGTGTGTCACGTGTGAGTGTGTGTAGGTTTGTGTGTGAGTGTGTATGTGCCATGTGTGAGTGTATGCGTGCGTGCGTGCATGTGTGTGTTACGTGTGTGTGTGCAGGTGCATGTGAGAGTGTATCTGTGCACATGTGTGTGAGAGAATGTGTACATGTATGCACGTGTGTGTGCATGTGCACGTGTGAGAGTGTGTGCAGGTGCGTGTGTGCATGTGTCATGTGTGTGTGCATGCGTGTGCCATGTGTGAGTGCATGCATGCGTGTGTGCACATGTGTGTCGCATGTGTACATGTGTGCAGGTGTGTGTGAGAGAGTGTATCTGTGCACATGTGTGTACATGTGTGCACGTGTGAGTGTATGTGTGCACGTGTGAGAGCGTGTCACATGTGTGAGAGTGTGTATGTGTGCATGTGTCATGTGTGAGTGTGTGTATGTGTGTGTGTATGTGCCATGTGTGAGAGTGTATGCATGCATGTGTGCACGTGTGTGTTGCATGTGTATGTGTGTGCGGGTGGTGTGAGTGTATCTGTGCACATGTGTGTGCAGGTGCGTGTGAGAATGTGTGTACATGTGTGCACATGTGAGTGTATGTGTGTGCACGTGTGAAAGTGTGTCACATGGGTGAGTGTGTATGTGTGCAGGTGCGTGTGTGTGTGTGTGTGTCATGTGTGTGAGAGTGTAGTATATGTGTGTGCAGGTGCGTGTGCGAGAGTGTGCGTCACGTGTGTGTGTGTGCAGATGCGTGTGAGAGTGTATCTGTATGTGCTTGTATGAGTATGTGCAGGTGCATGTGTGAGAATGTATGTACATGTGTGCATATCTGTGAGGGAGTGTATATGTGTGCAGGTGCATGTATGAGAGTGTGTATGTGTGCGCATGTGTGAGAGTGTATGTGTGCACGTGCGTGTGTGAGAGTGTGTGCATGTGCATGTGTGTGCAGGTGCGTATGTGTGAGAGTGTGTAAGTGTGCCACGTGTGTGTGTGTGTACAGGTGCATGTGTGAGAGTGTATCTGTGCACGTGCATGTGTGAGTGTGTGTGCAGGTGCATGGGCGAGAATGTGTGTACAGGTGTGCATTGTGGGAGGGAGTGTGTATGTGTGCAGGTGCATGTATGAGAGAGTGCATGTGTGTGCGTGTGCGAGTGTGTGTGCACATGCGTGTGAGAGAGAGTGTGTGTGCGCGCACGTGTTCATAGGACTCTCCTGCTCTGTTGTGCCCGCATGCCCCTGTGCACGTCTGTGCATACGTGCTTGGGCACATGTGCCCGAGTGTGTGTGGAGGTGTGCGCGCCTGTGTCATCGTGGCCCACGTCTCTGTGTGCCTCTGTAGGAGAGTCTGCATCTGCGTCCGCATCTCTGTGTCAGTGTTTACCTCTGTGCGTGAGAGAGAGTCTGTGTGTCTGGGTGGACGCAGCCTTCTGAGGGCTGGAGATAAGATTTAGTGCTGATGTGACTTTTACTTGCTCTTGATGTCATGTCTCCTCTGGAACAAAGGGAGAGACGGAGGGAGGAAGGGGAGGCGGGGGGCGAGCCTGAAGGGAGAGGCTTGTGGGGAGGAAGAAGGGGGCCGAGAGATGGGAGGAAGGAGGAGGTAAGTAGAGGCAGGAAGAGGAAGCGGAAGCGGAAGGAGGGGCAGAAGGGAGAGAACTGGGGAGGGGAAAACAACCAGGCCATGGAAGAAAGCAGGAGGGCTGCTGGGGAGAGGTGACGGAGCCAGGAGGGGACAGAAAAGGGAATGGGTCTCTTCCAAGCACGCAGGACCAACAGGGACAAGAAGGGAAGCTGGGTTTTGGGGACGGGTGGGGAATGAGACACCCTTTGGACACCGCTGAGCCGTATCTTGGGGGCAGCATGGTGGCCTGCTGGTTTGGAGGTGCGCAGCACGTGCCCACACGCGCGCGTGCACGCGTGTGTGTACACCTGGAGGTGTGGTGCATCTGTGTGTCTCTCTGTGACGTGTCTGCTTGTGTGTCTCTCGATCTTGTCCCCTGTAACCCTCTTCCTGCTGGTCCTCTTGGGCTTCTGGTAGGAGAGTAAGGAGGAGACTGAGTGGGGAGGTGTGGTTTCGGGGGGCGGGGCTGGGACCTCCTCTGTGGCACAGTGCTCTGGATGCTGCAGTTCAGATCTTGGGGTCCCCCGTGGCTTCACCCTCTTTTCCCGACCCCCAGCGCTGTGCCTCAGGCCTAGCTTTCTCCTAGGAACCCAGTCACAGGGCTGGGGCTGCTCCCCAGCCCCTGATAGCAGCTCCTTTTGGGGAGCCTGGCTGCCCCTCCTCCTTTCTCCCCAGCCTCCTGTAGCGGGGAGAGAGGACGCAGAAGCAGCCAGATAAAGTGCCCTAGGAAAGGACCCTTGGTAATGCCATCCGTCACTGCCAGCCTCTTCTCCAGGGGTGGGAGGAGGGGCTGACGCCACAGGTGGATGTGGGGAGGGGCTTACCCAGGCGGGCTGGGCAGGAGGAAGGAGCAGGGATTTCAGGCCTTGGGGACCGAGGTGGGGTCCAAGGGAGTGGCAGTAGGCGTCAGGGAGAGCACCCTCAGGCCGGGCTGGGCTGAGCCGTGGGGAGCCCGGGCAGGGAACCGGCCTCCCCTTCACCAACATGGCTGGTGCTGTCACGCCTGAGGGAGCTGAGCAGCTGGTTGCCGTGGTGACAGAGGGAGAGTGCTGCATGCTAATGAGGCTGCCTAGGAGCTGGGCAGTGGAAGGGTCTGCCAGGGGAGAGATGTGGCTCCCTCCCCACCCCCTCCCTGCCCCCTATGAGCAGTAGCACAAGCCCGCGGGGGACAGAGGGCCAGTCATAGGGCACCCAGCTCCCGCACCTCGATTTCCAAGGATGGGAGCCTGCAGGCAAGGTTATTTCTGCCAGGAAGAGCTGGCTGAAGGTTTAAGGCTCTGGGTGTCGCTCCTGGATTTATGGGTAGATGCGGGTAGATCTTGGGGAAAGTTTGTGGCGGGGGAGGGGGGCATTCAGAGCAAGGAATGCGACTGAGTCCAAATGCTTGGTCCTTCCCTTCCGCAGCTGCGACCCCTCCCCCAACTGGCCTAGTCGCAGAGGTGGGGAGGGACCCCGGCCTTTCCCCCAAGAGAGGAGAAGGGGGCACTGTGAGCCTCTGCCCACGTCTTCTGCAAGGGGCCAGGCCTTTGACCACTGGCCACCCTCTTCCCAACCTCCTGGCTGCCTTTCCTCTTGGAGCAGAGACATCCTGGGCTCAGCTTCATCTCAGAGGAACCTGGAGTTCTCTACCTCGATCATACCACCCTGGCCTGGCCTTTTGTCCCTAGGGCCACCATTGCACAGCACTGGGATGGTTTTCAAGGGCTGTTCCTCCCCCACCCTTCTGGCTAGATACCTGGGATGCAGGGTGGGGGGGAGGGGAGGTCCTCAGCTTTGCTGTGGGACCTGGTGCTTCCAGCCTCGCTGGCATAGGGCTTTCCGTGGTCGGTGTTCTCTGGGGCCTAGGGTGCTGGTCCAATGGGCCAGAGTCTTTCCCCCTAAGGTTTAGGAAGGCCCGGATCAGGGCTAGACCAGGCTTTTTCAAAGGGCCGAGGTAACCCTGGAAAAAAACCCCAGCCCGTCTTGCCCTCGGTCTTGAATATAGGGCTTCTGTTTTCCATTTTCAAAATTCAGCTTTTGGCTCATCTCAGAGGGGGCCGGGCCGGAGAAAGGGGGTCCGTAGAGTCAACTTGACCTCTCAGAGAGCTGGCCCTCCTGCCCGTGGGCCTCGGCTGGCCTCTTTGGTTCTTGCTGTCCCAGAGCGCTGGCCCTAGTCTCCTGGTCCTCCTTATGGAAGGATCTGAGCTCCCCATCTTTACTTCATCGTCTCCCTTTCTCCTATCTGCTTCTGCTCCAACTCTGTCCTCCCTAGCCGAGCCCCGCTTTCCTCGTAGAATCCAGGAACACAGCAATCCATATGGAGATTTTGGGGGGGGGGCAGCTGGGAGTTCTGGACCTGGACAGATGCCTTTCCAAAGCCCCTGTGGGGGGAGATTCCTCCTAGGCCCAGGCTCCACACACCCCAGCCCACCTTCTCTGCCAGGCTCACAGGGGTAAGGGCATGGGGTGGGGGTGGGGTTGGAGGTCCTCCCTGCCCACTTAATCCCACGCTAACAGGACACTCTCTCTCTCTCCAGGTGGCTTTGATTTTTGTGTCGTGTTTTCTTTTCTCCTCCATCCGAATCGTTTTTTCTCGTTGACTGTTTTTTTTTCTCTCCGCCTCCCGGAAGAAAAAAAAAAAAGAAAAAAAGAAAAAGGAAAAAGCAACCCTCCCAGCCTCATGCTTCTCCTCCTTTTCCTTTTTTTTTTCCGGCAAGAAGAAAAAAAAGAAACCAAATCTCCTCTCCCCGCCCCTTGCAGTGACTCCCTGCCTGGACCCTCCCCACCCCCTCCGGTTCTGCCTGTACCCCATCACCCTCTCTGGTGCCCCCTTCTCTCTCTCTATCTCTCTGTCTCTCTCTCCCCGCCCCTCGTGCCCTCCACCCTCTGTTTCCGGCATCGGGCCCCTCTCCTCAGCTTCTGGGCTGAGGGCTTTCCCCCGATGTCTGTCACAAGTTAAAAAGGGTTTTTAAATTGTGGCAGCAAAAGCTTTTTTCTCCCCTCTCTCTGGCTGATTTTGATGACTTGTGTTTTCTTTGTTTCTTTCCCCTCTTCTTTCTTTTTTCTTCTTCTTCTTTTTTTTTTTTTTTTTCCTTTCTTTCTTTCTCTCCTTCCCCTTTCCAAGGTCCGGCTCACCTGACGTTAAACAGCGAAGGTATGGTTTGAAGTTCTGGTTTGGATTGGATTGGATTGGATTGCCCCCAACCTGCGCCTGGATTTTCTGTTCCTCCCCCTGTTCTCCTTCCCCGGCCTCCACCTGTCCTGCCTCCTTCCTGCCTTTCCTACCTGCTTCCTCTGTCACGTCTTTATGTTATGTTCCCCCGGGTGCTGGGGTGGGGGCGGGGGGGGGGCCGGCCCCACCCCCCGTCTGTGCTCTCCCCTCCCCCCCACCTTCCCTGATGCGCTCCATCCACCCTCATCGCGCCTTGGTTTCTGACATCAAGAGATGTTTCAACTCCTGCCGTTGTCTCAAGTCGCCTCACCTTTTTGCGTTTTCCTGGTGGCGTATCTTCTTTTTTCCTTCTCATGGTGGTGTTTTATTTCCTTCCACTCATTCTGGTCATTCTTTCTTTTCTGCGGACCCAAATAAAAGAGAAAAAGCATGGACCGGAGAAAGCCAATCGTAGGCAGCCTCCCTGGCCTCGCCCTGCTGCTGCGGGGATGGCCCCTCTCTCCACGGTGGCAGTGAGGAGGGAAGAGGCAGGGGAAATGGAGGGGCAGGGTGTCCCCTCTCCCACAGCTGTCCCACCGTCCACCCTCACCCACATCTCTTGACTCTGTTTGACAGATGAGGACATTCAGGCCCAGGGAGATGAGGTGACTTATTAGTGATTATGTGGCCTTTAGGTGGTGGTGCCACTGGGGCTGCTTCTTTATTTTTAGCCTCCCTTCAACCAAGTCCCTCCCATCTTTAAAAAGCATCTTTAAAAAGCAACAAGCTTTGTTAAGCAAACCTGACAGCCCAGGGGTCCTGACTGCCGTCCTCCCAGTGCTGACCCCTCCCGGGTGTCCTCGTCATTGATTCTTGAGCTCAGGGATTCTAGACCCTTTTGCACCGCTCCCCATGCCGAGGGCAGAGCTCTGTGAGGCCTCATCTTCCATATGGGGTCTGTAGCCTGCAGGTGGGAGAGGCCTGCAGGATGAAGACTGGGCCATAGGGAGAGACTCAGATCTGGAATTGGGGTTGGATTTAAGTCTGGGAAGGTAGGAGCCTGAGATTCTTACAGGGATGTGAAGTTATGGCAACAACTGTGGAGAACGGAGACATCCCAAGGGGGTGGTCAGGACCTGGTCGGTTCGCTCGCATCCTTCTTGCCTCTCAAGGCCTGGCTCTGGGGGTGCTGGCTGTGGCTCACCTTTGTCATAGAGAAAGACCTGGAGGATCCAGAACCCCGCCCCCGCCCCTGAAGGGCCCACGGCTCAGGTGTTATTCTAGCTTTTAGTTCTGGGGATTTGGGATTGAGGTGGAATGGGGGCTCAGACACGGACTTTTCAACTCCATTCTTGAGTGCCCCTCCAGAAGGCATTCTGTGGGGTCTGGCAATAGGCGTGGACACCTGGGAGCCAGACGCTGAGTGCACTAGTCACTGGCAGGGGTGGGTGGAGAGCGCGAGCCAGCCTGGAACCCAGATGCGGTGACGTGCCCGCAGGGGCCTTTGGAGAGGAGGCCCAGGGGTTGACGAGCCCATGGGGGGAAGTGGGAAGCCATCCCTGAGAAAGGCCTTCCCCATGCATGTGATGGGTCCAGCCAGGCAGAACCCCTTTCGGTGTGCATAGCCCTGCTGTAGACACGATTTCAAGGGACAAAGAGCAAACAAATGGTGGCCCTGCCCCTGGGAAGCCCCATGACCTGGTCGGCAAAGAAGGGGACAGAGGTGACATTAAGAGCACTCACGAGTAAGAGAGCCAGGTGTAGACCAAAAGCCAGGTTAGCCTTGAGGATGGGCAGAGGACACAAGAGGTCTTTGGCGTGTGAATCCAGAAGGTTCTGGTGGAGGGGAGCCTGTGTCAGGCTTTTGCAGGAGTTGAAGAGCCGCAGCTCAGTCTCTGCAGAGGAAGTGCGATGAGCAAAGATGTGGAGTGGGGGGGAGAGGCAGGGAGAGGCAGGGAGAGGCTGGAGGTGGAGGCCGGGGCCTGCACAGTCCTGAGGGCTGGCCTGTTTGCATGTTCTTGGGACGAAGGAGCTCCTGAACCGGAACCGACAATGGACACTCTTCCCTCCCCGTGGTCTTTCTACCCCTGGGCAAAGGGCAGACCTTGGTGGCTGTGGGTCTCAGGGGTCTGTGGGGCTGATTCGGTTTGTCATCTGGCTCCTTCCCTAGAGGCCCCGAAGCAAGTGAGTCCCCAGAGCAGCACCCCTGCCCCACCGGTACCTCCAAGCAGGACCTCAGCCCCGGAGAGGGCCCTCCGTCACCTCGAGGCTGGGGTGGGACTGGCTGGGTAGCCCCCCCCATGCCTGACTCCCCAATTCTGCTTCTCCAGTAGGGTCCTTACTGTTCTCCGAGGGGGGGGCCGGGAGAGGAGGAGCCGGCGATGTGCACCAGCCAACGAAAGGTCAGTGACCCTCCGGTCCCCAGAGAGCCTCGCCCCTTGCAGAACTGCACTTCCTGGCGTTGGGGTGGGGGGTGGGGCAGCTGAGTCAACACCAGCGTGTCCCTTTGTACCGCGTCTGAGGTCCACGAAGACTGCTGGGCCTGCCTCTCTGGTGTAAAGGACCACAAACCTTCACTTTTTCCCCAAATCCCGGCCGTCCTAATGACCTTTTTCGAGGACAAAGAGATGTCTTTTTGTGGCAGTTGTTCAGGCCCGTCCCTAGAAGGTACCTGTTTGTCTGGTAGAACGACGGGGAGGCAGGGTACACCCTCCGTTGAACCCTCAAGTTCTGGAAGCCTGCTAGGGGCCCGCCCAGGGGGATTCTGGTTAGGAGATGTGGCATTCGTCTTATGCACGGTCACCTAAGTGAGCCTTCACAACCTTCTGCGGAAGGGCTCATTGCCCTTGGTTTCCAGATGCAGAAACGGACGCTCGCCAACCCCCTGAGACCAGCACGGGGCCTTTTAGCCTGTGTCAGGGCTATGGGTTTTAAGCTCCTTTTTCTCCCCGAGCCTGCCTCTCTTGGAGTCTCTTTCCTAGGTAGTTTATGGGCAGTTAGCCACCGTCAAGGGGCTCCCGCGGGTGCCAAGCCCTGGGGCTATCGAATCCCGCCCGCGTTCTGTGGTACATGCCATTCTGTCGGCCTGGATGTCTGCCATCCCTGCTTTCTTCCCCAACTATCTGGTATCTCTTTCAGCCGACTCTTGACAAAGCAGCCAGGCCATCCACACTGGAAGTCTCCCCTGAACTCCCCAAGCAAACCCAGACACCGCTCGGTGTCCCCTTGGTCCACACGTCCGTTTTATCGCTCGCCACCCTGCCTCCTAACTGTCACTTCACCTGTTTGCCTCTCCCAGCCGACTGAGCTCCCTGGGGAGAGCGATTGGGTGTTTTCATGTGGACACCCTCCCCGGTGCTTCCACACAGCTCCCGGCACATGTGTAGGCATGTGCTTGGCAAATTTATTTTCGATGGGTGAATGGTCTCTGTTCTCAAGGGGCTCACTGACATTCCAACGAATGGCTACAAGAAAGTGTGGTACATGCAAGGTGTAGGAAAAGTGCAGACTTTGTCCAGGGGAGTTAATTTATTCATTGGTCTCGAGAGTAAGAGGCAGCGCGTGCACACAAACACACACACACACACACACACACACACACACACACACACACACACACAGAGAAAGTTACCAGTGCAGGAGTCATTTGTTAGTCGAATAGTTTATAGTTTATGAAGCTTCATTCCATCTGTTCTCTTTCTAGATGCCACAGCAGCCCGCGAGGTAGGTCGGTGGTTAGCTCCTTTGTCCAGAGGAGAGAGCTGCGGCTTAGAGATCCGCCTTTTGGTCAAGGTCACCAAGCTGGTGGAAGAGGCAGCATTAGTGCCCAGGCCTTTTTTCTCACATCACACTTCCTCTCAAGGGAGCAGTACAAGATGTTACTAGGCAGTAAGTGCCAAATGAGCAGAACAGACAGCTGTAGTGCTGGAGAGTAGGGAGGGGCGGAAGGGGGCTGGAGACCTTCCCAGAGGAGGGCTCCGAGCTGGGCCTGGAAATGAGGCAGCTGCTCTGGTCCTCATGGCTCTTAGAAGTCCAGGACCACAACAACTGGTTTCTGGCCACATTCAGCTTGGCTGGGGGCACTTGGGCTCCGTAGTCCCTGACCATGGGAGGTGAACAAGTGTCACGCCCTGATCCCCCCCCTTCCTGTGCAAGAGGGGGCGGTGGAGGGTAGGGGGCGCTGCGATTGTTTCTCTAGTGCTGCCGGGAGTTGTAGTTCCCTGGGTGGTGTGCGTGGGATGGTGGGGGAGAGCGCCCCCTGGTGCTTTGGGTCTGGCTCCTCTGAGCGCCCTGGGGCAGGGCAGTCCCCCAATCCTTACCGCGAGTGTCCCGCACCCCCCCTCCAGCGATCCCTTGAAGTCCTGCTGCCCTCCTCCCCCTTCGGGGTCTGTCTCTGTCCTTCCCGCCATCTTTGGGCTGTCCTGTTCACCTTCGCTCTTGTCTATCCCTCTCCTCAAATTCTTTCCCTCTGTCTCTGGCTGCTCCAAGCCTCTTTCTGTCTCCTGGCCCGTCCGGGTCTCTGACGGCAACGGGAATGGGAGAACGCGTAGACTGCGGCTCCGCGACTGGCTTCGCCTCCTCTCCTAGGAGATCCGAGGCAGAGCCCAGAGGAATCAAGGGATGGCCTCGTTTCTTCATTTCGCCTTGGCAGCTGTGGTCCAGCCCCTGGCCCTCCTCTCTGGTCTCTTTTGTTCTGTCCCAATCACTTCTTCACGTGATTGTTCTATTCTTTCTTTCCGTTTGACTCTCCTTCGAATGATCGTTTGTTCCTTTGCCGCAAAGGTGAGGGAATGGGAGAGGAGGCCTGGCTTCTGGGAGGGACTAGGACGTGTGGCAAAGCCAAGGTCAAACATGTTCCTTTCTCTGGTCCTCCGGCCCCCTGGCTCTGCCGGTGCCTGGGCAGCAGGCCTGGTTGCTATGGAAACGGCCAGGCCTTGAGAAAGCCTTGGCTTCCATTCCCTAGAGGTCCCTGTCCCCCTTTCCTTGCTGGCCCTCTTCCTTCCTGTCCCCTCCAGGCTTGCTCCTTGTCTTTAACCAGACTTCTCCTCTCCACCACCTCTTGGTCCCTCGGTGCTCCGAGCCGGCTCCCATTTCCCTTCTGTCCCCAACGGCCATCCTTCCCCCTCTCCATGGCCTCCCTCTGCATCGCCCTTCTTCCTCACTGGCCCTTGCTGTCTCTGCTTGATTCCCTTTTGCTTCCTGGCCCTTCTTGCTGGAGCCCGAAGGTAGGCAGAGCGGGGTTCTGCCCGTGCTCCCACCAGCCTCGCTGCCCCGTGGCCTCAGGAAACCGGGCCTTGCCAGCTGCAGCGAGCGCGGTGCCAGGCTCTGGGGCAGCAGCTGGTGCCTTGGCATCCGGAGGCAGTGAGGACAGCCTCCGGGCAGGCTGCCCGGAGGGAGAGAAGCGGGGCTGTTGTGTGCTGGGGAAGGGCATCCGCAGAGAGTGCACCCGGGGAGCCGCGGCTTCCACACGTGGCGCTTGCCACCGTGGCCTGGCTCACGGGAGGGCAGGTGTCTTCTGAGGGCTGTGCGTGCGCCCCGGCCTTGCACCCTGCTCCTTCCTGGGCCTGGGGGCCTGTACTGAGAGCCCCCGCGCTCCATAGAGACTTTGTGCGGGCAGTCCTCACGCGCACCCACGCTGTGCGGTGAGCGGGACGAGCCATCACCGTGCCGCTGTCTGTTGGGGACAAGTGAGTCGCTGTTGTGGTCCAGGTCCTCTGCTCTGCCCTCGGCCCGTGTCCCCTTCTCGTCCCGCTTTGTGTGCTCTAGCTGGTGAAGGTGTCGGGCTACGACCCCAGCTTTCCTCCACAGGCTGTTGCTGTCCTGTCACTCGTCACCCACTTACCGAGCGCGACAAATCCCTAAGGCCCTTTCGGTCACGTTGCTTCTGCTTGGCAAGTGCCCGCGGAGGGAGCCCCGTGCGGGGTGCTGATGGGCACACGCGTACACACACATGCACGCACGCGTGCACAAACCCTAGCCACCTGCTGGCGCTCAGGGCTCCCACCCCTGCCCTCTGGGACCTCAGAGGCTCCCGCCTCGGGCCTGTCTGCACCGCCCTCTCAGGCTGGACTAGAACACGGGGCTGGAAGAGAACCGGCACGATGGCCGTCGGAACCAGCCACACCCGGTGGCCCACTGCTGCCCGGTGCACATCGCTGTCACGTGCATCCCCTTCCCGTGTGTCTTCCCAACGCCTTACCCCACCCCACCGCTTCCCTCTCCTCCTTTTCTGCTCCCTGTTGCCCAACTGGCCTGCCGGTCCCATCCCCCACGTGAGGCCTGCAACTGTCCCGGGGGCACTGAGAATGACCTTCACCAGACAGGAGGCAGGAGTGGGAGGTGGGCTGCGCTCAGGAGACCCTCGGTGCCCCCCCCAACAGGGGAGGCGCTCCAGGGGGAAGTCGGGAGGCGCCCCTCTTTTCTCTTCCACGTCCCTTTGTTAAAACCACGGAGGGGACGGAGAGTGGGCCAGGGAGGAGACAGCGAGAACGTCTGCTTTGCCTGCCCCGTGGCAGCTGAATTGTCAGCTGTCAGCGTGAGAGCCATTTAGCAGCCTCCCGCTTTGGAAATGGACACAGGGAAGTTGCTTTCTGACAGGAAAGACGGCCGGGTGCAGAGAGGAGGGTGGGCAGGCTGCGAAGGGGTGGGGGGAAGAGGGCCTGACGCCCGCGCCAGGGCTGCCGGAGGGGCAGGGGGCGGTCTGGCGCGCCCCACCCCACTCAGCCTCTCCCGTTTCCCCACGCCACGGCGTCCAGGCAAGGAGGAGTTTGTGGCGACCTTCAAAGGAAACGAGTTCTTCTGCTACGACCTGTCCCACAACCCCATCCAGAGCAGCACGGACGAGATCACGCTGGCCTTCCGCACCCTGCAGCGCAACGGGCTGATGTTGCACACGGGCAAGTCGGCCGACTATGTCAACCTGTCCCTCAAGTCCGGGGCCGTCTGGCTGGTCATCAACCTGGGCTCAGGAGCCTTCGAGGCCCTTGTGGAACCTGTCAACGGCAAGTTCAACGACAACGCCTGGCACGACGTCCGGGTCACCCGAAACCTGCGCCAGGTAGGGGGAGCAAGAAGAAGGCCGGGGGCCGGCTGTGTCTGGGGCCCAACGGGGGTGGGGACAGAGGGCAGCCTGGCACGGGGTCGTCGGGGGCCTGGTAGCCAGGTGTGGTTCTGGAGAAGTTCAAGGCTCGGGCTGTGAGGGCCTGGAAGTGCGGGGGCAGCGGGCAGGATGCAGGCACCAGGAAGCCAAGTTCAGGGGACGCCGCAGAGCTGCCGTGGGGCAGGAGCCTGAGGGAAGAGGAAGGGTCTGGCGTGACACCGGTGTGGTGACTAGGGTTTCAAGGGCTGGGGGCTGAGAAGTCAGGTGACCTGGCAAGAGGGCCTTTCGGATTGGCCAAGTAGCTGTGGGTATCCTGACTCTAGGGCAGCAAGGCTCAGATGAAAGCCTGGGGTAGTGTAGGGACAGGGTGTGGCTTGCCCTCAGGCGGGACCTTTCCAGGGCAGAGGCAGGGGTGTGGTGGCAAGGCAGAGGGGCAGCAGGCGTGAGGGAGCACACGCTCAGCCCCACCTCACTCTGGGCAGCACGCCCCTTTCTCCTCTCCCTCCCTGGCTGCCCCAGCAATCCGTGGCTATCTTGCTGTGGCTCCCAGGCCCCTTGCAGGAGCCCGGACGGGACTCTCGGGTCAGCCTCTTGCAGGAGGGACGAGACTCTTCTCCGCGGTGTCTCCTCAGCCCCCGCTCCTAGACTGGCCGCTTGGCGAGGGCCTCAGTTCTGTCCTCTGAGTAGCGGCCTCTCCACCATTTCTAAGGCCCAGGGAGGCTAGAGCAGGTGAGGCCATGTCTCTGGCCTTGGCAGTGACCCCCCCCCCCCCCCCGCCCCGGCCCAGCTTGTTTCCAGCCCTGACAAGCTCCTGCCTCGAGCAGAGTCCAAGCCAGACCCTTGTTGAGGGGTCCCTGTGTATCCAGGTGGTACCTGTCTCTACCTCCTGGCTCCTTTCTCTGTTCGCTCAGGCAGGGCCCAGGGGGCCAGCCTCCCGCCGGTCCGTTTCTCTCGGGTTCACCACTTTGTCTCACAGCCTGTGGCAGGGAAGCGTCTTCCAGCTGCATTGCCAGCAAGCTGAGTGCCACCAGCAACGTGGAACGTCTCTGTCCCCGGAGGCACGGCTGCTGCCGGGTTAGGCCTTCTCCTTCCCTCTACTGCCTCGTTCTGGCTCTCCACTCTCTCTCCTTGTCTTGGTCCTCGCTGTCGTCGTCGTCGTCGTCGTCCTCCTCCTCCCCTTCCCCTTCCCCCCATCGAAAGGCTCCTTGATGGGAGTCGGGATTCTGGCTGCTGTCACACTTCCTACCTGTTCTCCACCCCCAGTGGGTGATGATCTAATGGGGAATCCTCCTCATTTAGTGCCTTCCCCCCTGCCGAGAGGACTCTGGGACTAACCCTGCCTGCTGCCACCTGTCGTGGGCTCCTCTCCACGTGCCTATTCTCCGTGCCTCCCCTGCCTGGGGGCGGGGGGGACCCTCCTCGGTGCAGTCTCTCTCTCTTCTTGTCACATTGTTCTCCGATCCCGTCAGAGGGCTGTCCTGTGTTGTCACTGTTATCTGAGCAAACCCGAGTGCGTCATGCCCACCTGTCATACTTGCGGGAGAGGGCGGGGGGGGGGGGTTTGCTTCTGTGCCCCTTGCTGGTTTTCCCTCCGCTGGATGGGTGCTGTCACTACTGACAAACCAGCGGGGAAAAGAGGGGGAGAAAAGACAGTCTCTTCTCTCCCAGCTCTGCTCTCGAGGAGTCAGGATGAGTCTGTTAAAGGTTAGCAGAGCAAAGCTCGTGCGCGCGCCCGCTGAGCAGCAGGGTCCTGAAAAATTCTAGGACCTTGCGGAAGACCAAGAGGAGGGGAAGGTCTGCGGCTCCGGCTCCGGGCGGCAGGAAAGCCACCCAGAGGGGATGAAGCCTGGCCTCGGCAGCACCGAGCGTGGACAGCGACCCGTGGTGTCCTCCTTGTGGGGCTCCCAGAGTTGAGGGCTCAAGCTGGGAACTGCTGGGAACCACTTCCTTCTGGCCTCTTGTACGATGAGTCAGAGCAGAGCCCGGTCATGGTGACCTGAACACAGGCCTTCAGGGCCAAAGAGGGTGTCCGCTTAAAGGCTTTGATTGAGAACACTCTTGAGGAAGGGTTTCTGGAGGGATTTGTTGGACTCTAGTCCACACCCATAAACGCGAGGTGCCATTCTGTTTCGGCCCTTGTGACCATCACCGGGA
This sequence comes from Neofelis nebulosa, assembly GCF_028018385.1. Classification (NCBI taxonomy): domain Eukaryota; kingdom Metazoa; phylum Chordata; class Mammalia; order Carnivora; family Felidae; genus Neofelis; species Neofelis nebulosa. The sequence goes on along the minus strand of NC_080791.1, from coordinate 107,885,304 downwards.
AGGTCAGCCTCGGGGCTGTGGTCTGGATTCATCATCCTCACTCAAGGTCTAGCCTGCGGCTGAGTACTTCCTCACCAGGCCCTTGGAGCCCCTGCCCGTTTTTCAGGGCTTCTACGAATAATTTACTGGGTCCTGTTTTCTCTAGAGCAGTGGTTCCTAACCAAGAATGGCGTGCCCCCTCGGGCCCCTTTAGGAGACCCTGCGTTCTAGCCCTTGATAGGTTTAGAAGGATCGTATTCCTTCCGTGTGCTCCATATTGCATTCATTTCTTCTCTCTCTCTTTTCAAAAAAAAATTTTTTTTTAATGTTTATTCATTTTTGAGAGACAGAGCATGAGGGGGGAGGGGCAGAGAGAGAGGGAGACACAGAATGTGAAACAGGCTCCAGGCTCCAAGCTGTCAGCACAGAGCCTGACGTGGGGCTGGAACTCACAAACTGAGAGATCATGACCTGAGCTGAAGTCAGTCGCTTAACCGACTGAGCCACGCAGGCGCCCCCATGTTTATTTATTTTTGAGACAGAGCATGAGCGGGGGAGGGGCAGAGAGAGAAGGAAATACAGAATATGAAGCCGGCTCCAGGCTCTGAGCCGTCAGCACAGAGCCCGACGCGGGGCTCGAACTCGCAGACTGCCAGATCATGACCTGAGCCACCCAGGCGCCCCCCCCCCCCCATATTCCCATTCTTATCAGTGAGCAAGTCGAGACTCAGCAGGTTACAGAACTTGCCCAACGTTATCCAGTTAGGAAGCGGTAGAATTGGAAAGTCTGTCTGACTTTGCAGCCGCGCCCATCTCTCTGCCTCCCAAGGAGAGCCCGGCCGCTGTAATTGGTGTGAAATACAAAGGCGGCTCTACTATGTGATTTGTCTTGTGGATCTGCCCTTCTTGGATGTTCCCAACTCTTGAGACCGTCTGAGTGTTCTGCTCGTCTCTCTGAAAAATGGGCCCCCTCGAGCCCTGAGCAGAGCGAGCGCCTCTTCTCTGTCCCGAGCTTCTCCTGCCCAAGCTCCACGAAGATGGCCTTCATCCGGATTTTTGCGATTTGAGTGTATAATCCTGGTCTTGGCTTTCTTGAGGGGCTGGAGCGACGGGCAGAGATGAGAGTGGAGAAGGGGGGTAGATTACCACTGGATATTATGACTGACCTCTCCCCTCTGTGACTTAATGACTTGATGCTTCCTTCCTTCCTCACGCACTGTCGTTCTTACGCTCCTGGACTCCAGGAGCCCTCTGATTCTGTGAGTGGGGAAAAGCCTTTATCGTTCATTTGCTAGTCTGAAGCCTCCGTATTCCAGGTCCTGGCATTTGGGAAGGCACCGGCTTGTGCTATGTCACAGGCCACCAGGAATGGTTTCCAGCGCAAACTCCACTCTAGTTAATTTGGCCACGATCGCCTTGGTCTGGGCTCTGCACCCGGCCCCGTCTCAGCCAACTCCAACCTTGCTGCTTTTCAGAGGAAGCCAGGATGGTCTTGACATAGTGGAAGTCCCGGGCTTTGAACGCACGTCTCTTCCCTCTCAGTCCCGTTTCTTAATTTGCTGTTCTGCTCGTTAAATATTAAAGTTGTCCCAGAAAGTTGAAAACTGTTCTTTTTTTCCCCCTTATTTGAGTCTCCACAACCAGTCTTCATTCAAAACGAGTAGTAGTAGTTAGAATTGTACCCCCAACCCCTCCCCCCACACCCCTACCTTTTCCCCCTGCGTGGTTGGACTAGTCAGTGACACCAGAAAACTCTTGTCTTTTTGGATGTGATTGGTTTAGCTGCCCTGGAACCAATCGGTCCTTGTCCTGACTAGTTGGCTTCTTCACTTCACGACAGTCCTACTACCCGGCTGTGCTAACTCTCGTATTATGGGTTAGCCTCTTGCACCCGTCACTGCACCTGACCTGAGACGCTTAGGGAAACTGCTTCTGCATTGCTAGTAATTGGTACTGGTCATTTAGCCCTTCTTCTGGCTGCTAAATACTGAATTCTGTTTTTTTTTTTCATGATACGAGGCCCTTATTACTTGTCTTTCTGAGTTAGTCCTGTGCCCACTGGTTATAATAATGCTGTAACTAACGGATCTGTCCATAGAAGATTTCTCGAAATCATACCCTCAGGGGTGCAGTTTAGTATTTAATGGACATCACACAATGGTGTCCCATCATCTCCAATACTCTCGGTGCAGCTGCCTCAAGTCCCACGGACATTGCCTCCACAAAGACCAGGGTTGATTTTGAAGGTGACTGTTGCCCTTGCCTTTGGCCTTGAGAAGAGCCACATGGGGGTGGGGACTCTAGAGGCTGGGATAGAAGAGGCCAGCTTATAGCTTAGGGAGGAGTAAGGGGTTTTAGAGGTAAGTGGGCCTCTGTGTCCCTTTTTCTGGTGTGGTGTGTGGGGGTTATGGATTTTCAGTGCTGGCTGTGGGGAGGAGAGGCTCAGGGGTCTATGGGGTGTGCATGGGAGGAGGCTGGGCTGCTGGGAAAACGTTAACCAATTCCAGAGACTTACAGGCGTGGTGGTGGGGGGTACTTGATTCTAGGAGAGATGATTGCCCAGAGGAGCATCAGAGAATGGGGGTGGGGTGTTTGAAGAACCTGGGGAACTTTGGGGGAAGTATGGGCTCTGAAAAATCAAATTAGGCAGGAAGGACGGGTCAGCTATGAGTGGGAGAGCGGGAGGAGAGGGAGGCGGGTTTGGGATTAGGTATGCCGTGAAAGTGAGCCCAGTGCCAGCCCATGGAGGGCAAGGTTTCTTTTCCCTCTTCTGGTGGTGACCCTTATCTCTCTTCTTTTCTCACGGAAGAGAACCAATAAAAGAGGAGCTGCCCCCTCCCCTCCATGACTCCCTGAATCAGTTTGCCTGTCCTACATTCCCACAGAAAGCACACACCTGTATCCCTTCCCTTGCTCCTTGGGAACCTCTTCCCTTTGCCTCCAAATGAAATGACCTCTCATTCTAGCCAGTCCTGTGATGATTCTCTAGGGCATTGGCCACTCTTCTCCCAGCCTGACAGCTGGCCCATCACCAACCAGTTAACCCATTAACTCAACACGCTCACTGGTCAGCCAGTTGACCAGTTCTCTGGAAAGCCATCTGGTTGACCAGTTAGCCAACAACCCATTGTCCATTACCCGAGTCAATAGCCCATCCCTTTCTCACACCCCTTGTCCCCCCCCCCGCCCCCAACCTTCCCTTCAATTCTCTAACATTTCAGCTGAAAGGACTTACTAATACTGCATAATTGGGTCTGCTTCTTAACCCCCTGCCTTCCCTCTCTCACCCTCTGTTGGAAAACCCCGTTGCCGACTCTGTGTGTGTTACTAACACGCTTATAACCCAGGGGACCAAGGGATGGGCAGGGACAGGTGGGGTGAGGTATGAGTGAAAAACCAAACTAACCTTTCTGTCTCATTGCGGAATGTCGGCCATCTTTAAGTCTTTGCTTTCCTGGTCTAGTTCTTTTGTTGTTTTCTTCTCTACTAACCAAGGTCTTGAACTGTTCCCCTTCTCTGCAGCCGGCTCTTCCGGGAGGGGTTGGGGGGCAGAGGAATCCAGAGGAGGGGCTGGAGGGGGGGCGATTGGGAGAAGAAGGTCTTTGATTTTTTTGTATGTTTTATTTCTCCCTCCCATTAAAATTTAATTTTCTTTAAGCAAAAATACTTCCGCTCAGCCTAAGGTGGGAGGGTCTGAACAACCAACCAAATATATATGGCTATATATTTTTCCTCCTTCCTTGAGTTTCACAGTTGGTCATTTTATTTTTCTTTTCTTTCCGTTCTGTTCTTTCGTTGTTGTCTTTGTTGTTGTTGTTGTTTTTTTTTTTTTTTTGGCCCCTCCCACCCCCTCCCCCATATCTCCGGTGAAGCACGCAGGAATTGGACACGCTATGGTAAACAAACTGCATTATCTGGTAGATATCACTCTAATTGTCTTACCGTTTGGTTTGCCGTGGGTTTTTTTAGCTGTTCGATTCTCCCTCTTTTGTTTCCTTTCCCCGTTTGGTTTTGGTTATTTTGCTCTTCTGATTGTTTTTGGCGTCCTGGACAGTCTTCAGATTTTGCTTCTCTCTCTTTTAGTTTTCCTTTTTCCCCTTTTCTTTCTTTTTTGGTCCCAACTCAAATCCAAAAGGCAAATGGAAATCGAGGAATTTGGCCTGTCTCAGCCCTATAACCCCGACTCCTGAATTCAGATTCCTGGCCAGAGAGACCTGGGGGCAGGCCCCATGTTCATCGGCTCTGGTTAGACCAGCCCCGATGCCAGGCTGCTTATTTCTATTGCTTTCTTTTGTTCCTTTCCCCATCCCCCCCAACCCCGCTCCCTCGTTTTTTTCTCTTTGATTTAATTTCTTTCTTGGTCTCCTGAAAATCCATGGAAAACACCATCCCATGACATGCTACGCTCTCTGCTCACTGTCGGCTCCCGGACAGGCCCCTCGAGTTGGGAGAGGGGGCTGGGAGTGAGACCTCCGGGGGCAGCCAGCTGGGCAAGTCCCCCAGAGGGGGGATGGCCTTGTGAGATGCAGAGCGGCCTGGGACCAGTCCAGAGCTCCTTCAGATCGGCAGCTTGTACCAGATTGGGGGCTGTCCCATGCTGGCTGCCAGGGAAGAGGTGACATCCCCTCCCTCACTCCTCAGCCTTGAGGGTTCGTGGTTCCGTCTGCCCCCCCCAACATCTGCATGGCATGAATGGTCTTTCCCCCCATGAGGGATAGCGTCCAGTCTCCCCCACCACTCTGCCGCTCTGACTAACACTGTGTTTCACACTGTCTTCCTTCCCCTCCATCTCCCCTGATCTGTGCCCCGTGCCTGTCCTGCATGGCCTCTGACAGGGTGGTTACCTTCCCTGTTGAGGGGATGAGAGGAGGAGGTGCAGCAAGGGTGAATCAGGCTACTTGTTGCCAAGCTCCGCTGTTTGGGTTGGGCTCAGTCCCGGTGAGTGTTGATGTGGGTGTCTGTGTAAACGCAGCTGGTGTGTGTTGGTGTGTGGGTGCGGCTGTGTGTAAATGTTGGTGTGACATTTAGGGGGTGTTAGTGGGAGACCGTGCTGTGTGTGTGTGTGGGGGCTTCTGCGGGTGATTCCACACGTGTAAGCGCGGGAGTGAGCAGGGGGCCCGCGGGACCGTGTGTACGTTTGAGTCGGGGAAGGGCTCCGCGTGGAGGCGGGCCGCGGGGGCCAGCCCTGAAGTCTGGGGGCCGTGATGGCAGGAGCAGGGAAGGAGCTGGGGCTGGCTCTTTGCTCCTTGCCTGGCTTCGGAGCGTGCGCCTGCAGGCTGTGCCGTGTGCCATCCCCAGGGATTCCCTCGTGCCTGCCCGTCCTGGCTTTGCAGCAGCCGGCGGTTACTCATCGCCTATTAATAATGCAGAGTGATTGAGCGCCAGGCTGGGGACCTTGCAGATGGATGTGTCTGCTCCCGCGGGGCCTGCGCTGCTTGGGGCAGCTGCCTGGCCTTCCGAGCCTCCCAGATCCGTGTGGCTGGCTGGCGATGAGGGAAGCTTGATAGCTGGGGCTCCGGGCCTGAGTGGCTCCCCCCACCTCCCCAGGAGGCTCCACCCGTGAGGCTACGTCTGGCCCGTCCTGATGCTTCCACGCACCCGTGTTTCCCTGCACCCACAGACCCACGGTAGCCCTGTCCTCTGCCCTGTCCCCGAGGTAGTGCCCACCACCACAGCCAGCCCTGCCCTTCCCCGCTCCAAGACCTCATCTGGCCACTCCCAGCCACCCTGACGTTCCCATGGAACCACGTGGTGGTCCCAGCACCACTCCATATCCCAGGCTCTGCTCTCCAGCTGCTGCTTCTAGAAGTTAGGTGCTGGCCACCCCTCAGGCCAGGCCACTGAGTGCCTGTCAGGAGCCGGGCATTTGGAACCCTTTCTTTACAGAGCTTCCCTGGACAGCCAACCTGTGACCGTGGGGACAGAAAGGAGGCAAGATAAACCCACGTGGCACACTCCCAAACACCCGGGGAATACCGTCTAGGGGTTAGGGTGCCGTAGACCTTCCTTCTGGTCTCAATTCAGTTACAGATTGACCACATGGACCTGAGCCAAAGGTCAGTTTCCTCAGCTACCGAACGGGTGATGGTACACCCGCATTGTCCATTTCATGGGGTCAGTGTGGAGATCAAGTAGGGTAATGGGAGTGAAAGCATCTGTGCTCTATACAGGGAACCATAATTTTATTAATCTTCATAACATGTTAACTGATTATCTCAGTGTTTCCAGGGTGAGGATGTTTTGTAAAGAAGTGATCCCCTTCCTATAGCGAACCCTGGAGAATACAGCATCTCTGGCCCCGCTGGAGACGCTATTATCGTCCCTTCTTAGGAATCAGTCCCCAAGATAATTGCAAGAAACCCCAGAATGCCTCAGGAGTTGGCCTGGGGAGGAGGAGGAAAGACGGAGTAACACGGTGAATCAGCCTTGTCTGATTTCAGCCTTGGCAAGGGAGGTTCCCGCTAAATTCGAAGTTTTTAAAGTCCACGGGGTGAGCATCACTGCTTGACGATCAGAGCAGGTTGCCTCTCGGCGCCCTGAGTAGCCTCATAAGCCCTCAAACACCTGTCCCAGGGATCAGCATTTTCAGGCCAAGACCGGAGTTAGAGCCTGGGGCACCAAAAAGACGGGGTTCACCCTTTTCTTATTATTCCCGGGTATTCCTCAACCAGGTTCCTGTTGGTTTTGCGTTTATCTTACTAATGCATTTGTATATGGTCTCTTTTCTTGTTATTTGAGCATTTCTCCTTGGGTAGAGGGTGAATACAGACCAAAAAGGCCAATCAGTTGAGAGGTTTGGGTTAGATGTGGTCAGGATGATGGAAGTTTTCTTGTTTCTTGTTTTTTTTTTTTTGTTTTTTTTTTTTAATTTTGGAGAGAGAGAGGGAGAGAGGCAGACAGACAGAAGAGAGAGAGAATTTTAAGCAGGCTCTACGCTCAGTGTGGAGCCTGACACGGGGCTTGATCTCACCACTCTGGGATCATGACCTGAGCTGAAACCAAGAGTTGGACGCTCAACATACTGAGCTACCCAGTTGCCCCTGAAGTTTTCTTGTAAAAATAAAAATAGCTCTTTGTGCATACACTGGGGTCTGTGATTCTTCTAAACAGCTCTCACCGTCTGAATATAATTTAAACTTGACAAATGCCCAGATTGAGACATCAGAGATTGTTCTCAGTTAACAGAGGGGGAAACTGAGGCCTAGAGAAAACCCAGGACTACATGACAGTTATAGAAGGGTCCGGTGCCTTCCCTTCGGTTACCTCATTTAATCTGCATGGTCAGCCTGGAAGAAGTGTGGGCGATGGAGGTCACTGAGCCCCTTTTACAGATGAGAGGCAGAGATTGTTCTGGAAAATGGTAAAGGTTGCACAGGAACTCAAGGTTTCTGGCCTGGAGTCTTTCTCCTCTAGTCCCAGGCTTCATCAAATCCAAACGTCAGGGTTCGCTGTCAGGCCATGACTGCTGGCTAAGTCGTTTTCCTATTTCCAACCCGATTCTCTCTTTAGCTTCTCCCTACCACAAACAGATGGCTGAACTTAAACACATAGCAGGGATGCATGACCTCCCTCAGCTGTCCTTCCCCTGTCTTCCTGCCCTACTCCCGCCCCACCCAATCCTAAGGGAAGCCCAGGCCTTCTTCCTAAACTAGTTGTTCTTAACCATCTTTGGCTCATAGATCCTTTTGAGAATTTGATGATGGCAATGGACTAAGAAGGCAATTTTGCGTACATTGTCAATGGCTTTCAAAATCCCAGAAACCCATCTAGCCCATCCGCAAGTCAGAAACACCCATGCTCACAATATTATTCTCCCTTGAAGGGGAGGTCAGTGACCCTGAGATCCTAGCAGGCAGCTGGGAAGGGATCCGGATGATGCCAGAGGATCTTTCCCTCTTCCTCAGCCTTTCTTCCTGGGTCATGATAGGCACGGAGCATACGTGTGGGGCTATAGAGCCTGGTTTCACATCCTACCAGCCTCCCTAAGAGGAGCCCAGCCGAGCAGAGCAGAAGCGAGGTGGGCCCAGCAGGGAGGGTTGAGACCCCGCCCAGGTCGTAGGCTGCCCCTGGAAGCCACCTCCAGCCACCCTCCGTGCTCCTGGGGTGTGGAGGGAGGCTGGGCTTCCACGTCTTCGGTGCTCCACCCCTTCTTCCCTAGCCGGGCCTGGTTCTTCAGCCACCCTCCGTGCTCCTGGGGTGTGGAGGGAGGCTGGGCTTCCACGTCTTCGGTGCTCCACCCCTTCTTCCCTAGCTGGGCCTGGTTCTTCCAGGGCAGAGCTGTGGCTCATTCCCGTTGGCCTACTCAGTCCCCAGTCAGGGCCCTGCCTGTCTGCGTTGATGGGTTGGTGTGGGTTGAGTGCCGAGTGTCTGCAGTGTCTCGGGTGCTAGCCGTGGTCCTGATGACGGAAAGATGGCTGCTTGGAAATGAGCCGGTCGGGACGTCCTCCCACTGCCTCCAGCAGGATGTGGCGTGCGAGCAGGTGTGTCTGGGTCAGTGACCAGTAGTGAATGGGTGGTGGGAATGAGCGTCTGAGTCACTCTCTGGTGAGGAAGATCTGAGCCTCATGTCTCTTCCCTTTTTGCCTCCACCCATAGATGTCTTTGTCCTCACGGCGACTCCTCTCCCCTCCTCCATTGGAAGGAAGCTTCTCCTTCCTGCGCCCACAGCTCTTTCACCTCTATCTCCGCTCTTCCCCATCTCCCCTGGCCCCGCATGCCTTCTCACCTGCGGCTGCCTTTCTCTCACCTCTCTTGCTGGGCCTGGCCCCCCACCCGTGGCCCTCTAACCTGCATGTGCCCTAGCTGCAGAGGCTGTTCTGTCGCACGGCCCCCCTGCCCTCCTCCCCCGCCGGCCCCACCCCTTCCAGAAGCTGCGCGGGGAGGGGGGGCTTGGGGGGCAGGGGCAACACGAACCCCTGGGGTGGAGGGGGACGGGGGAATTACTCCCCTGTTTCCTGCTTTTACTAACGAACCTGCCATTTTTGTGTCTGGACTTTGATTTGTCTGAGGGAACAGTCGGGTTTTACTAATCTCCGTCATCTCCCTCCTTGCCTTCCCCAGAGACTGTACTCCACCCCCCCTACTCTTGGCTTCCTTTCCACCCAGTGCCCGTCTCCCCCTTTCTCCCTCAACTTCCTCCACCCCCAGGCTGACCGCCCTTCCTCCGTGCACCTCTGTACGTTACCCTGTCTCCTGCTACCCTCTCCCCCAGCCCCTGGGCCGGGGCTGCTCTAAAAAAATAGTTGTAAATCTGGGGGACAGACAAGAGGGTGGTTTTTTCCCCAAAAGAGGCGCCCCATGGCAGTGATTTGCATAAAGCTGTAGTGGGCAAGGTCAGATTCATGCCTAGTCTGAAGGGGAGTTGAGGAGAGCGCCCCCCAAAGGTCGAGTCCTTCTGACTCTAGAATGGCAAAGGCAGATGAGCTCACTGCATGGATTGGGCCAAAGAGAGCCCATAGGGTGGGGGAGATGGCAGCTGGTGCCCTGGCTGCTGGGCCTGGAGAGGGAGGACACAGCTTAGTGGCTGAGGGGGCTGGAAGGGCTCTCCCCCTGCACAGAAGCAGGGGCACGTGACCAGAGCAGTCTTGGAGGATGGAGGCCTGTTCACTCGAGGCTCCTGAGGCTTTGGGCTTATAGATGGACACAGGCAGTGAGAGCCCAGTGTTTCCCTGGGTCACAAGGTGACTTGATGTTCACCTTTAATGGCCATGATGTGCCCCTGGATTGTGCTGGGACTAGTGTGGTTACAGGGACATGTCACGCCGGGGGCCTGCCCTTCAGGCGCTGACCTTCCAACTGGGGTGACCAGACACAGGCTCAGGACCTCATTAGTGGCCCATTTCCTGGTCTCAGTGTAGCATCACGAGTGGAGTGGAGGTGCAGGGCAGAATAGAACTGAATTTGCCCCAAGGAGACCCTTCACCTCCCACCCCTCCCTGTCTTATCCTGTCCCTTCATCCCAGCCCCCTTCTGCCCTTTCCCCAGCTCCCTTCTGCCCATTCTAATCTTGTCTGCATGTTTTTGTGACTAATACTTTGACCCTTCCCTTTCCCACCCAGATTCCTGCTTCCCAGCCTCGGGCGGGTGGAGGGAAGAAGAAGAAATAAACCATTATGACCAGCCCTCCCCTCAAGACAAGACTCAAAATCTTTCAAACTGCCCCCTTCCACAAAGACACCCCCTTGCCTTCTGTCCTTGAACCTGGTACCCGCCCTCCCCCCCAGCACAAGGTTTGATGGTTCCCAGGAGGGGGCCCCTTCAGCCCTCGCTTTGCTCAGCTGTACCCCCACTCATTGTGAGGCCCCAGCCCAGCACGAGGGGGACTCGGGGGCCCTGTGGGGGAAGCTCCCCTTGCCTCATTCTGCCCAGGTTCTTTAGGAATTCCTAACACCCTCCTTCAACCCCACGTGACAATGGAACCCCGGAGACCAGTCTCGGGAAGATGGCTGGTGGCATGTGCGTATAGACTGGTGTGGGTGGGGACATCCCAGGATGTGACTGGAAGGCCCAAACCTCCAGATTTTGCCTGACAAGGGGGTGCTAAAGCATGTTTGGGGCCTGGGAAGTGGGGGTGAGCTGTGGTCTGTTGGAAGCACAGTGTCGGGGTTCACCGTGAGCCAGCTTCCTGATGGCTCCTGCAGGAGCCTGTCTGCTTTTCCCAGGCGACTGCCCTAAGCCACAGCCTTCCTAGAGCGAGCGCTCGTGGTCCCGAAGCCCTTGGCTCTTCCCCTACAACCTTGTTGGGTCTCTAGAGCCCCTGTGGGCTGCTCCTATGGCTAAACTTTTTGGGGACCAAGTGGGCATTTGGGGAGTGGGTAGACAGAGAGTTTCCTGCATTTGTCCCTGCTCCCCAAGGTCACTTCTGCCTTCATCAGGCCCCTGCTGAGCCCCTTTCACCTCTTTGGAATGCTGAATTACTCCCCCGTCCTTACCCATGTTGCTTTCTTACCTGACTTCAGCCCAGGGTTAAGGTGTCATGAGGTTAGCCCCGTTACCCTCTGTTCCCTAACTTGGCTCTGAGTAACAGTGGTGATGTTCGTAGGGAAGACAATGAAGAAAAAGTTCAGGCCGGTGACTTGGCGAAGGGTTACCCTCTCCCTGGGAGATGAGAGAGCCACAGAGGGACCTGGGAAGTAAAGAGACAGACTCAGAAGGAGGGCATGGACCAGTGGGAGCCCTTGATGTCGTGGTGGTGGGAATCAGCCCCGAGGGGCGAAGGGCATTATGCATCCCTCAGGAAGTTCCCACCGTCCCCAGTAGTATCTGAGCCCCCCTTCCCATGCCCTTGCTGTCTCCCATTTCCCTGCTGGGCTAAGACTGAAAAGACTCTTCAGTGCTCTGAAGGGCTGCAGGCGAGGCAAAGCCACCAAGATCCAAGGTGAATTGGTGTTTCGACCTCCTTTATGAAAGACGCTCTGAAATCACATGAGGATCCAGAGAGCACCTCAAGAGGAGGGAAGGGAGGGTGCATTGCATCCCCCCAGAATGGGGTCTTGTCCTGAGGTCCCTGCTCCTTTCTGGAGCCATTTCCAGGAACTGCTTCTTGGTGTACTTCATGGTGAGCCCTCTGAGTACCCTCCAGGCGTCTGCCTGCTGAGCTGGGGGCCGTGGGGCAGGCCTTAGCCCACCCTGAAACCATCAAATCTTGTGCTGCCTCCTTTCCCGCCTTCCCTCTTTTCCCCCCACTGTTCCTCCTCCAAGACAAGCAGACATAAAAATGGGGGTCCCCCTCCCCCGCAGCCCCCTGGCCCCTCCCTTGCCCAGCCCGTGGCTTTTCCCAGGGGGTTGATGCCGGTTGTCTCCTTGTCTCTCCCCCTCCCTCCCTGGGCTGGGCAGGTGACCATCTCAGTGGACGGGATCCTGACCACCACAGGCTACACGCAGGAGGATTACACCATGCTGGGCTCTGATGACTTCTTCTACATTGGGGGCAGTCCCAACACGGCTGACCTACCGGGCTCACCCGTCAGCAACAACTTTATGGGCTGCCTGAAGGACGTGAGTAGGTCTAGGAAGGGTCTGGGGTCAGCCAGGAAACCCTTTGGTCCCTGTCTTCAGCATGATTTAGTCTGACCTGGCCAACCGCCTGGTTCCCCTGTTCCTTCCAAGGTGGTGGGAGACCTCTCCTATTCAAAACCTAAGCCCCACTGACTCCATCAAGAAGCTTCTCTCGGGGCGCCTGGGTGGCGCAGTCGGTTAAGTGTCCGACTTCAGCCAGGTCACGATCTCGCGGTCCGTGAGTTCGAGCCCCGCGTCAGGCTCTGGGCTGATGGCTCAGGGCCTGGAGCCTGTTTCCGATTCTGTGTCTCCCTCTCTCTCTGCCCCTCCCCCGTTCATGCTCTGTCTCTCTCTGTCCCAAAAATAAAAAAAAAATTAAAAAAAAAAAAAAAAAAGAAGCTTCTCTCTCATTTCCTTGAGCCTCTGAAGTCCCCCAGCCTCTCAGAGGACCCTGGAGGGCAGCTGCGGTACAGAGGAAAGACTGTTGGGCGTGACCACTAAAGCCCTGTGTTTGGTCCTGGGTCTTCCCCTCACTAGCTCTGTGACCTTGGCCAAGTCCGTTGGCCAGTCTAATTCTTAGTTTCCTCATCTATAACATGAGTAGTCAGTGCCTACTTCTTAAGGTGGGTGTGAGGAGCAGATGAGAGTGTGAATAAAAATACCTTGGCAATCGGAAAATGTCGACTAGATGGTAACAGAGATTGTCCTGCCATTATTGTGAACTGCAGTCCCGCGGACAGCGAGGGCTGTCCCGCGAGTGCCGGGCTGGAAGACGGAACCCGGAAAATAAGTGGGGCGAGGGAGGTGCTGGTTCACAGCCTCTGTGCGCGAAGTTCTAGAACAGAGGTCCAAGCTGGGCAGGAGTGGCCAGGCCCTGCGCCGCTTTTGCTTCTTCACCCCTGACCCCACCCCTCCCTGCAGGTGGTCTATAAGAATAATGACTTCAAGCTGGAACTGTCTCGCCTGGCAAAGGAAGGGGACCCCAAGATGAAGCTGCAGGGGGACCTGTCATTCCGCTGCGAGGATGTGGCTGCCCTGGACCCCGTGACCTTTGAGAGTCCTGAGGCTTTTGTGGCGCTGCCCCGCTGGAGTGCCAGACGCACCAGTTCCATCTCCCTGGACTTCCGTACCACTGAGCCCAACGGGCTGCTGCTCTTCAGCCAGGGCCGGCGGGCTGGGGCCGGGGCCGGCAGCCACAGCTCTGCCCAGCGGGCCGACTACTTTGCCATGGAGCTGTTGGATGGCTACCTCTACCTGCTGCTGGACATGGGCTCTGGGGGCATCAAGCTGCGGGCATCTAGCCGCAAGGTCAACGATGGCGAGTGGTGCCACGTGGACTTCCAAAGGGACGGGCGCAAAGGTCAGGAGGCCTCTGGTCCCTTCCGCTCTCCTCCCAGCCACTCCTCCTACCCCCCCCATCCCCCGCCCTGACATTCTTTCCAGGTCCCTTCCACTGCTGTCCTACCCCTTCCTCTGGCCCTGTCAGCCCCTTCGCTGTCCCTCCTTGTCATGGCGCACTGACAGCAGGAGCATAGTGTTTGGAGTCAGCAGACCTGGAGTCGCACCTCTGCTCTCCCGCTTACTGTGTGTGTGGCCTTAGGTCCTTTATTCAACCCCTTGAAGCCCTAGTTTCATTATTTATAAAACCCTAGTTTCATTATCTACATCCATTACACTGGAGGTCCTTAAGAGAAGAAAATAAGAAAATACGTGTAAAAGCATTAGCACCGTGCCTGACACAGAGTAGACATCCCATTCTCCTCCCCCCCCACAAAAAACCAAAACTTCCCAACCACGCCTCCCTTCTTTCTAGCTAGGTCCACGCAACTCTCTTTGATTAACTACTCAACAAATTCTTACCGAGCACCTACGGAGCGCCAGGCGCTGTCCAAGGTGCTGGGACGGGGATGGCGGTGACTCAACGGTCTTTGCTGTCATGGAGCTCAGGCTCTGGTTGGGGGCGACACAGACGCTAAACAACCTCACACTCCCACCTGGTGAGGCTTCTAGCACAGTAAAGCGGCAGGGCAGAGAGTGCTCGGGCCAGGCAGGTGCTGTTTCTCAAACCTTGTGTTGCTTCCAGCCACCCCTTGACTCTTCCTTTTCGGTCTTCTTTTCCCGTTCTCTTGTTTCCTGCCCAGTGCTCTCTTTTCCTCTTTTCCATCTTGTTGACCATGAGAGAACGAATTGATGTAAAGGGGAGCTGACTCATTATCCAGCGTAAGCACTTATCAGTGTCGGCTAAATCGTTGTGCTCCCCAGTTGTCACTGCACCAGACCTTTGAGACTGGGTGGAAGGATGGTCTCCCCACCCCACCCCCAGGAGCACTGTGGCCCCTGGAAGCATCAGCCTTTTGTAGCTGGCTGTTTCTTCCTTTCTCTTCTCCAGAGAAATGTCGCCTTTCCTGGGCTTTACAGTACATGAGTTCATCCCCCGGTTTTGTCTCATGATGGTACCCGGGGGTCTTCACAGGGCACTTGCTGCCTCCCAGGGTCTCCACACAGGTGATTAGTAACTCTCTAGATCAGAAGTCTGTCCAGGCCTTGCAGAGAACCCCTCTCTCTCTCTTCTCCTTAGCTTCCCACAGATCTCCAGAGCCCACATACCAGGTCTGGCTGGTCCCTGGGTCGCTGTTTGACCAGCTCTGGCCATCTCTGATGTCCCACATTCATTTATGCACCTAAGCCCAGACTTGGGGCAGTCATCGCAACAAAGCTCTCCTTGACCTTTTCCCTGTTTGTTTTTTAATTGTGTTAAATTACACATGACATTTACCATTTTAACCATTTTTAAAGTGCACAGTTCAGTGGCATTAAGGACATCCACACTGCTGTACAATCATCACCACCGTCCACCTCCAGAATATTTTCATCTTCCCAAACTGAAACGCTATCCCCATGAAACACTAACTCCCTAGTCCCCCTGCCCCTAGTCCCTGGCAGCCACCATCCCACTTTCTGTTTCTATGAATTGACTGCTTTAGGGGCCTCCTAAATGGAGGGACCTCCTGTAAGCGGAATCACACAATAATTGTCTTTTTGTGTCTGGCTCATTCCACTTAGCATGGTTTCAGGTTCATCCATGTTGTAGCATTGTGTCACTATTTCCTTCCTTTTTGTGGCCGAACACTATTCCATCGTATGTATCTACCACATTTTGTTTGTCCGTTTATCTGCCGATGGACACTTGGGTTGTCCCATTTCCATGTTTTGGAGCAAGGATCTCGGAGCAAGGCTTGTCCTCACTTTAATTTCCTCTTGCTGACTCTCCATTGTACACTCTTTTCCCACCTCTTCCTTTCCCTGTCTCTTCCTTCTCCCACATTTGGTTCATTTACTGAGAGTCTCGCTGGGCAACGTCCATGTCCAGGAGACCCCGGAGCTGGTGGGTAGAGCAGGCATCTGGGGAATCTGCTATGAATAGAGATGCGGGTGATTGGAGGGCCATATTGGGTGGGGGGGTGCTGGTGGAAGGGTGGGTTGTAGCAGCCAGACCCTGGAGCATCTGACACCTTGTCGGGGAAGAACAAGCCAGGGCCATGTTAAATGGGGCCCAGGGGAGTGGCTTCTCTGGTTCAGGAAAGGTTTTGAGCAGAAGAGACCATGCTTTAGATAGAGTCCTGTCTGTAGAGGAGGTACTAATTCTGTTTCCTTAGTGACACCCCTGTGCCTAATGTAGACCAAATCCTCCTTACCTCTCTTTAACCTCATGGAGATAGCTAGACCTTTTCTTTTCTTTTCTTTTCTTTTCTTTTCTTTTCTTTTCTTTTCTTTTCTTTTCTTCTCTACTTATTTCTTGAAGAGTTCTTCTTGAGAAAAGAGAGAGGAAGGAAAAAGCATCAGAAAAAAATTATAAACAGAATACTTTCTAATGTATAGGCTTCTGCTTCTTAAGATCTCAGTAGAGGTTTTGAAGCTCCTACTTGATCCCAAATCTTTTTCCTAAGATAGCCAGCCTTTCCTTCCAAGGAAGTCTTAGTATGTAGGAGCTCTGTGCCTGGCATCCCCTCTCCTGGGTGTCGTCCTGTGTCCGGCTCCAGGACGGATCTGCTTACCCATCTTGCCCACCAGGCAGAGGGTTGGACAGTGCAGGCTCTGTGGTCCCACTGCCTGGCTGGCACTTTGGCTCCGTTCCTCACCCTCTGTGGTGCTTTGGGCAGGCCTCCCAATCTCCCTAAGCCTCACCTGCCATTTCAAGTCGGGGTCATAAAGGGCCAATTTCATAGGGTTACCTTGCGACTCGGTGACATAAATGAAGTGCTAAGTGCCTGACATACAGTCACTAAAGTAGGGGGAAAACGCTTTGGATTCAAACCTCTCAGCCTCCTTAGTGTTCGCTGCCTCTGGTTTCCGGTCTAAGGGATGGGCTGGGGTAATGACCCTCGAATGATCTAGCCCCTTTGGGCATGTCCACCTCCTGTATATCCTCTGAGGACTCACTCAGGTACAGAAGGAGGAGTCTGGACAGAGGCCCACTGCACCCTGCAGCTGGGCTGGGGCTGGCTCACCTGAGTTCCTGAACTCAGAATCTTCGTTGAGTAGCATCCACAGCAGCAAGGAAGGCTGAGCTTCTGGACCAGGGCTGCTGCAGGGTGCGGGGTGGGGGGTCGGGATCCCTTGCTGGCCCGCGGCGACTCTCGATCCTGCTTTCCTCACTGAGGCCCGCTCTCCCTCGATCCCTAGGCTCCATCTCGGTGAACAGCCGCAGCACGCCCTTCTTGGCCACTGGGGAGAGTGAGATTCTGGACCTGGAGAGCGAGCTGTACCTGGGCGGTCTCCCTGAGGGGGGGCGGGTGGACCTGCCCCTGCCCCCGGAGGTGTGGACGGCGGCGCTCCGGGCTGGCTACGTGGGCTGTGTGCGGGACCTCTTCATAGACGGGCGCAGCCGAGATCTTCGGGGCCTGGCCGAAGCTCAGGGGGCGGTGGGCATCGCCCCCTTCTGCTCCCGGGAGACACTGAAGCAGTGTGCGTCTGCCCCCTGCCGCAACGGGGGCATCTGTCGAGAGGGCTGGAACCGCTTCGTCTGTGACTGCATTGGGACCGGCTTTCTGGGGCGGGTCTGTGAGAGAGGTGAGGTTGCTTTCCTTCTAGGGGTCCCCACTGCCCCTCCTTGTGCCCCTTCCTCCTCGGGGTGCCCCTCATAGGCCAGCCCTGGGTCTGTCCTTGTAACGATCCTCTTGGTTTTCCCTCTCCCTCCACTGGCCTTCGGCCGTACCCTGATTTCCCTCTTCCGTTACCTCTGGGGCAGAGGCCACGGTCCTGAGCTACGATGGCTCCATGTACATGAAGATCATGCTGCCGAACGCCATGCACACGGAGGCAGAGGATGTGTCCCTGCGCTTCATGTCCCAGCGGGCCTACGGGCTAATGATGGCCACCACCTCCAGGGAGTCAGCCGACACCCTGCGCCTCGAGCTGGACGGGGGCCAGATGAAGCTCACTGTCAACCTCGGTAACCACCCCGCCCTGTGTTCTAGCCCCTTCCCTGTCCCTGCCTCTGAGCACACCCCCTCTGTCTGGAGAAGCTGGTGGTGGCACCTCCAAGAGTGGGAAGTGGGGAGGGGCCGGCCTCAGCCCCTGAAAGCTTCATCCCCAGCAAGGGTGCACAGCGTAGGGGATGCTCCATGCTTGGCAACACTGTGTATGGGGGGCACCCCGAGTCTGGCCGTGCCCTCTGCCCAAGTGTGTCTGGGCTCGACCGCTGCCCTCCCGGGGGCGCTCATTTGGGTTTGGTGGCGTCTGTCCTGCACACACGCGTCACAGCGTCGCTCATTCTGGGCTGTCGGCTCATCCACTTACTCATTTGCTGGTTCATTCATTTGGGAAGGACTTGCAGGTGCCTAGCGGTGCCGAGGCTGAGCCTAGGGCAGCGGCAGATCTGGAGCTGAGGAGGACACAGCTTCTCTCACGGGCTCTGCGTTTGAAGAGCCGTGTCTGTCTGTGTGCATAGGTGTGCGCAGGTGACACTGGACGCCTGGGGACAGATCTTCCCTTGTCTGCTTTCACGTTTGCGTCCCGGGGCTGCCCTTTGAAGCCACAGGGTCACCTGATGGGCTGTGCCAGGCCTGTTTTATAGACTGTAGAATTCATATACTGACTCCTCCGATGTCATAAAGCCAGCAGTGGCTGGGGTCGGAGCCCAGACTCAACGCCAGGTCACTTGCCCTAAAGTACAGCGTCTCCCCACTGCCTCTCACAGAGCTGGGGTGGGCGGAGGGCGTCAGGGGCCCTCGCCGTCTCTGCCCCTGCCCAGATGAGCCCAGATCAGCTCCGCTTTGCAGGCATCCCCAGGGTGTCCGCGCGGGGGCGGGGGGCACCAGCAGGCCGGTTGGGGCAAAAAAACAAAAACAAAAACACAGCAGGTGCACTCACTCAGCTCCTATTTACGGGTAGTAAGTGCCACTGTATTCTGAACCTGGGTTACAATAGCAACGAAGACCAGGACCCCGCCGTCGCGGGGCTTCGGTCAGGGGAACACTGGAAGCTGGAGGTCCTCAGCCATCCAGGCTGGACTCACAACTGTCCATTTCACCCTAGCCTCTCTAAACGCAAAGGTGTATAGCACCCAAGGGCCTGCCATGTAGGCAGATGCGGGCCATGAAGGTTCCTTTTTATGTCCTCAACTGGAGAGAACACAGAGGATTTGAGCTTTGAAATATCTGGATTTCACCCTAACTTTCATCTCTAGGCCATCTGTGGGACAGATGGTGGCCTTTTGGGGACCCATTGCCTTGTTAATTTTTACCACATCTTTCCTCTTCCCCTTTGGACCACTTGGCCTTGGTACCCATAGGACAAGGATTTGCCGAGCAAGTTGGGGGCAGGAGGTAGGGAGGTGTGCAGGCAGTAAGGGCCTCAGACTTGGGGAACTTAAGAAGCTCAGCTTCTGACCACCGTCACAGCCCCCAGAGCGGGTGGTGGGTGTCAGTGCTGCAGGGGGGACGTGGGAAGGGAAACACGCTTTGGCCAACATTTCATGGTCCGTACCATGTCCCCTAGCACCTCTGAAAAGGTCACAGGAGGAAGGTGCCAGTCCAGGACCCCATGAGTGGCCCTGAGGTTCTCAGACTGGTCTGGTCTGTGTACCCAGACCCAGCACGGGCCACTCCTTCGGCTAGGAGGTGTGTCCTCTGTGCAGTAAGCTCATGGCTCTGTGTGCTCGGAAGTGACCCCGCAGGGAAAGTCTCTGGCCCTCTATCTGCGGGGAAGGCCGATGCCTCTTTCTTACTTGAACTGTCTCAGGTGCATGGGGAAGAAGCTTGGGTTCCTTGATATTAGACAGGAGGCGGTGTTCTTGGCCAGGAACATGTTCTCTGGCGGATCCTCGGGACCTTCGCCCTTAGGATCTACCCTCTCCTTCCCACTGGCGTACTTTTCTGTCTGTGCCTCATAAGTACTTAGAAATCAGAGAATCAGGTGGCCCTCAGGATGCCACTGGCTCTCACCTTTCACTGCCTCTCATCCCTGGCCGTGCTGGGTCCCACGCGCAGAGATGCTATCTCTACTATGCCCCGTGACAAGCCGTGATCAAGTGCTTGGTGCAGGTGCCTCTGTCCGCAATGCTCAGCGATGCGTGTACAGGGAGGAGTGTGGCCGCTGCGTGATCTGCACCCAGCCATTCAGCCTCAGGCTCTGATGGGAAGAGCACTGGGTCTGGGGCCAGGAGATCTGGGTTTCGGGCCCGGTCTCTTTGACCGCTGGGTAAGTCATTTCTCTCTTCTGAGTCCGTTTCTTTCTGTAGAATGAGGCTAAGGATCCTCGCTCTGCTTACCTTCTGTGGCGGTTTTCAGGCTCCCATGGAACAATGGGAGTGAAGACATCGTAAAGATGCGAGCCACACGTGTAGAGACTCACCCAGCCCTTCTCGAAAGAAAATCTAATGGGAGTAGAGACCTAAGCTTAGAACCAGGCCTGGGGGCTTGCTTCCACACTGCATGACCCGGTCTGGCCCCTGCTTCCCCATCCTGCTGGCTACCAGGGCCTGTGGGGCCTCGCAGGCAGGGAACCACACCAAGGCTCTGATCCCGGGGTTGGACTCGCTCCCGGGGAGCAGAGAGAAGCCTCACAAAGCTTGGTCTCTCGCGTCGCGTCAAAGTCTCATCCTGTAGGGAGGGAGGGAAGGCAGACATACGTAGGCATCTGTGCAACCTGTCAGAGGCTCAGCGAAATGCCTTGGACGTGGGGCTGGGTCCTAAAGAGGAAACCAAGGCTGCCGGTGACCACTTGGTGGGACAGCTGGGGGGAGGCACTCAGTGCCAGCTTCGGGAGGCAGGGTGTTTGTCGGGCCAGAAAAGGCTGACAAGGAGCTGCTGCCTCCTTCCAGACCGAGGATGCTAGAGAAACTGGATTGTGTCTCCTGTCCTGGCCCTAGGCCTCTACCACGCCTGCAGACCCCAAGCAAGTACCCTAAGGTCTGCTGGCCCTGAGCAGGGTGGTTTGATTTCTGTTCCCAGGGAATGTTAGAGTCCCCGGGATTCTTCACCCTGTTCCAGTGTGACCTGTGTTCCCTGTCCTTTTGCCCTTGGTATGGCCTCTTGGGCCATTGCCCCACCTAGCCTGTCCCTTGTCGCCCTCCCCTCCCTGGAGTTGCCCTCCACCAGCTGTGCTCCTGCAGCCCCAGCTGTCAGTGAGGCTAACGTGAAGGCTGTATTGTAACTGAAGAATCTCCAAGCTGGAGGAACCCTTAAAAGTTATCTCCTCCAGCCAGCTCCACCCCCGCCCCATATGTGAATTACCTGTTAGTTCCTCCATCGCTGCTCAGATGCCATTCATGTCAGGAGCTCCCCACCTCTTATGGCCATTCTAATCACTGGGTCATTCTTCCTTAGCGTCAACTTCTGAAATTCCCTCTTGTGGACCTAGTTCTGCCCTCTCAAGGCCATACAGAGTAAGCCTAACTCTTGTTCGTGTAAGCCGGGCTGAATACACATTATGTTTCAAGGTCCGTCAATCCCTGAGGCCACGGAAGGGTGTTTTGTTCCCACCTGGGGCTCTCAGTAGTTCACAGGCACCTTCCATAGGCTGGGCAGCCGGGGAGATTGCTCTGAACAAGAACTGCATACTGTCACTCTGTGATGTTGCTTCTGAGATGAGCCTCTGGCCCATGGGCTCCTGAGGCTCCTTGCATGGGAGACTTGGACCCACCGTCTCCAAACTGTGGAGCCTGGGTGGGGCAGGGGATCAGGTGGGGGTATGGGATGGGAAGCCTGGCTTCTTCACCCTGGGTTCCTTCAC
Organism: Neofelis nebulosa; assembly: GCF_028018385.1. Taxonomy (NCBI): domain Eukaryota; kingdom Metazoa; phylum Chordata; class Mammalia; order Carnivora; family Felidae; genus Neofelis; species Neofelis nebulosa. Next base: position 107,864,094 of record NC_080791.1, on the reverse strand, counting down.
ATGCAGGTGACCTCTTCCCACCTGTTTGTTTCCCTACACACTCACACCCCCATCCTGGTCTCTATGTTCAGCCAGGACTTTGGTGAGTCTGCGCAGACCTGTCACATCTGTTCATTTCCTGCACAAGTCACTAGCTAATGCCGCCTGAGCTGGGCTCTGGGCGGGTGTGTGCACGAAGGTGGGTGCTTCTCATCGCTCCCACTTTCTGCTTGCCTCCGGGGTGGTGCCGGCCCCCTCCTGGGGTGCCCATCCTCACGGGGTGTCGGCTCTCCTCCAACCCCACTGCAGTGGGGCTTCTGAGGGTGGAGTCACTGCAGGGGGTGGGGACTTGGAGCTGACACCTCTTCTCTGGACAGATGGACCCCCCATTCCTGGCGCCCACCCCTGCTAGGGAAGGGAAGAACTGAGCTTTTCCCAATAGGGGATCGGCCTGTCCTTCCAGCCCCTTTTTTTCTTTTTTGGACCCTTCATTGGTGAAGACTCTGCTGGCCCAAAGAGAGCCCCCGTGACCTGACTCCAGGCCTGGCACCCTCCCCCCCTCCCCCCTGACATTCCCCTCCCCATCCCCCACCTAGCTTCTGCTTCCCTCTGCTACCCCTTCCTTCCTCTTTTCTCTCTGCACCCTCTTGACCTCCTTCCTCTCGCTGTCCCTTCTGACTTCCCCCTTGAACCTGCTCCGTTGCCTTCCCCTGCTGCTGCTTCCCTCCTTTGGTGCCAGGCTGTGGCTCAGGGTCCCGGCTGCTCCCCCCACTCTTCTGCTGCGGTTGACGACGCGTGTGGAGCTCAGCCGTACTGCCCGAGGGGCCCAGGCCCCCAGAGCCACAGGGGAGCCTGTTTACCTCCACTGCAGGAACCTTCAGGGGCCCAAGGGATGCCAGATGCCCCCAGCCGCCTTTGTGTCCCTGGGCCTAGGGGTGCAGGCAGAGCCTGTTCTGGGAGGAGCCATAGGATGCCAGCATATTCCCAGAAAGACAAGGGGCCGGCCCACTGAACACCTCTTTCTTGCTCTGGGCTCACAAGGCAAAAAGATGAAACTCAGAGAAAAGAGATTTGTCCACAGCCGCACAATGAAATTGGGACCCAGCTCCTCTGCCTCCAGGTGCAGGACGTTCTGCAACCCCAGCTCATCTGGGTCTGGTGGCACGGTGCAGGTGTCCCAAGGGCCCTAGGCCCCAATTTCACAGGACCCTAGTGCTCCGTTCCCCTTGCGAGGCTGGCCAACTGACATGTTGTGGGTCGTGTGTCCCATCAGAGGGATGGCCCAAGGCTCCGGGGCCCTGGGCTACAGTTCTGTGTAGACAGTGTGCTTTCTGACCATGTGGGGCCGCCTGACCCTGGGGTCATAGGACAGCCATGCGGAGGCTGGGGCAGACTTTGCCTGTGGTGCCTGCTCGCCTCTGACTTGCTGGGTGTCCTCTGAAATCATACTTTGGGGGCCTCACGAGCCCCACCTGTGAGGCCTTGGCCCCTCCCTGAGAAAACAGATGGATTCTGGTTCCTCTTCAGGGTGAAAGATCGCCCTGTTCCCCAGTGGCAGCCTGGCATCCTCCATCAGGAAGGGTAGAAGGAAGGTTCCTGTAGGGGGTGGTGCTGGCCCCCTGGGACTTTGGGAGATGTGTGGCCACGGGTAGGGAGCCCTGGGGCAGACCCCTCCATTTGGCTCAGAGCCCAGGGGGGCATGGGGAGTGATGTGTCACAACTTGGGCTCTGAGCAGGGAGTCGTCCCAGAGCAGGGGATGCGGGGAATCTGGCCCTCCCCACCCATCTCCCTCCGAGAGATGTGGAGATGTGGGGTTGGTCAAGCCCTCAGCCCCACAAAGATCCCCTGTACGACTGGGATTCCCAAGGTGCCATCTCCCTCAGACGTGAGAGGCCCCGGGCCCCTCTAAGACGGGAGGCGGCAAGCCCTCTTCCCATCACCTGATTGCCCTGCCTCCCAGTTCTGGGGAGGGTTGGAGCCCTCTTGGGGGCAGGAGGGACAGGGGTCCAACCGAGGAAGGGGAGAGGGCACCTGGGCACGCGTGGTCCCCGGAAAGTGGTCCTGGGGGGGAACCCCCGCCCGCAGACACCCCTCCCTGTGAAGGATGTAAAAAAAAAGAAAACAAAAAACTTGTTCTGCCTTTTTGTCTCCCCTCCCCCTCTGCCCGCCCCACGGCCCCCCCAGACTGCCTGCGCGTCGGCTGCGCACCCAGTAAGTGGCTTCCCTCTTCTTCTGCCGAGCCCCCAGGGGCCTGGGATGCTGGACACTGGGATCTGGGGAGGGAGAGTGGGGGGGAGGAGAGCCTTCCTCACTGGCTTGTGTGGGGGTTGGGCAGTGGGGGTGGTGGGAGGGGAGCAGGCATGAGGGCGGGTGGGGGTGGTGTGGCTGTGGAGGGCAGAACGGGCCAAGCCAAGGTGAACCAAGAGGCGTTGGTGGAGGGCCCTGGGTCAGCATGCTCACTGAGAAAAGGAAGGCCAGGGAGCCTTGTCATCTCAAGTCCCTGGGAGGGTGGGGCAAAGACTTGGGTGCACCTATGGCAGGAGGACCCCCCCCTCCCCGTGGCCGGAAGAAGCCGGAGAAGAGCCGGGATATTCCACTGCATCTCCAGAGGCGGCCACAAGGGGGCGGGCGAGGCACGCAGGAAAGAAGAGGAGGGTGGGGAGCAGGGTCAGGGGTTCGAGGTTCAACGTTCAGCCCTCCACAGCTCCTGTGTTGGGGGGGGGCGCTGAGTTCCCGTCACGCCGGGGCGCATTCAGAAGGCACAGTGAGTCTCTCAGCTGGGGGTGAGGAGGAGAGCAGGTGTGGGCATCTCCGAGCATCCCAGGGTGCTGGGCTCAGTGCGGTCTCCGAGAGAGTGTTTCTGCATGGCGTGCCCTGGTGTCGTGCGAGAGAGCACAGGAACCCGGCAGACACCGGCAGAGGGGGCCGTGTGCGCCCAGCGTGTCCCTCTGTGTGTTCGGTACCTGTGGGCGCGTGCGTGTTGAGCCCCGGCCCCGCTGGCGGGAGCCCTGGGAGTACCGCAAAGTCGAGCATCCTTCTAAAGAAGAAGAGGTTTTGGTTTAGACCTGGAATCAGAGAATCCCGGCCTCGCATAAAGGGTCATAATTCCTAAGACGCGTTCCCCTCTCTGGCCAGGTCGGTTGTGCTGTGTGTGTGGTCGCATGTCCGGGTGCGTGGAGGTAACCAGAGGCGTACAGAAAGGTCACACCGGGTCCCTCTGTAGGCGGCGGGGGGGTGGAGAGCTGTGTGTCTGCGTGAGGGTTTCACTGCCAGCAGCGAAGCCACGGGCGCGCGCTCACACGTGCGGCACGGGGGTGGTCTGGGAGTTTGAAAAGGACAGGCCTCTGCCTCGATGCTGAGAATTTCACTGCTGGCTACACACACTGGCGCTGACGCTCCTGAGAAGACTCGGGAAGAAAACGCTGGTTGTAGGTACGGGCGGCTGTGTGCAGGGCCTCAGGGCACGACTCCAGAGGCACCGTTCACATCCAGTTCTGTTCCAGGGACGGCCTTGGGAGTTGCGCAAAGAGGCAGTGGGTGTTGTCTGGATTTCTGACTGGGTGTGGAAAGACTGGGTGAGCGTGTGTCCCCGCGTGCAGGGGGCGGGGGTGCGTGTGGCACAGCTGGCCGCGTGCCTTAGGCCGTAGGTGTGCAGCTGTGCGTGTGGGGGGGGGGGGGGGGGAGACTGTGCGCCTGGGCTGGGACTGGGAGCCACAGGCGAGCGAGCCGGAACGCCGTGCTCACTCCCCCCTTGGTGCCGCAGGTAAAGGCCCCGAGACGCTCTTTGCGGGACACAAGCTCAATGACAACGAGTGGCACACGGTGAGGGTGGTGCGGCGTGGCAAGAGCCTGCAGCTGTCTGTGGACAACGTCACCGTGGAGGGTGAGCGCGCTGAGCCCAGCGGGGTGGATACGCCTCCGGGGACCTGTGGACGGCCCTGTTCTTCTCGGTGACAACCGCCTGGCTTCCCTTCCTCGGGCAGCATTCTGCCAAAGCCCCCGCTGCTGTTTCTCCCTGAGGGGTGGCATGTCATGGGGGGGGGGGCCCGGACGCCGTTGTCCCCGGTGCCCGTCAGCCCTGGGCCGGCGAGGCGTGCGGCCGCCGGCACCCCCACCGAGGGTGTCTGCCGATGTCTCTCCGGTGTGGCCCTCATGTGGAGGGGAGGCTCCTGGCACCCCGGGGCCCAACCCCAGAACCCGCCCCCCCCCAGCCTGCCCCCCTCATCTCTGTCTCCGGTCCCGAGCAGGACAGATGGCGGGAGCCCACACGCGGCTAGAGTTCCACAACATTGAGACGGGCATCATGACGGAGCGGCGTTTCATCTCCGTGGTGCCCTCCAACTTCATCGGGCACCTGAGCGGGCTGGTGTTCAACGGCCAGCCCTACATGGACCAGTGCAAGGACGGCGACATCACCTACTGCGAGCTCAACGCCCGCTTCGGCCTGCGGGCCATCGTGGCCGATCCTGTCACCTTCAAGAGTCGCAGCAGCTACCTGGCGCTCGCCACGCTCCAAGCCTACGCTTCCATGCACCTCTTCTTCCAGTTCAAGACCACGGCCCCCGACGGGCTCCTCCTGTTCAACTCGGGCAACGGCAATGACTTCATTGTCATCGAGCTGGTCAAGGGGTGAGCTGCCGCGCCCTGCGCCGCCGGCAAGGAAGGGGTCCCCTTCCCCTGCTGACCGAGATACGGCCCCCGCCACTGGCTGAGATATCCAGTCCCCTCAGACCACAGCTCGAGGTTCAGGTCCCCAGCCCCCCGCGAAGATGGAAGAGTGGCACCCCCTTTTCCAACCCGGTGACTCCCCGGTTCCTTCCTTGCCAGTGTCCTTGCCGTTCACTGTCCTGGCTCAGGCGGGAGGCAGGGCCCTGTCCCTATGGCCTCTCTTGCCTGAGGGGACCCCACCCTAGAGCAGCTGTGCCCTGCCCCCAGGAACCCCTGCTGTCCCCACAAACCTCTCCCCCAACCAGCTCCTCGTCTGAGCCTGTCATGGGAGCCGGCTCCTCTGTGGCCCTCTGTCCCCACGTTGTCCCCATGATGGGACTTCACACCAGAGTCCTCTTGTTCTGGGCTGGGTCCCTCCACCGTGGGCTCTCCCCCTCTATTCCCTCCTCCTGCAGCACGCAGGACCCCTGCAAGCCGTAGCTCCTCCTTACCCTGCCCTCCCAGTATTGCCTCCGCCTTGACCCAGTGTCTCCTCCCTACCGCGGGGCAGGTACATCCACTATGTGTTTGACCTGGGGAATGGCCCGTCCTTGATGAAGGGGAACTCAGACAAGCCAGTCAATGACAACCAGTGGCACAACGTGGTGGTGTCCAGGGACCCAGGCAACGTGCACACGCTCAAGATCGACTCCCGCACGGTCACGCAGCACTCCAATGGCGCCCGAAACCTCGATCTCAAAGGTGGGGCCTGGGGCCTGTGGAGAAGGCCTGGCCCTGACCCAGATGCCCCCTTGGCCCCAGCAAGACCCTCCCTCCCCCACACCGGCTGGCGTGCTCTGTCACTCACGTGATTCTCCCTCTCCCCTCCTGGCCACGGTTTCCAACTCCTTCCTCTTCTTTTCTGTGTCCAGCCTGACATTTTCCTGTCAAAGTTCTGTTCAGCTCTCCCGTGAGGCTGCCCTCAACACTGAAAGCCCGGCCATGGGATGTGCCTCACGGGGAGCTTGGTGGCCTCACTCTAGAGCTAGGGGTGGGCAGTCCAGGGCTTCTGAAGACCTCTTGGTTGCCCAAGATTGAGAGGCCTGCCTTGGTTGAGGGCTGGAAAGAGAATGGGGAGCATAGTGTCCTGGCAGATAGCTCCCCCCGAGTGGGTGGGAGGGGACGGTTGATAAGGGGAGGGGGGGTTAGCCGCTGCGGGGTCCCTGCATGTGGCCTGTCCTATACACTGGGCATCTATTAGGCTCTGTCTGGGCACTCTTCTGGACCCAGGCTTCCCTGGGAGGCTCGGTGTCACATCAGGGTCACACATTCCCCAGGGGCCCTTAGGTAGCTATTGAAGTGGTCATTGGCTGCCCCCGGAAGGGGTGCTGGAGAGAACAGGGAAGAAGGAGGAACCTAGAGTCAAGGCGTTGGGACAAGAGCAAAGATGAGGCCTGCAGCTTCTCCAGAACCCTCTGGGGCGACACGAGCGACCTTCTTCATCTGCCCCAAGCAGCCCTCAGCCCCATGGAGACCCCTGCGTGGTCCGTGTGACTCACATCGTCTGGGGTCTGGGAGGGTCCTCAGAGACCAGTGAAGTCACCCCCGCCTTGAGAAGGAGGAAATGGGAGAAAACGGGAGGCTAGGAGGCTTGCCTGAGGCCCCCAAGTGAGCTGGAGGCAGAGTGGGATCTAGAAGCCCTTTCAGGTGCCGGCCAGATCTTTCGGCTTAGTGCTGCCAATTCTCCCGGCGTCCAGAAGGGGGCAGCATGTCACAGATTATCCGAAGCGCTGGCAGACCCGAGGGTGGTCTGGGTTAGTCTTGTGTTGGAGCCAGTGGCCAAGACCCCGTCTCGCTGAAAAGCTTGCGCCCTGGGCCGGCCAAGTCTTCCGGGGAGTTGGGCGCGATACGGCCAGGGCAGTGATGCATGGGATCGGATGTCCCCGAGGAGAACTTCCTGGAGTCACCCAGAGTCCCCGGCCCAGCCCTAACTGTTGGGGAAAGGGAGCTGGGTTAGAGCACTCAGGAGAGAGAGGCCTGAGGGAGCTCAGGGAATAGGGGGAGGGGAGAGGGTGGGGGCGGCGCAGACAGGCCCTCACGTCTCTGAAAGGCCCTGATTACAGGCCGGAACTGGAAATCAGCTGTGTGGGAGAGAGCATGGAGCCCGGTCTCCCAGCTGCTCCCCATCCCCCAAGCACCCCACCCTGGGCATCTGGGCTTCTCGGGGAGGGGAGCAGACAGATGGCAGAGTGGAGAAGGAAGAAGGAAGGGGGGGGGGTCGTGGGATCTCTATACGGAAGCCCGAGTCTGGGACGACCTGACAAGCAGATGCTGGTATCCTGGGAGGGGGATGGGGACCGGGATTCAGGCTTTGACCCCTCTCCCTTTACAGGGGAGTTGTACATTGGCGGTCTGAGCAAGAACATGTTCAGCAACCTGCCCAAGCTGGTAGCCTCCCGGGATGGCTTTCAGGGCTGCCTGGCCTCGGTGGACCTCAACGGACGCCTCCCAGACCTCATCGCCGACGCCCTGCACCGCATCGGGCAGGTGGAGAGGGGCTGTGACGGTGAGTGGCGGGTGCAGGAGTTGGGGGTGACTCTGCGGGCCGCAGGAGGGCCGGCCGCAGGGCTTCGCTGGGGCAGCACAGTGGCCTTGCTTCTCGGGCCTCGCGGGAGCCTGTCCCCACAGCCCTGGGGCAGGGGTGCCGGGGGTGAAGGGTCACTCACTTTTCCCGTTGCCTCTCACCCTGGCCCCTTATCGCAGTTCAAAGCCAAGCCCAGCCGACCCTGAGCACCCCTCCCCACCCGTGGCCACCCCCTGCGCCCTTGTCGGTTTTTGGCCCTTTGGTCCTGGCAGGACTGAGAGTGGGGCCTCTCACCGGACTCTGAAGCTTCCGCGCCTCCTGGGGAGGGAGGGGGCTTGGCTGAGTGGGGGGTGTTGCTTCCTCCCGCCTCTTCCAGGCCCCAGCACCACCTGCACCGAAGAGTCCTGTGCCAACCAGGGTGTCTGCTTGCAGCAGTGGGATGGCTTCACCTGTGACTGCACCATGACTTCCTACGGAGGCCCTGTCTGCAATGACCGTGAGTTCCCGGGGGGATCTGGCCCCTTCCCAGCCATAGGGACTGCCGGGGAGGAGAGAGGGTCTCTGAGAGCCATGCTGCTTGCTTCCTTCTTATCCCCTCTTGTCCCTAGAGCACGGGGTGGGGGGGGGGGGAGTGGGGGGAGGGGAGCTGCTGGCTGCTGTCGACCCTCGACCCGCGACCCCTTGGAGTCTTTCCTTTGGGGCCTGGGCGGGATTGCTGCTGCCCAAGCCCCTGGGGCAATCTGCTGATAAGACGGCCTCCTCCCTTTGCTCGGAGCTGGCTGGACGCTGCCCCCTTCACCTGTACCCAAAGATGTCAGCCTCTGTTGCTCTCCCTGTGAGATTTTGGTGACGGTCTTAACAGGTTTGATGTACCTGCTATAGCTCAGGACAGGGGGCAGGCGTTGACCTGCACCCCCTTTCCTCCGGTGCCCTCGGGAGAGTGCAGCGGAAGTCTCGAATTTCCTGCCCAGAGTCGGCCCGCTCCCAAGGGGGCAGACTCAGGAGATTCCCAGGAGGCCAGGCCGCTGGACAGCTGGCTTCCCTAGACAGCAGTCATGCTGTTCCCGACTCCCCCCGCCCCCCGCCAAGAATCTCAGCTGTAGGTGGTCCCCTTGGAGCCACAAGGACACTCCTTAGCATCCTTGCCTCGTTCTTCTCCCTGTCTGGGCATCTGTCTGCCAACTTGCATATTGTCTGAGGCCCCTCCCTAGAGAGGGCACTGTCAGCGGCAGTTTCTGGTACCGGGGCTTGGTGGCCAGCAGCGGGTTAGGGCTTGGCAGAGGGAGGGCAGCTGGGGCAGGAAGTGGAGAGAGGGAGACTCCTATCTGAGGGGGGCTACAGAGTTTCTCTCGGACGACTGGCCTGCGCGCAGCAGCAAGGAAGAGGGCAGCCTTCTCAGGCATCACCTGAATGGTCTTCCTTCAGGGTAGCCCTGTGGAGAGACCAGGGGTGTGGCCAGTCAGCTGCCTGGGAAAAGACACACACACACACACACACACACACACACACACACACCACTCAGGACTGGGCTTTTTCATTTTACAAACATGGGGACCGAGGCCTGGAGGGGTCAGTGGATTTCTGGGGGTAGTTAATAGTAGATGTGGGCTAAGAACTGGGGTCGGTGCCTTTGCTTCCCTGCCACGTCTTGGAGCCGTAGTCATCCGGGCACGAGTCCTGAGTTTCTTACGGGATCCACCTACAAGTTCCAGGGACTGGGCTCTTGGGCAGATCTTGGTTCTTCCTTCTCCGTGGGAAGCATGTCCTGCCCTCTTCCTCAGCACTGTTGGGGGGCTCTGAGGCCTGGCCCAGGCTTGAGGATCTCCGCTTCCTGTTCCCATCCTGTCTTCAGGGTTTTCCTCGTCTGACCTGCTCCTCTCTGTTCCTCCCAAAGCCCCCAGACGATGTCCCCCAGGGCTCAGGGACACTGGAGCCCTGGCTCCCCGGGGAAGAAAGACAGGGCGGGGCCTCTTTCTATCCAGCTCACTCACTGTGCACAGATCTGGAGACGGTGGTAACTTCGATGCTTAACAGTAATAATCCCCACTGGTTGTTTAGCGTTTGGCAGTTCACAAAGCTCTTTTAATTTATTCCTCAGTGAAGGCAGTGGGCTGGAGACCGACCGTCCTGTTTAACTGATGGGGAAACCGAGGCCACTTGCATGCCCTAAATTCTCGGGTGCTGGGGGGATAGAGTGCGGCTGGAACCTGGGAGCTCCTGACTCCATGACCTCCTGCTGTTCATTTAGTCCCGGGTGGTGGTGCTGAAAGTGGGCATTTCTTTTTTTCTTTTTTTTTAATTTTTTTAGTGTTTATTTATTTTTGAGAGAGAGAGAGACAGACAGACAGAGACAAAGACAGAGTGTGAATGGGGGGTGGGGGAAGGCAGAGAGAGAGGGAGACACAGAACCGGAAGCAGGCTCCAGGCTCCGAGCCGTCAGCACAATGCCCGACGCGGGGCTCGAACTCACGAACCGCGAGATCATGACCTGAGCCGGAGTCGGATGCTCAACCGACTGAGCCCCCCAGGCGCCCCTAATAGTGGGCATTTCTTGCCTGGGATGCAAAGGATCAAGGTCAAGAAATACTGCTGCCCACTGTCACTACTACACTGGCACATACCGGAGCCTTCTGGAAGCGGGCATAGAGATTGTTGGGAATTTAGGGAGTTATGTCATCTTTTAGCGAGGGTGGGAAGAGAGGCTGGAACCGCTTCTTCAGGTTCCAGGAAGGCGGGAGGCAGGGAGACTCGGGGCTGGGGAGCAGGGCATATCTTGGGAAGAATCACCATCCCCAAGCACTGGTCTGTGTCTGGTGGCAGGCCTGAGCAGAGGCGTGGAGGTCAAGACAAGGTGGGTGCAACCTGGCAGCTGCTGGGATTCTGCCTGCTGCTTCCCCCGATACCGGCCCTGGGGGACCTTCTGAGATCTCTGCCCCGGAAGGGCAGGGCAGGAACCTGGGGCTGGGGGCTGTGCCATTACTTCCCAAACCATAATTCCCTCTTCTCTTGGGATCATGCCTCCTAATTCTCCACGTTCGGCTCTGTGTCTTGTTCGTGCTGTCCCTCTATGGCTGGTCTTCTTGGGGCCCAGCCGCTGCACAAGGTCAAGCAGGAACCTGGCCGAGAGGCCTGTTCAGTTCACCCTGCCTGAGTGTGAAGGACCTGGGAACAGCACGGGCATGAAGGGGCCCAGAGCCGGAAGAGAGGGAGGAGGGTGGGAATGGCCAGGGTGTCCTCAGAGCGTTGGTGTTGTCTGGTGGGGGAGAGACTGGGGTGGGGAGACGTCTGACCTTCATTCAGGACAACCTTTCCCAGCTTGTGGCCTCAGTTTCTCCGTCTGTAACATGGGGTGTGCAGGACCTCTGTGTCCCTTTAAAGTTCAGTAGTCTGCTCTGGGAAGGCAGGAGAGATCAGAGGAGAGAACCCATCTCTGCCATGAGAGAGAGAAAAGTGGGGGAGAGAATGGAGAACAGAATACGAAATGAGGGAGGAAGGGAAGCTAGAAGGAGGGACACGGCTTGACATGGGGCTGAGACTCCAGGGCTGGGGTTTGGGACCCAGGCGCTCCCATCAGGCCTGCTCAGGGTTCTGTCTTCCAGAACCCCCCTCTCCCAGGATATCAGCTCTTCCCCATGCCTGCCCTCCTCTTCTCATCTCTCCACTTGCTCTGTTCATCTCCGCGGGCTCTATTGATGTCTTGCACACCTCTCCCTCTCCTCTTTTACCCTCCGTCTCCCCCCCCTGGCTCCCCAACGTCACCCCCTCCAACTCTCTCCACTTCCCACTCACTGATATTGATTGGCCTCTAGGCGGTTTCCCTTCCTCTCCTCTCACCGCCACCGGCTCCTCCCTCCTTCCCTCTGGGACCATAAATTTTCTGCCTGCTCAGAGCTGTGTCAGTCTCTATTCCAGAGCCTGGGGCACAAGGATGGGATGGAGAGGGCAGGCGGACAAGGCTTCAGGGGGCCCCAGCCCCGCTTTGCAGGCTGCAGTGTCTCTTTCCTCACGGAGCCATGTTCCACCTCGAAGCCTTCCTTCTCTTCTGGGGACCCCTTTCTTCACTTCTGAAGGGCCAGGGGCCAAATGGGGCCACGTCCTCCCACAAGGTTGGGGAGGTGACCTGGGCAACAGGGGAGCTGTCCTGGGTGCTGACTGCATTCAGGCGTTCCCGTCCGGCTCACGGTGCTGGAAGATGAAATTCAGAATCAATTAGCAGGAGCCAGCCCTCTCCTGCCTGTGCGCCCCCATTCCCTGTCCCCTTTCTCACATCACCTCCCCTTTCCTTTTGCCCTTTCTTCGCCACCCCTCCTCACTCTACTACCCTGTTTCTTTGGCTCCTTCCAGGTCCATCTCCACCTCCCTCCCTCTTCCTCTTTCTTGACCCTCTGCCCCCCACCCCCACCCCTTCCCTGGTTCGAGGAGACCATCGTCTCACTGAACCCAGATTGATGTGGGTGCAGAGGTCACATCCAGATGAAGGGACGGGAGTCTCTCTGCACTTACCTCTTGGGCTATGACAAGTGCTTCCCAGAGGTCCCCAAAACTCTGCGGTGGGGAGTGGGGGGAGGCAGACCCCAGTGGAGGGGCACCTAGAAGAAGTGGCTTCCTCGGCCGAACCTAAGTGACCCAGGAAGGGTTTTTGTCCTAAATGGGACACTCAGTGGACAGGTGTCCTGAAAACTCCGTGGAGGGAGAGGTTGAGGCCGGGGGAGGGGAAGATCGGAGGCGTCCAGCGAGGGTGTGCTGGGGAGGGGAGCACCCTTTTGGGAAGGTAGTGAGAAGACTGTACGTGTGTGACGTGTCTTCCCCTTGAGTACCTGTGAGGCTCTGGGTCATTGTTTTTGGAGGGTGAGCTGGGAGGAGGTGTCTGTGTGTATGTTGGCTGTTCATCGCTTGCGGCCGAACACGTATGTGTGCGCGCATGTGTGCCTCTGTGCATGTGCACACCTCCTGCCCCTCCCCCGCGCCGAGTGTGAGTCCGTGCGCCAGTGTCTATGAGCACATGTATGCATGTATGTGTCTGAGCCTGTGTGTGTGCCTGCGCGCTCACTGGTGCCTGTATGGGCACGTGGGTGTCTCCATACCCGTCCACATCCCAGCGTGCACGTGTGTTCCGAGGGGTGCGTGCAGAGGTGGCCATGGCCACATCTCTGCGCGCTGGACCAGAGAGGGCACCACTGGGGTTCGTCCAGGTGCGGGGGAAGGGAAGGCGGAGGAAGAGAGCTGCCTCTCTTGCTAGCCTCAGTCCTGTTCAATTATTCAGCAGGGCCCCTTCTCTGGAGCGGGCGGGAGGGGAGCGCGCGCGCGCCCGGGCGCGGGGGAGGGGCGGGGCGGGGCGCGCGCAGAGGAGAGGCGAGCGCCAGGCGGGCTAGCCAGGTGCCGTGCGGCGGAGCTGCCCAGCGCCGCCCGCAGATCGGGAGCCGCTCGGGTCCCTCTGCCCTGCCCCCTCCTCCTCCCGCGCTCCCTCGCCCCTCCCTCTCCGCTCCTCTCCTCTCCTCCCTCCCTCTCCCTTCCAGCCCTCAGCCTCTGCAGCAACACTCCGCTGCCTCCATCTCTCCACCGGAATCTCGCAGGCTCGCGCCTTTCCTCTGCTCAGTCCCGCTCCCCTCCTCTCCTCTCCCCTCCTCTCCCTTCATTCCCCCCCTCACCCGGATTTGCTTCCCTCCTCCCTTTTCCCGCCCCCCCCCCGGCCGCTCCCTCCTTTCCCCCCCGGCCTCCGTCGGGCGGCAGCGGCAGCAGCGGCGCGGCTGGCCCTAGTCTCCGTCGTTCTCCCGCTTCTCCCCTCCAGCCTCCCCCCTCCCCCGGCTCGGTTTTTCCGCAGGATTTCCCCCGCTCTCCCATCCCTGCTTGGCCCCCGCGCCTCCCCTACCTCTCCACCCGGCACCATGCCCCCTCCCCCGGGCGCTCCCCCGGGTTTCTGACGGCCCTCTGCGCCGCTCCGACCCCGCCGGGATGCGGGCAGACCCTTAGCTCCTCGAGATGGACCCAGGCGTCCTGGACCTTGGCGTTGCCGCTCCGCGGACCTCGGATTCCCCGGCGGGATCCAGTTGATTTCGTTGGCTCCGGACCGAGGCTTGGGCTCTGGTTTTCCTTCTCTTCACCCCTACCCCCCCTCCCGGGGCTCGGAGCCGGAGGGGGGCTTCGCGGGGCTGCGCAGCCCCGCGTCCCCGCCCCCGGCCATGGGGCTGTGAGGCGGCCGCCCCCGGGCCGAAATGCCCCCCGGGGGGAGCGGGCCGGGGGGGTGCCCGCGCCGCCCCCCCGCCCTGGCCGGGCCCCCGACGCCGCCGCCGCCACCTCTGCTGCCGCTCCTGCTGCTGCCGCTCCTGCTGGGGGCGGCCGAGGGGGCCCGGGTCTCCTCCAGCCTCAGCACCACCCACCACGTCCACCACTTCCACAGCAAGCACGGCACCGTGCCCATCGCCATCAACCGCATGCCCTTCCTCACCCGCGGCGGGCACGGTAAGTGGCGCTCTGCCGGGGCCGGCCCCCCCCCCACCCCCGTCCCCCCACCCCGGGCCTCCCGTGCGCGCGGCCCCGGCCCCGCGGGCCGCACCCCAGCTGGTGCGCGCCGAGGCCCGGCCCCTCCGCTTTGCGGGCCCGCGTTCCCTCACCTACCATCTCGGGCTCCCAGCTCCTCGGCCCCACCCTGGCCTCTCCATCACCCCCTGCGTCGGCCTCAGCTTGGCCGTCATCGCTCCTTTCTTGCCTCACCTTCACCTCCTTCTCCCCATCTCGGTCTGTCAACCCCTTCCTGTTTCCGCTCCCATCACCTCCCCATCTCTGTGCCTTCATCCTCGGTCCAGCTCTCCCCCTACCCTGCCCTCTCCTCCACCTCTGCCCCTCCCCGTTTCTCCAGCCGGCTCACCTCCACCTCTGCCCCTCCCTACCTTCCCACTGCTCGTCCGGCATCTCTGGGCCTAGTTTCTCATCTTTGTCCCCCCAGCTATGCTCCCCTCCGCCCCATCTGTCATCTCTGCCTCTGACGTGTCCCGTCTCTTCCTCTCCCACCTCTCCCATGTCCGCCTCTATTTCACCTCTGTCCCCCCCCCCCGCACCCACCCCGTTTCCCCTCTGACTGGCCTTCCATCACCCCCCAAACAGTCAGCTCCCTCCCCTGCCCCAGCCCTCTCCGGGCCTCATCTCTCCTTTGCAACCCCTCTGCACCTCTGCCCTACCTGCACCTCTGACCCCCAGCGTCTCTCACCTCTGCAACCTTACTGCTTGGAACTCACACTCCCCCCCCCCTCCCCGCCCCAGGCTCCCTATGATCTCCCAGCCCAATCTCCCCACCTCCCCTCATCCCAGTCACCCCATCAACCTGGGCCAGTCCTCCGTCACCTTCCACTTCCTGTCACCTCTTATCTCGGCCCCTCGTAACCCTTCCATCTCAAAACCGGCTTCATCTTCCCTCTCAGACCTCATCAACTTCCATTTCCAACCTCCATCACTTCTTGTTTCGGCCCTGTATGACCTCCCGCCTCGGCCCCCCCATCACTTCATAGCTTCAACCCTCAGGTTCTCTGTGTGCCATTCCTTCCTAACTCCGTACCTGCCGCCTTCCACCTCTGCCCTCCCTGGTCCCCGTGACCCCTCGCTTCTCGTCCCCACACCCCACAACTTCCAGCCTCTGCACTCTCTCCATCACTGACACGTCCTGACACTTCACCCCTCTTTCCCGTGCCGGACCCCATCGCTTCCCATCTCAGGTCCCTCCTTCCCAGTCCAGATCAGACCTGTCACCTCCCATCCCGGAGACCCTATCACTTCCCATTTTAGTCCACACATCATGTCCCTTCCCTGCATACTGGCATCCCTTTCCATAGGGGACCCGTATCCCCTCCATCTGTGTACCTCTCTCCCTCCCACTTCTGCACCTCCCCCCTCCCATCACTGCGCCTCCTTCGCCTCCTGTTCCTGTCCCCCCATCACCTCCCACCTTGACTCCCATGGTGTTCTGACATCTCCAAGTTCCCATCACCTTTTATCTGGACTCCTATCGTCTCTCATCACTGTGCTGTCACCAGCTCTCACTCTGTACCCTTGTCACCTCCCATTTCTGTGCGTCCATCACTTTCCATCTCTGCCCATCCATCACCTCTCTTTCTTTTTCACTCCACTCTTGTTCCTCCCTCATCTGCCATGCCTGTGTCTTCCTCGCTTCTCCTCCGCGCCCCTCCCGGTCCACCATTTCTGCGCTCTTCTCTGCCTCCCTCGTGCTACTCCTCCTCCGTCCATCTTTGCTTCCCAACCTTTGCCCCTGTGTCCCTCCCAATCTTCTCACCCCCTTTTCTACTCTATCTTTTCCTCTTTTTCCGTGCTCTATTCCGTCTTTGTCCACTTCCCAAGAGTGGCCCCTTCCCACCCTCCTCTCTACTGCCTCCCTCTCTCTCCCCCAGTGTACCTCCTCTCATGTCTTCATAAGACTGGGGTCCTCTCCATCCAGCGCTCTGCTCCCAGGTCTCTCTCTTCCTCCACTTCCCCAGCCCACACCTTCTCTGGCTCTTAACCCCCTTTTTTCTCCCCACAAGCTCTTGGGCCCTCTGTGCCCTCGTCCCTCCTCTTCATTGTCCCCTCTGGCTCCCCAGAGGCCCAGTGATTCCTCCCAAAGGGGCCCGGATAGGACGTGATCCTTCTGGGCACTGAGGCGATGTGCAAAGTGGGCAGCGTGCGTGCAGTGAGGAGCAGAGGGCCAGAGGTGAGAGAGGAGTAGGCCCAGGAGAGTCCAGCAGATTGGAAGGAGGGACCTTCCTAGGAGCTGAATGGCAGAGGAGGGCTCAGTAAAGGAGCTGGGGTCAGGATGCAAGGAGCTGGGAGACCGGGAGAGAAAATGGAGGAGAGAGCATGGAGGTGGGGGGGGGGGTGGCGCTGCTAGGGAATGTTGGTTTTGGGGTTGCCTCAGAGATGTCCACTCCCTTGCTGTGTGGAGGAGAAAAATAGCCCCAAGAGGGCTAATGGCTGCCCAGTGCCACAGGGCAACCGAGGAGCAGCCGCAGGACACAACTGGAAGGTGGTGGGAACCGGAAGGGAGGGACCCATGGAGGGTTAGGCAGGTGAGAGGAAGGAAGAGGGTCAGAGGACAGATAGAAGAGTTGGGAGGAGGCCCTCTGGCTGGCCCCACCTCTGTTTACCTTAGTCAAGAGAGGAGGGGAAGAGACAGGTTTCTCTTGGGACCCCCTGCTTGGCTAGAGGAAGAGGCCAACTTGGGAGAGCTTTCTAGACCAAGGGGCATCCTCCCTCTCTGCCCCAACATCTCCCCCACATCCCCCGGTGTGAGGGAGCCTCTCCTTCTGCACTTGCTTCTCTGTGTCCTTTCTCTGGGCTTCTCCCCGTATTTCTCCTTGCCTTCCTTCCCCCCTCTCCCCCCTTCCCTCCTCCTTTCCTCCTTTCCTCCTTTCCCTCCACTTACCTCCACCCCTCAACCCCTCCTGTTGCATAATATCCATATCCACCTGCCAGATACCCATTGACACCCCTGCACCTGATGTCATCTGGGCTTGGGTGGGTGGGTGTGTGTGTGTGGGGGGGGCCAGTACACCTGGATCCGAAAAATGCCCCGAGGGGGTGACACTCTCCTGGTCCTTGACCCTGATTCTGGTTTCAGAGCCTTTCAGCCCCTGACCTTTGTTTCTACTACTCCCTGAAGCCAGGGATGGAGAGCTCTGGATTCATCACTCCAGCTTATAAAGGGGGCTGGCATTTATTTTGATTCTGCACATGGGTGGGTGAACTTGGGGTCTGTGACTGGATGGTATGTGGCCCAGAAGTGGGCCAGAGCGCTGAGCCCAGGGACTGTGGAGACCCCCCCGCCCCCCGCCACCGCCAGGGTAGTGAAGGTCCATTTACAAAGAGCCAGGATGGGCTATGGGCACCTAGGACCGTGGCTTTTCTGGATTGTGCAGGACGTTTTATCCTCTCATGATTTCGAGATCTACCAGAAGGTTTCTGTCATGGCTTCTGATGCAGCTGGGAGACTGGCAGACGGAGGGGCTGCACATGTAGTTTGAACCACAGGGGCATCACTGCATGGGTGGTTATTCACATGGAATGAGTTTATTGTTTGGGTCTGGGTTAGCTAACCATTATTAATGGTTGTGTGTGTGTGTGTCTTTCTAGAATGCAGGTGTGTGGGAACTATATGGAAGGTTCTTGATCGTTTAGTGTCTTCCTGGGGTCAGTGAATTTCTGCGTCCAGGAGGCCCAGACTATGCGGGGTGTGGACAGAAGGTGCCAGCCCTGGGCTGTTGGCGGTGGGCACCTGGGCCTGTGGCATCTTGCTTCTGGCCAGAGGCTCTCTTGTCTTGGGCTTTGGGGTTGTGTGCCCCAACCCCCCCGCCCTGTTGTGCACTATGGCGCTCACTAGCTACATGGGGAGGTCAAAGACAGTGGGTCTGGGCCTCCTAGAGTTAATATTCTGGGCCTTGGCTTAGGCCCCTCTCTTCTCCGGAGCCCTTTCTGGAACCTTTCAGAGGTTCTAGATGTGGTGTGGTGTCCTGGGCTCCTTGTCTCCATGCCTTCCCCTCCAGGGGAGTCTGGTGGCCGGGGGCATACAGGACAGCTTGCAGAGGGGCGGGGGCGGGGGGGAGGTGAGAGTTATCTCCAGGGCTCGGGGTCCAGCTGGGGAACAACCAGAAGGGACCTGGCAGAGCCCCATCCCCCTGCCTGCCTTCCTCCCCTACCGGGATGGAAGGAGGCGCCCTGCTGGGGGGAGAAATGTCTCCCCAGGGTAATTACTGCTGCCCCAGTCCAATAAGCCATTCAACCTCATCGGTCTAAGACGGTGTCCCTCCACCCGATTCCCCCACAGTGTAATAAACGCCCTTAGGCTTTAACAGGCCCACCCCGCGTAATAACCAGCTGCAGCGTCAGAACAGCTGGGTAATAAAGCCCCCGGGGAAGCCGGGCTGAGCGTGGCCTGGACTGGGGACTGGAGGGCTGTGGGCAGGTGCCCTTTGGCCTTGGGCGCGGGGACGCTGGCCGTCCAGTCCTGCCCTCGCTGCCCGCCCAGGCCTGCCTTTGTGCACTTTTACCACAATGTTTGCTGGCCGCCTCGTGTCTCCTATCGGAGTCTGCCTCTCCACGCTGGGTCTTTGTGTGCGGCTGGGTGTGTCGTCGCCTGGGTGTGGGTGTGGGTGTGGGGTCTGCGGGTGCGTCACTGGGGACGTGTCTGCCGTGGGGCCCGGGGCTGGGGTTGCCGGCCGGGCCCCCGATCCCGGAGGCCTCACTGCCCCGTGGGGCACGGGGCCTGCCCGCTCCTCAGGCCCTGTCTGGGTTCAGGCCGGGTTCTGTCCAAGGTGATGTACTGTCTGGGGTCCTGGGGTGGGGAAGTGAGGAGAGAAGGCCTCCCTTCCCTTAGACCTGGGAGGTTTGGGAACAGGCTCCACAGAAATGGGGTTTGGCAGGTGTGAGGGACCAAGAAAGCCAATGAGCCCCACTCCCCACATCTACCTGGGCGCCCCCCGGAGCCCATAGGGTGGAGAGGCAGCGGCCTCTGGTCCGGGAGGCCAGGTCAAGGGGCCGTGTGGAAGAAGGTCAGCAATCTCTGTTCCCCTGGCCCTCCCCACCCCCCAAATTTGGACTAGCAGCTTGTGAGTGGAGGGGGAAGGGAGGACCCTGGGTATGGTGGTTGCCATGGAAACAGCCAGTTTTCCAGAGTGCTGCAGTGTTGGGAATGGAGAGACTGTTGCCGGCTGAGAGGCCTGCCCTGCACCCGGCCTTCAGGCCTGGCCCCTTCCGGGCAGGTGACCCGCCTGGGGTGGGGGTGCGGCTCACTGTGTACCCTGCCCCCAGCCAGCCCTCCACCCTGATCCTGGGGCTCCCTCCTGACACCGGGGCCTCCAGCCCCCACCCCGTACCGCCCCCCTCCCCCCCCCCCAAGTATAAAGGATACGTGGGTCTGGAGGGGCCAGAGCCAAGCCACCTCTGTCTGCTGAGGGTGCTCTCCCAGTCACTCGCTGTGGCCAGATGTCAGTTTTTAGACGTCGAGTGGTTCTTTCCTGCCTGCCCTGCCCTGGGGGCCGGGGTCATCTCTCCTCTCAGGCCAGATCTGGGGAGAGGGAAGGCGCTGATGACCAGCGCTCTGGAGAACAGTTCCTTCTCCCCCAACCCCTGCTGCCTCTCTGGGACCCAGGCAGGAGTCTCCCCTTCTCCCCTCAGCTCTTCCCTGGGCCTGCAGATGGTGTAGACGGTGCCTCCGTCCAAGGCACTCAGGGTCCCTCTCCTTCAGGGGCCTAGGGGCTTCCTGGGGTAGATCCCCCTCATCCGTGATTGCCCAAACTGCAGTGGGGCGCCTAGACCCTAAGGTGAGAGACCCCAAGGTGCTTGAGGGGCCTGGCCTTGAGGGGGGTGACCAGCTGGGCTGCAGTCTTGACCGAGTTTGTTCCTCGGAAGTGTCTAGGCCCCAGGCCCTCCTCAAGTCTCCCTCAGGCCTGCCCTCCCTGGCTCCTAGCTCCCTGACCCCACGCCCCAACTTCTACCCACAAGGCCCCACTTTCCTCCCAGCCTACTTCAGGCACGTGCCCTCAGGCCCCACCACCTTTCTCTCTGGATAAGTCTTCCCCTAAACCCCTCTCCCCTCCCCCCCCCCCCCAGAAGTGCTTTGAGAGGAGTCGTTAGTGGCTAATTATTTAATTAAGCATTTTATGAATCTCATCTGCTCTATTTAGGTTCTAAAGAATGCAAGATAGTTCCCTTCCTTCTCTGAAGGCCCCCGGAGTAGGAGACCTCTAGGCTTCCCAGACAAGGCTCCCTTCCAGGAACCTGGGCGTCCAGCCCCCCACCCCCATCCCAGCCAACCGTCTGCCCCTACCTACCCCTTCCACCCCCCAGGGAGCCCAGTCAGCCGCAGGAGGGAACATGGCAACTAATGGGGTTTATTTTGGGGCTGAGATCGTTAGGGACCTCACACCCGCCCCCGGCAGCCGGATGGAGGAGACTGAGAGGGGAGAGAGGGTGGGGTGGGGGAGGGCAGGGAGAGGGAGCCTTCATCTCTGGCTCCTGTTCTCCCACTTTCTCTCACCTACACCCCTCTCTGTCCCTCTCTGTCCATCTGTCTCTCTGCCTCCTTCCTCCTCTGGCTGTCAGTCTCTAGTCCGCTGTACCCGTCTCCCCATCCCCCAAGGTCTGTCTCTTCTTTGATGGGTAAGGCTCCAGGCACCCCCTCTTTGGGCCCCAGGCAGCCCCCCTCCTAATTGGGAGTGAAAGCAAGGAGTCCTGGACAAACTGGGACCAGGATTTCCAGGGGCTTGGGAGGAGGTGGGGGCAGGCAGTGGAAGGGTGCCAGCCTGTAGGCGATGAGTCAGAGCTGAACACAGCCCCTGCTCCACTCGCCATCGCCTGGGGCTCCTTCTGCCTCAGTGCGTGCTCAGCTTGGCCCCACAGAAGCACACACCTCCGACCTGTCACCTCTGCCAGCCCTGGGAGAAGCTGAGCCGGTCGGGCCCAGGCCCCCCCCCCTCCCCCCCCAGGTCGGTCCTGCCTGCCCTCGGTGCGCTTCTCAGTCCCCTTGCAGCCTCCCTCTGGGCTCCCTCTCTGTGCCACTCTCTCTGTCGCCTCTCTGTTTTGCTGTAATTACAGCTAGAATCCTTGATGAGGCAGCTACGTCTGTCTGTGCGCGCACACAGGCCCTCCGCCGGGCACCCGCCCGCCAACTGTTCCCTGGGATGGCAGGGCCTGGTGTCCCCGTGCTCTGGTTGCAGCCCCGAGGACCTGCTCGCTTCGCTCTCCTGAAGTCATCTCTCCTTCTCCCTTCTCTCTGCAGCCGGGACCACATACATCTTTGGGAAGGGGGGAGCGCTCATCACCTACACGTGGCCCCCCAATGACCGGCCCAGCACGAGGATGGACCGCCTGGCCGTGGGCTTCAGCACGCACCAGCGGAGTGCTGTGCTGGTGCGGGTGGACAGTGCCTCCGGCCTCGGAGACTATCTGCAGCTGCACATCGTAAGGATCCTGGCCCCTGACCCCGCCCCCCCCCAATCCGCTCAGTCCCCTCACCGCCATGGGATCAGCACCTCAAATCCCCCCCTCCCACCCCCGATTCCTGGAGGTTCCTCTGCAAGGTTCTGCCCCTGAGACCTATCCCCTTCCTGCTCTGCACTCCCGGAGCCGCCCTGGTGGGTCTGACGCTCTCCGGCTCCCCACTCCCTGGCTCTGGGTCCTCTGACCTTCCTGAGC
Organism: Neofelis nebulosa; assembly: GCF_028018385.1. Classification (NCBI taxonomy): domain Eukaryota; kingdom Metazoa; phylum Chordata; class Mammalia; order Carnivora; family Felidae; genus Neofelis; species Neofelis nebulosa. The sequence goes on along the minus strand of NC_080791.1, from coordinate 107,842,711 downwards.
AGAGGGGCCTCCTTGAGCCTTCCGGGCCATTCTCCTGCAGCCCACATTGTGACTCCCTCCGGGCCGCTGCCTGCTCCCCGCTGGGCCACCCGGGGCAGCCCACTGTGTCCTGGCCTGTTCTTGCCACGCTTCTTCAGGCCGCCCCGCCCCCAGAGCAGCCGCAACGCACGTTGCCTGAGATCCTGCTGCTGTCTGTGCTCCCCTGTAACCTCTGTTCCCGTGACCTTTGCCCTCCCGGCAGTCTCTTGACCCTGCCTCCCCTACAGCCTCTGGCCTCTTGGCCGCACCCCACATCCTTATCCTGGCCTCCTGTCCCACGTGGCTCTGGCTGTTTCGCCGGGCTCCCCTCCTCCACATCTGCTTCTTCCCAGTGCCTCCCTCTGGGCCTCCCACCAAACCCGCCCCCCATCTGCCCACCCTCCCCCCCCAACATCATACCCTACCCGCTCCACCTGCCATACCCATTATACCCTCCACCCGCCCTACCTCCCTATCTGCCCCATCTGCCATACTCCCTCCTCCGTCCACCTGCCACACCACCCCCCTGCCCCGTCCTACCTGCCGCACCCACGGCTCCTCTCTCAGTTTCCATCCTAACTCTAGTCTTCGGGTACCCCCTTTTCTTCTGTGACCCTTTCCCCTTCTGGTCCAGCCCCACACCCTTCCCTATGGCCTCTGGCCTTGCCCTATTTCATTTCTGCCCTTAGCCTCTTCCCTGTCCCCTCCCCACGGACTTAACCCCTGGGCCTCTGACCTCAGTCTCCATTTCCACCTCCAAGTCCCCTTACAGCTGCGTCCTTTCGCCGCCCGCCTCCCACATGCTGACCCTGGCCAGGACTCCCGAGCTGGGGGGGTTGAGTAGGGTGGCCAGGCCCTGTGTGCTGGAAAGGTCTGGGTGTGGGGGGTGGGGATCTGGGCTTTAAGGGGACCAAGGTAGCATGTCTGGGCTCTTGGCCTCTCCCCCTGATGGGACCATGGCTACCGGCCCCTCCTTGCGCAACAGCTCTTCCCGGGTGCCATGGTTGCAGAGCCCTCCCCCACCACCAGGGAGCCAAGGAAGGAGGTGTGAGATGTCCCATGGGCTGGGGTGGAAGCGGCAGCCGCTGGGTGCTGGACGGAGGAGGCCAGGCAGGGAAGTGTGTAGGAGAGGGGTGTGGAGTGGCGAGTAGCCTGGGAAGAAGGCCTGGAAGGTTCGTGCTCGTGTGACAGTGTCTCTGGAGATTGTGACTGCGGACAGCACGTTGACTGTGTGTGACATGTGGGGCTGGGTGCGGACAGCACGTTGACTGTGTGTGACATGTGGGGCTGGCTGCGTATCGATGGCGTCAGCAGTGACAGCGGGACCTTGGGGGACTGGGGTGGGGCACAGGCTGGTGGCCTCTGATCACTTTGCCTTTCCCAGAGGACTGGTATTTGCTGTTGCTTCAGTCTCCTGACCCTGTGGCAGGTGTGGCCGTGTCTCCGTGTCCTTCTCTCTGTGAATAGGGCTCCTGTTCTCTCTCCACACACTCACGAGAGGCCATGCGTGGCTTCGGAGCCGAGGGCCCGGATTGGAGTCTCAGCTGTGCCACTTCCTTGCTCTGTCCTTGTGCGGTCACCCCATGGCTCTCAGCCTCAGTTTCCCCATCCGTGTAGTAGCTGGGTGCTGAGAGGACAAAGGGAGGCCGTGAGGTTTAAATGAGATGGCGCGTGTCAAGCCCTCGGGACACGGCCTGGCCCGTAGGAAGCGCACAGTGTCAGTCCACACCCCGACCATCTGCGATTCCACGGGGCGAGTCAATCTGTGTGCATTGCGTGTCTGCCTCTTTGACCACGTCTGTGTGTCTTTGTGCCTGTGCGGCAAGGGGACGGGGCTCCCCGGTGCTGAAGACACAGGGTAGGGGGTCGGGGTGCAGGGAGAAGGGGTCTCCTCTTCTCTCCCAGCAGGCGAGGCCTGTGGCGGGATCATGGAGGAATGAGGCCCGGCGCCTGGTGCTGCAGAGGGCCGGAGGGGGGCGCCAGGCCGTGACGGGGAGCCTGGCGAGGGTGGGGGCCCTGGAGGAAGTGTGGGAGCCACGGGAGAGGCCGGCTCTGGGGGAGGAGCGGGGCCGGAGCCCCTCGGGGGCAGCCTCCCAGCCCCTCCTCCCCTGGTGACACACCAGCTCCCGCCACCGCGTCATTAGCAGCTCTCAGAGAGTGGGGAGGCGGCAGCAAAATAAGAGAAAAGCAATTTGACGTTTCTAATAAAGCGTCGCTCCACTTTGCCAAATTAATTTTGACTCCCATAATTATTTGCTGTAGGAGCGGCCGCGTTCTCCCCACCGCCGCCTAATGAGGTAATTGGGGAATTAGGAATTAATGACTTTAACAGAAGTGACAACTGACTTCACGTCGGGAGCAGCTCTGGGAGCTGCCTCTCCCCCGGAGCGCGTGGCTCTGAGGTCGGCTGCCTCCTAGGGAACCCAGGTGTCCTGCCTTCCAGTCGCCCTGGCCGGCCCTCTGCCTGGGGTCCTTGACCACCATCACTGCCTGGCTGAGCCTCACGGGGAGAAACTCTCAGCAGCATTACTAACAATAGTACTGAGGGGCACCGGTTGTTTCCCCCACGTGCGTGGGGCGCCCGTGACCGTCCCGTCTCCCCGCGATGTTGTCAGCCTGTGGGTAGTGGGGGCGGGGGGGCTTGCGAGTACTCTTTGTTAGGCAAGCCCAGCCTCGGTTTCCCTGCTTTACTGCATCTGAGGAGAGATGCTGCGTGTGTGTGTGTGTGTGTGTATGCACAGGTGGCTTTCCCAAGTTCTAGGATGGGGAGAACTGGACCCACAAGTGGGGAAGGGATTGGGCGTGGATCTCCAAGTGAGCCACGGCTGCACCCCCTGTGCCCTGCACAGGTCTCTGCAAAACCCCAATCCCCTCCCCATCCCCAGGGCCACCAAGCTGCTTGGCTCTGTTGGCTGCAGGAGTTGACAGCTGAATGGGTCCTAATGCCCAGGCTGGACTGGGCTAGTCTTTCAGGAAGACCCCAGGAGTGTGTGTCCTCTCTGATGATGGGTCATGGGTCCCATGACCGTGTGTGATCCAGGGGGCCTAAGTGAGCCTGTGTGGGTGTCTGTCCTATGCAGGAGGGTGTGGGGGACTCAGGAGGCTGAGCTCAGGAGTGCTGCTGGGAAGTTCAGGGGAATGGAATAGAGGCTCAGGTTTAGGGCCTCCTGGGCCTCCCCCTGGCTCCTTTAGATGTCTTTGTCTCTCAGGTAGGTTGGCCTTAGTAGCCTCTCAGATCATTCCTCACCACCCCCCCCCCCCCCCGCAGTTTGAGTCCGTGTGTCCTTAGACTAGTGGGCAAGGAAGAGAGAGCACTGGCTTTGGAGTCAGGCCAACTGGGGTTCAAACCCGGGGTTCCTTTCTTGTGATGTGGATTTGGGGACGTTACTTCACCTCCCTGAGCTCAGTCTCCTCCTCAGTGAATTGGGGGTACCATAAGCTTCCTGAGAGGGTCACTGTGGGGATGGAGAGGACACACGTGCACAGTACCCACAGAGGGCCTGGCACATTTTAAGGATTCAGTGAAGTGCTCCCTCCCACTCTGGAGCCATCAACGGAACTCTTCTGGGGCTGGATCCTGGGTGGCCTCTGCAGGGTTCCCCAGGCACTGCCCTGCTCAGGGCTTGGGTCCTAGGTCCTGGGGGTTGCTGAGACCCTTTCCTCCCCTTCTCCAGGCTGCAGTCCCTGTCTTTCCTCACCTGTCCTTCCTCAGCCACCAGCCCCATCCTCTACCCCTACCTGCTCACCTTTCCTTAGTGAGTCTGCTGTGGCTTGTCTCCCTGATCTTTTCCCATACCCATCACCCCCCAATACACACAGTCCAGACCCCCACCTCCGCTCCTGTGACTTCACACTCAGGCCTGACAACCATGGGGGACGATGAGCTACCAGGAGAGGCATGTTGATACCCCAGTGCAGGGGTCCCAGGGGCCCCGCTCAGTGCTGAGCATGCAGGGGAGGGGAGGCTTGAGGCTGGGGGTGGCGGGGAGTGGGGAGGCCAGACTTTCCTCAGGCACGGGGCTGGCTTCCGTGGACTTCTCTGTTGGTCGTCCCCTACAGAGGTTTCCACCCTCTGAGCTCCCACTGGTCCCCAACTTAGTCCCGGTCACCTTGCCTGGGGCCTGGGCTCAGTGGCCCTCACACAGAATGGGTGCCCTGTAAACATTTGTGAATATTCTGTATGAACCAAAAGGCAAGAAGCCGGTATGGTTTGGGGAAGTGCTCTCGGTCCAGGCTCTGTACCCCATGGCGGCCCCCACCTCTCTGGATCTCAGGCCCACTCCCTTGGCTGCATGTGGGGGGCAGGCAAGCTCACCGGCCTCCTCGGGCAGGTGACACTGTCCAGCAAAGGCATGACTGAGAGATGTGCATTGTAAAGCTGTGAAGTGCCACGGAGCTGGGCCGGTGGTGGTCACAGGTGTTCTAGAAAGAGTGAACCGTTACTCCTTCCCGGTTCCTCACCTCTACCTCCTTGTCCCCAGGACCAGGGCACCGTGGGGGTGATCTTTAACGTGGGCACGGACGACATTACCATCGACGAGCCCAACGCCATCGTGAGCGACGGCAAATACCACGTGGTGCGCTTCACTCGAAGTGGCGGCAACGCCACCCTGCAGGTGGACAGCTGGCCGGTCAATGAGCGGTACCCGGCAGGTAGGCGGCGCCGGCGGGCGGAGGAGGCGCTGTGGGTGGGGCGGGGCGGGGCGGGGCGGGCAGGGCGGCCTCTGATAGGATCGCTGCCTGCACCGGGGCGGGGCTAAGCGGAGATGTTTCCGGCTGGGGGCGGGGCCGAGGGAACCGCGTGGCTAGTTGGGTCGCGGGCGGGGGCGTGGCTAAAGAGAAAGGTTGGGATTTGCAAGGGCGAGCTAGTCCTCGGTGGTGGGAGTTTGTGGGCTAGGAGGGCAAGGGCAGAGCTGAGCTGGGAAGGCTGCGAGGCCAGGGCCCAGGTGGAGCTGGGGGAGAAAAGAAGAGGAAGAAGGGGAGAAGTAGGGAGAGTCTGACTCGATGGAGGAAAGAATAGGTTTAGAATTGAGGGACAGGCAGAAATGGGGAGGCAGATGCAGAAACCAAAAAGAGAAGATCCATAAGTAACCCAGAATATATCTTGGCGAGGAGGCAGGCTTGTTCCCAAGGACAGAGCCAAGGAACGAACCCGGGTCTCTACAGACAGCAGATCACAGATCCATATCAGGAGACCTAGATAAAGGAAGAGAAGTGACCACAGAGATGCAGAGAAAAGGAACTCGTGTCTCAGGGAATAGGGGACATGGTGAAAGGGAGAGAAGGCCAAATGACAAGAGTGCCAGCACATTCCACGAACCTTCACTGGCAACCTACTAGGATCAGGTCCTGTGCCAGAGACACCGGGGAGCAGGACACGGCCTCTGCTTGCAGGGAGCTTGCAGTCTAGGAGGGGTGAGCCCAGCAACCAGACCCAGTTTCAACAGTGTGACAGCTGTGGTGGCCCAGGACAAACCAAGGTCTGAGGAGCACGGGGAGAGAAGGGGATGAGGACATGGGAGGAATGAGGAGGCAGAGAAAGAGCCTCAGAGTGAGGGGGCAGCCAGGGGAGGGGTGATGGAGAGATATGGAAATAGTCACCGAGACAAGAGCAAAGACGGAGGCAGCTCCCCAAGTGAGGCAGAGAGATATATGGAGACGTGGTGGCACAGACCCAACCAGTGGGAGAAGAGGTGGACAGAGCCTCAGGAGGGAGAGGAAGAGAGCCCAGTGCGGGAGATTGAGAGGGTGGGGGAAACAGAACCACTGCAGGGGAACACTGCAGAAACGTAGACGTGCGGAGGTATAATATGGCTGAGTGACCCTGCATAGTCACACGCACGGGGGCGACCGAGGAGAAGCGAGAGCACGTGCAGCCTCGGTCCCTCTCCGAGGCAGAAGTGACAGCCGAGGCGGGGGCTGCCCCACCCCGACTGAGGAGGGCGTGGGCAGAAGGACAGGGAAAAGTGCAGGTGTGCACACCCTCACGGGCCCACTTACGCCGTCGTAAAGACGCCGGTGGAGATTCCCAGCTCCCAGTCACGCAGGCTTGTCCCCAACATTCTGGAAAAAAAAGAGAACCACGTGACCCCAGAAATACAGAGGGTGATGGACACACAGGCCAACCACGGACACACGGCTGACTGCAAATACTCGGATGGTCAGACAGACGTAAGGGAAACGAGAGTCCTGCAGAGGGGTGCCAGCCTACCCCAAGGTTCTTCTGGGCGCCTATGGGGCCATGCAGGTGCACAGACACTCCCATGTGACGGCTGGCACGTGCACAGGCCAGGCCGTGTAGGTATGACTGCCCTGTGATCATCAGTCTCCTCTCTCTGTCTCTGTCTCTGTCTCTGTCTCTGTCTCTCTCTCACACACACACACACACACACATACACACACACACACACGAGGGCAACCTTTGTAGCAGTGAGGACATCGGCCTCGGCTGAACAGAGCCGGGCTGGGAGAACATGAAGGTTTCACCACATTGAGCCATGACTTGGGTCCAGAACTCTTCCCTCGGAGCCTAGCAGGCCAGAGGCCAGGTTGGAGGACTCGTGTCTGCCCTTCCTCTGCTCAGGGAACCCTGGCTGGGGGTGGGGAAGACAGCCCGTCCCCTGACTGCAGCGTGAGGGCGGATGGTCTGCAAAAGCCGAAGGTGTCATCCCCAGCGATGCGAAGCAGGCTGGGTTAGTGGAGTGCATGGGCCCAGAGCCTGGGCCTTCCAGACTTTCCGGAAGCCCAGAGACTCAGCTCTTGGACTCTGAGTCAGCAGGGCCAGACTTTTAATCCTGGATCTCCTGATGACAAGCTGTGTGGCCTTGGGTGGGTCGTCCAGCCTCTCTGAATCTGTTTCCACCTCTGAGAGGTAGGGATCATACACGCTTCATAGCAATACTGAGAGAATTCTGTCCGATGACCCAAGGAAGGCGCCAGAATGGCATGGTATAGAGGAGGCGCTCAACAAACAGAACTTTGGTTAGAATTGTTACGTGCTTCAGTGAGAAGGATGTACATTCTTCCCTTCCTCTCAGGACACACACAGGGACAAATACACGGACACACACACACACAGACACACGCACAAGTATCCCAGTGTAGGTACGTCCCTAAATGCTTCCTGCCCTCCTGCCTCCCTGCCCCTGCATGCATGGCCCGCCCCTGCTTTCCCTGCCCGACTCCCTTCTTTCCCTGCCCGACTCCCTTCTGGCCGCTTCACCTCTCCTCCAGCGTCTTCTTCAGTCCCTCTCACTCCTGTCTTCAGGGTGGGATGCCCTGTGCCACTTCTAACGGAGCAAAGAACACCGCCGGTCACTTGCCAGTCTCCCGTGCTTGGCTGGGGTCCCCTGTGGGCAAAGGCCAGGCCCTCATCTTTGCATCTCTGATACCCAGCCCCAGGAACAGAGCAGATGCTCAAGATGTGTTTGTTGAGTGACTAAACGAGTGAACAGTCTATTGTTTACTTAAAACACCAGCGACCTAAATCTGTAGGGAAGGCAAGGTCTCATTTGCCCCAGAAGCACCCAGGGAGGCACCTGCCATGCACGCATGAACACGTGGTGTGCTTGTTCACGAGAGAGGTCCACCGCAGGCCCGGCCCCGGTCTCACCGGGCAGCGAGTGTAGCTGTGCAGTGTGAGATGATCAGGAAAGCACCCCCATAACACGTTATTGAACCCTGTGTGTGGTTTCAGTGGGAAGAGTGGCCAGATTCCCAAAGGAAATCATTTCTACTTCCACTGCTACAGACCGGAATAATCCACAGCCTGTGGATGCAGGGAGGAACACACAACTCCTAGGCACACTGACAGACCCCTTTCCACAGGCTCACTCTCCCTCCCTCTCCCTCTCCCTCTCCCTCTCCTCCCCCCCCCCCCACACACACATATACACCCCTTCCCTCCCCATCTCCAAGAACTAGACAATGGTGAGTGGAAAGAGGGACAGGTGGGCACAGCAGGGTTGAGGAGGGGCGGGGTTGGGAATTGGGGAAAGGAGCTAGAAGGAGAAAGGCTAGTGAGTGAGAGGGGTCAGGAGCTGAGCTGGGCCCCCAGGGCAGAAATGAAAAGGGACCTGAGCAGAGACGAGTCTGAGGGTCTTGGAATGCGACTGAGATGGGGAAAGAGAGCCCGAGATGGCAGGGCTGGGTGCACCTGTAGGGAGGGGCCCAGGGCAGGCGGAGAGGGCTGCCAGGGGCTGCGAGATGGCTGTGGAGAAGGGCAGGGGGGGCGGGTGGGGCTGCTGGGTGGCGTGTCACCTGGGGTGGGTGGTGGCAGGCAGACAGGAGGGTGGGCAGGCTGACAAGGCTGCAGAGCCCGTAGGAGGCGGAGATTAAGGCGGAAGCTGGTGGGGTAGGGGGGTGGGGTGGGGCTGGCAAGAGAAGGTGCAGCGAGGAGCTGAGCACCGAAGGTACAGGGAGCCGGGATACCTGGAGGAGCGGTTTAAACCTCACTGTTAAGTGCGAGTGCCGGGCCGCCCCCTAAATGCCGCATAAACCCCACTTAACCCATCCCTCCCCCTTCTAAACCACCCTCTAAACTCAGTAACCAGCTGGGCCACCGAGGCCCCCCCCACCCCCTAACTTAAACCCGCTAAATGCCCCTCCCTGCCCCCCCACCCCACTTCGGGATGGGGAAGGAAGGTGGGTACCACAGCCCGAGCACAGAATAAACCTGTTTAACCTCTGACCTTTGATCTTCCAGCTGCCTTTTCTTTCTTTCGGTCCCCTTTCCTTTTCTTCCATGTCCCTGTCTTTTTCTTTGGGTCACTCGTTGCCCCCAGGGTGGGGCCGGCTCCGGATGGGAGCCTAGGGAGGGGACACGGGAGGACGGGGGACCCAGCGTTTCTTCTCCCGCCTTGGGTGGACCTTCCCCCCCTTTCCGTTGGATGTCGCTGCTTACTCTGAGTCTCCTGAGAAACGCGTAATTACTTTTCTAACTCCTTTGGACTTCGCCGCCTGAGAAACCTACTGTCTTTCTAAACTTTTCCAAGGAAACTTTGATAACGAGCGCCTGGCGATTGCTAGACAGAGAATCCCCTACCGGCTTGGTCGAGTAGTAGATGAGTGGCTGCTCGACAAAGGTAATTAACCAGAATTAATTAATTAATTAATTAATTAACTTTAAAAACACTATCTTAAAGGTGCAGAGCTCTCTCTTTCCCCACCGTGCCTTCCCCATCGCCCGCCCCTTAGCGAGGGACTGATTTGCCCACCGGGATGCCCCCTTCCCCTCTGGAGTCAGTAGTCTGTGTCTTTAGAGGGGTGGTTTTGGACAAGGGTGGGGTTTTTCTCAGAAGAGGGCTTCTTCCAAACCTGGCATGGGCTGGGATAATCCATGGGATTCCTGGACCATCCCGGTAGAGCAGGCTGGAACACAGATCAGATGGGGAGGGAGGTTTCCCAAAGGGCCAGCAGCCAGGGCAGCCTGCACTGCACTTAGGAGCAGGAAGGCTCTGGGAAGCAGGAAGTGCTGATCCTAGGATCCAAAGGGAGGGTAGGAAGGCTTCACCAGGGTCCTCGAAGGATGGAAAAGAAAGAGTGAAGGCCTGCCATCCTACTGGAAAGACCCACCCAAGAGAATGGCTCCGGGGCACTGTCTCTGGAATGGGCCCACGTTGGTCCAGAAGGCCTCTTAGAAGGAGCAGAGGCGAGGGCAGGGGGCCTACTAGGAGGTAGGGGCAGGGGCAGGTGTCCCACAAGGGTTTCTGTGTGTGCCGAGCTGATGAGGAAGACAGAACAGGCTAGCTGAGAGGCCACATGTAGCGAGGCACTGCTGGGTGTGAGGGAGAAGGCCACTTGTCGCCAAGGGAAGTTGGGGCCAAGGGCAAAGCCATCCCATTCCCTTCGGAGAGGGGGCGAGCTCTGTACCTCTAAGGCTAAACTCTAGGGGGGCAGTAGAAGTGTTAAACCCCCACCTAACCAGCTGATAACTGTGCTTTTAAATGTCCACTGGGGCCTGCCCCAGCTAAAACCCCCAGATGTCACCTCCAGCCCCCCACACAGCCAGTGGGGACTAAACATGCTGATAACCAGATGTGATAAATCCGTAACAGGACAAAAAGTTAAAGGGACTGTAACAGACATCGCTAAAACCTACAGCCCCCAGCCGCACTGGGTTGCTGTCTCCAGCGGGGCGAACTTTAACCCTTTGAGGAGTTCACGGCGGGCGGGGCCACAGGGGCCAAGTTCGCTAACCTATGTAGCTTCCTCTCAATCACCCACTTCCCTCTCCCAGAATCAGAGAGGCCAGGGGAGCAGCCTGGGCTGAGGCTGGGACAACTTGTGACCCCCCCAGGAGGCAGAGCTGGATGGGCCCTGGTGGGTCGGGGGGTGGGTAGGGAGCAGGGCTTGCAGATCAGGTGAGGGTGAACCCCAGCCGTCCTTTCCTAGCTGCGTGGTCACCCCTTCTCTGGAGACCTCAGTTTCCTCTCCTGGAAAGTGAAAGATGGGGCAAAACGCTCTGGTATTTCCCAGAGTGTGGAAGGGGGAGCGCACCTGTTGCCTCAAGACTTCCAGAAGGACAGGGAGAGCGAGCCCGCTCAGCCTACCTCCCGAGGGGTGCTGGGGAGAATGAGATGAAGTAAGGAAGCGGAAGGTATTTGAGAACAAGATCTGGGCATTGTTGGAGGGATGCTTTTACTGTCAGCATCTGGCATGTGGTGGGTGTGCGATAGATATTTCTCGAATGAATCAATTTCCAGTTCCAAACCATGTCCGGTGAAGCCTAAGTCCCGTGAGATGCTTCCCAAGAAAGAGATTTGTGGCAAAATGAGCCTGGGAAGTGCTGGCTCCCGTGTCCACCTCTTGGAGCTGCAGATGGACATTGGTCTCACAAAGGTTCTGGGAAGTCGTGTGAGAGAGAAAGAAACCTGCTGTTTCATGGTGAAGTGGTCACTTCCCAAACTGGTTTGACCACTATACACATTTCCTCTCCGTTTTCCTCCTAATTCTTATGGCGGGGAATAATCTTGGGAGGAGATAGTCCTTAAAGGGCTTCCCCGGGTCTGGTATTCCAGCTGCTACTGACTAGTTCTCAGCTTTGGTTGCCTCTGGCTCCCCCCCCCCCACCCCGCCCCCTTTGTAAGATGGTGACTCTGTCCAGGGCTGAGTAAGGTGCCAGGCGGCCAGAGGGCACCGGAGGAGGAGGAGAGGCTGAGCAGAGGGCCAGGCAGACGCACCCCGCGCCCAGTCACTGGCTAGAGGCCAGACAGATGGCCGCGCGGCCCGGGGAACCCGTGTTTCCAAAGAGGGGTGTTTCACAAGTCGGACTGTCCTCAGCCCAGGTTTCGGGGGCAGGGCTTTCAGGCACCTAACTCTAAACCAGATCTTTAACGAGGCACTAACCAGAGGCTAACAAGGGCTAAGCCAGGTCTTAAACCACCCCCACCCCCCCGGCGTCAGCAGCTGAAGGTCCCGGGGGCAGGGGGCAATGTAGTGGTTCCTCTGCCCCCCGCTTCCCCCAAATAAGCAACACCAAAACCAAAGTTAAATCTAAACTTAAACATAATAAATGTCTTTTCTAAAAACCAAACCAAAGCAACAAACTCAGAGGGTTAAACCGACCCCCAGATCCACTAAAACCAAAAAGAACCGCCAAACCCCACCCAGGTGGGAATTCTGAGGTGTAACTGCTGAGCGAGGAGCGAGATTGGAGCTGGAGCGGTTTTTTGGGCTGTCAGCGAGCGAAGCAAGGTCCCTTTAACGTTTTCCACCTCTGTGCCTGCACATCCTGGCGGGGAGGAAGGCCTCTGCTCTCCAGGGCCTGGTCCCCGGGCAGTGGCTGGGCCTTGGAGGGGGGAGGAGAGAGGGGAGCCTGGCCAGAGGTCAGAGGGCTTGGTGGTGGCTGGCAGGGCAGAGCGAGGTCGCCCTCACGCACGCCGGCCCTCCTCCCACGCACCGTCCTGACCTCTGGCACCTCGGTGTCGCCTCCCACTCTGCTTTGACACGCGCTGACCACTCAGCCTGGCAGTCTCCTTCTCTGTCTCTGCCTCTTTGTCTGCTCTGTCTGCTGCTTCCGAGGGCTCCATGGCTCGGGGCTGGACACTGGGTGTGGGACGTTTGGGGGAGCAGAGGGAGAAGATGGGGATCAAATTGAGGGAAGGGAAAGAAGGGGGGGGGCGATGCCCCTGGAGCAGGAGAGGGAGGGGGATGGGAATACCAGAGGCATAAGCATGGTGGGGACAGGGGAGAGCTGGGCTCCCTTTCCCAGCCCATGCGTGCCTTGGGGACCCTCCCCCTCTGGGGTCCCCACCTGGCTGGGCTAGGGGCTGTGGCTGACAAGGACTTTCCCTTTGGTGTCTGCCCCTTCCTCGTTTCTCCTACCCCCCCCCCCCCCCTTGCTGATTTCCCTCTCCACTCCTCTTTCCTTCCCTTGGCTTCCCTCTGTTCTCCCATCCTGTTCTGATCTCTCCCCACTGCCTGTCCCTCCTCTGCCACCCCTACCAATCCCCCCGCCCGCCAGGCCGCCAGCTGACCATCTTCAACAGCCAGGCTGCCATCAAGATCGGGGGCCGGGACCAGGGCCGTCCCTTCCAGGGCCAGGTGTCCGGCCTCTACTACAATGGGCTTAAGGTGCTGGCGCTGGCCGCCGAGAGCGACCCCAATGTGCGGACCGAGGGCCACCTGCGCCTGGTGGGGGAGGGGCCGTCCGTGCTGCTCAGCGCGGAGACCACGGCCACCACCCTGCTGGCCGACATGGCCACCACCATCATGGAGACCACCACCACCATGGCCACCACTACCACGCGCCGGGGCCGCTCCCCCACACTGAGGGACAGCACCACCCAGGTGAGGGCCTTTGGGCTGACAGACAAGGAGTGAGACTTTGGCTGGGGGAGAGGGCCGATGCCCACGTAGCCACCGGGGCGCCCCGGAGAGGGCCTGGGGGGTCTGGCGGGATCCCGGAGGCCTGCCACCTCATCCTTGTCACAGTGATGGTTCAGGTGAGGTGGGAAAGGTCTCCTTCCGTGAAGCGGCCTTTGCCCTGGTGACCAGGGATGCTGTATATGGGAGGGTGGGCACTGTTTCTAGGGACCACTCCCAGGGCCAAGGGGGAGTTTGGTACTCCAGCTAGACCAGGCAAGACCGCCCTACCCAAGACGGAGGAAGTGTGGACTGGGGTGAGGGTGGAATGAGCCCATCTGCCTGCCCCATAACAAAGGCCATGCCCAGTGCTGTGTGGGCAGCGAGAGAGAGATGGATGGAGCCAGGACGGCTCTGGGCAGGGCACGTAGGTGACGGCCCTGGAGGGGCTAGAAGCCCAGCTGGTGGCGGCCCCGCCCCTGGAGGCTGGTGGAGGCCCGGAGCGGCGTCTCCCTGATTGCTGGTGCCCTTGCAGGGGGACCGCAAGCCCGTCCTCCGCCTGCGACCTTGAGCAGGTGCCACCACGTAGCAGGCCTCGGTGCCCTCTATGGCTGTGGGTGTGAGGGGGTGTGGGTACAGACGGTTGCCTGGTGCTTCGCCCCCCACACTGCCTGCCTCGCCTGCTCAGGTGCTCTCTCTAGATCAGGTCAAGCCCAAGTGACTTGAGTCTATCTTCTCTTATACCTGGAGGGGGTGGTACCTGGGGGTGAGGCTGTGCTGGGGCAGGACAGGCCCGGCTTTGCTGGTGCCAAAAGCCAACGGAGCACGTGTGACTCACAGAGGCAACTTGGGGGCCTGGCTGAGTTTTCTAGCTCTTGCCATCAATGACTGTCGGCCCAGGGAGGGATCACACCTGGCATGGTAGACCGTATTTAATCACCCTGGCCCCGCGGCCCGAGCCACCTCTGTCCCCCATTGCCCGTGGCTGTCGGGCCTCTGTGCCTGGAGAGAGCGCTGTCCTCCCCGGGGCGAGGGAGAGGTCGAGGGGGGGGGGGCGGCCAGGGGGCCGCGCCCCGAGTCCCCCGCCAGCCTGCCTTCAGCATCTGTAAATGAGGGCCGGACTCGATGAGCACTAAATCCCCTCCTCCCTCCCAGTCCGTGTGTAGGGGGGCCTGGCACTGGCTGACGGCCTCATCCGGGCACGAGCGAGAAGTCTGCACCCCCTTCCCCTCTGCCTTTGCTGCCAAGAGAAGTTGGGGGACCCGAATGCCAGACCTCGCCCCAGGGAGCGGGGAGCCCCGGGAGAAAGGCCTGGCCCTACCCAAGATTGGACAGTGACAGTGCCCGGCGCCCATGGGCAAGAGAGGCCCACCAGTCTCAGTGGGAAGGGGATGGGCAGGCCATCCAGGTGGAAGGGAGGTGGGGGGGCCCTAGGGGCCACAGCTATGCTGGAGAAGCCCCCGCAGGACGGACTCGTGCTGAGGGGCCAGGGTGCAGAAGGAAAATCAGCGATCTGAAGATGAGGGGGTGGGGGGAGGGGCAGGGTGGAGAAGAGGCACCCCTCCCCACCCCAGACTCCTCCCACCCTTGGCCTTCAGCAGCCTTCTCCCCACATCCCGCAGTCTCCTGGGCTCCCTTCCCGCCTGGACTCTGGGTTTCCCCGCTTGGGTCTCCTCCCCAGCGCACCCTGAGCGCACTCCCCTCCCCGCCCCTTACATTTCGCTCATCTTGGGGATTCTCTTTCTCTGCAATCAGGAGGAGAGAAAATGCTGACAAAGTCGTCTCCAGTTGTCATGGCAACCACAGCCCTAATTACTGTGTGCAGCCTGGTTCCGGGCTCTGGGAAGGGGACTGGGAGAGAGATGGGGGTGGGGGGGGGGTAGTGAGGGTGGAGCCAAGAACCACCCCTCCCAACCCCCCACCCTAGGCCCTGCTCCCCGTCTCTGCCTGTGCTGGCCTCCGGTGGCCCCCACGCCTTATCTCCCCCCTGCCCCGGGGCCCCCTTGCTCCAGCCCTGCACCCCCAGGTCCAACGTCCAGCCTCCCTGGCTTCCTAGAAATAAAAGACACATGTGCTGGCTCACCGACCCCCAGGAGCTGGGCAGCTGCTGCAGGGCGGGTGGTGTCCAGCCTCGCTCTGCACATCCGGGGGGAGGCCCTCGGCGGCCATCCAACCACGGGCCAGGGTGTGTGTCTTAGCCCAGGAGCCGTCTCCTGTGTGGTCCCACTCAAGAGGTGGCTTTGGGACCTGTTGACCCACCCGCGAACCTTCTTCTCCCCCCCGCCCCACCCTTCCTCTCGCCCCCAGAACACAGATGACCTCTTGGTGGCCTCTGCTGAGTGTCCGAGTGACGACGAGGACCTGGAGGAGTGTGAGCCCAGTACTGGTGAGTGCCTTTCCCCCCTCCCCTGCCCCGGGCCCGGGTGACGCTGATGGGAGGGGGGCGACTGTCCCTGCCACCTGGCCCAAGCCCACAGGGCCTGCTGCCAGGCCTTCACTTGCCCTGATAGCTTCCTCTGCCTTCCTGCCATTCCCCTCCAGGTCCCTCCAATTGTCCCTCTGGCAAGGCCGTTTCTGGCCTTTTGGTACCCCAGCCCTCCGAGTTAGTGAGGTCCTTAGCTTGGGATCCTGGGGTTGAGGGCCAAGGAATGCTGGGAGGGAAAGAGGGGGACTTTTCCCCGAGAAAGATGAATAACTACAGCTCCCATGAGTCTTTATGGGGTGCGAGCTGGGGGTGGGGTAGGAGCGGGAGCGCAGGCCTAGGAACTACAACTCCCATCAGCTCTTGAGTCCAGAACTACAACTCCCATCAGCTCTTGGGTCCAGAACTGCAACTCCCATCAGTCCCTGAGGCCTGATTTTCCCTGGGTCAGTAGTAGAGGAGACCTCCGCTGGATCCAGAACCCTCCTCATTCCCAGTCTCAGGGAGGTGGCCAGACACTCTGCCAGGCCAAGTTGGGGCAGTCATACCACACGGCAGCTCTGTGCCAGGCAGTGAGTGGGCTGGGGCAGGGCAGGGTAGGAGATGTGCCCCTAGCCAGACATGTGACCCCTGAGGAGCTTGGGACCTGAGGTCTGGTCTAGATTTCTAGAGGGGCAGTTGCTCTAACAGGAGAGCAGGTGCTGGGAGGAAAGGCTTCCCGGGGGTGGCATTCCAGGCCTCTGCTGGATCCTTCCAGCTGGAGAGCTGGGCTCGGCCCCAGCGAGAGACCAGGTTGGCAAAGCAAGGGTGGGCCTTGAGTGCCAACTGAGAAGTGCGGGGTATGGAGTGGCATAGTGGGTGCGAGGGCTGCTCAGCTGAGCAGATTGGGGGTGGCTGAGAGGAGCCAGGGGGAGGAGCTGGGGTCCTGAGGAGCTGAGGTCCTGGTGCTTACGCCTGGCAGCGGGAACGGAGGAAGGACTGAATGTGGCCAGATTTCCCAGGAAGGGATCGTGGGATCCGGTGGTGGCCTGGATGAGCTTGTGGGAACCTCATCCCTTGCTTGGGTTTCCAGAAACTTCTGGTTACCTTGCAGTGGGTAGCACCTGGGCTCTGGAGGTTGGGGCAGATGCCTGCGGGGTTGGCGACCGTGATGGGGTCGGGGGGGGGGCAGTCTCACTGGGGGCATAGCTTGTGAATCCAGCCTGGCGGGGGGGCGGTCTGCCAGTCCCAGAGGAGACGCTCAAGCTGAGGGTAGGCTGCAACCATGGAAGGAGTGTGGGGAGAGCAAGAGACACCACGGAGCCTTGGGGCAGAGGCTCAGGTTCCAGAGACCAATGGTAGGGGGAGAGCCGGGGCACAGGCCCCCAGGCCCCACAGGCCAGAGCTGAAGAGCGTTGTTTGGTGGTCCAGGGCCCTGAGGCGCGTGGGGGAGCTGCAGGCTGTTGGGCTGCAAAGGCCTCCCCATCCACAGCCGAGAGCTGGTGCTTTCTGGAACAGACGCTGTCCACTGCGGGGAGGCCCCTCTGCTGGTGGGGGGGGGGGGGCCATCTGGCTGCATCCCACTAGGCGATCTCAGCTCAGGGACACACCTTCATGCTCTGCCGTTGCTTTGGGAGGTTCTGGGCATCTGGCAGCTTCCACGCAGCACTCTCCCCCTCAACCCTGCTTTACCTCCTCTACCCAGTCAGTTACTGGGGTTTCCCGTATACGGAAGCAGCTCCCCTAGCCCGGACCTGCCGAAAGGGGCCGTGATGATCAGCTCCATGAGAGAGCCCTGGGATAGGACTCCGGGGACACAGGGCTGTGTGGGTCTTGAGAAAAGAGCACTTGGCCCCATCACATGTGTTTGCACGCATGTGCTCACTCCGGGGGGTGGGGGGGAGGGACTGTGGGATGAGAGGAGGGGTCTGCTCTCCCTGGACCCCGTGGAGGGGAGTGTGGGGCCACACGGCCACCCGCAGGGACAGGCAGTGCATACTGGGCCACACCGGGGCCACACACTCCCCGAGGTTCGAACTTGCCAGCCGCCACCTGGAGTCTTGTCAGGGGCCTGGATGTGACGGAGGCTAAGTCGCTGAGTGCGTGCACCGGTTGGCCGAGCTCCCTTAGGCTGTGTTGGGACGAGGGAGTAAAGGGGAGCTGAGGTAGGCAGGTTGGCCGCCCTCCCTGGATCAGAGGGCCAAGCCCCTGAGGGGAGGGTGGAGGGTAGAGGAGGACTAGAAGCCAGTTGGTGGGGGGGAGGTTAGGGAGAGGCTGGTGGACAGCCTGGCACCGGGCTTTGAAAATAAGGGCAGAGTGTACGCATAAGCCTCCAGAGGAGACCGACAGAAGCCAGAGGTTCTCCCCCAGGTGTGCGTGGCACGTGTGTGTATTTCCATACGCACACCCGTCCCATATGCTTCAGGTTGGAGTTTTATCCTGATGGGAGGCCAGGCAAAGACCAAGATGACTCCAGAGCCCCTCAGGCTGATCTAGACCATGCCACCCGCCCCATCTACCGAGAAAGGGGACTCCAGCCAGAGGCCCTCTTGTGCCCCGGGTGCAGGGAGGCTGTTCTCTAGCACAGGGCCGGGCCTCCTTGGGCTCCGAGGTCAGTGTTAGAGGAGGAGGCAGCCTGGCTAGAGACAGTGGCTACCCAGGGACCGACCCCAGGGACCCCAGGCCGTTGGCATCCCTCCCACCTGCCAGATCCCCCTCCCTGGGTCCAGATGTCAAGCCTGGGATCATCCCCACTCGCTTTCCACCCTTCCTCTCCACTTGGGCCCCTTCCCAGACCCCAGGCCCCACTCCTCCTTCCCGTAGCTCGGTGAGATCATCGTCCAACACGGTTATTTCACGTGAGGTTGGCAAGCCAGTCAAAGAAGGGTATGGATTGATGGGCACCATGTTTTCATTCTTTTGAGAGGGAGTGCCTTCAGCGGGGGCGTGCTCTGCATCGTGGGGAATGTGGCCCACCACCCCTCGCTGTCTTCGCCAGCCTGACCCGCACATTAGGGTATGGTGCCCTGTGGGGATCTGAGTTTGCACCCCTTGAGGCACCGAGGAAGGGCGCACACGGACTCAGATCCACAGCGGCACACGTTTACATGCGTGCACACGTGTCTGAGCAGGGGCGCACGCACGTACATCCGTGCACATACACTTAGGGATCTACCGGCAAGCTCACGCACACCCACTTGCACAGGTGTGAATACGTCCAAACCTGGACGGTCACAGGCCGTTCGCGCCTCAGACCAAAGGAGGCGCACACACGCTTAGATCTAAAGAGACACGTGTCGTCCGTAACACACAGACACACGGCTACCGAGACCCACAGAAGCACAAACCCATACAGCCGCGTGTCATGGCTCCACCCAAGTCCACACTCATGTTCGGGCCTCCCGTGTCCTGCCAGTAAGTTCGCACAAACCCATACAGGTGCCAGGTCTTAACAGAGACGCATGCATATTCAGAGCGTGTTCAGCAAGTTCGCTTTCCCATCCGTGCGCTTGGGGCTCCCAAAACACCCACATAGGCTTGGGCTCCCAGGTGCCACGCCACAGAGCCACGCCCGTGTGCACGCAGAAGGCACCTGTGTGCTGAGACCCGCACGTGGGCACGTTCTCAGAGGTAGGCTGTGTGCACCCAGACCCAGGGGTCCACACACGTTCACACGGTTGTTTACGCCCGCACCTGCAGCCCTCCTATTGCCCTGTGAGAGGGGACCCTCAGAGCTCCGCCTTAGCTCAGACAGAGGCTCATGCTTACATTCATACCCACGTGTTCAGAGGCACGCGCACACACGCGCACACACTCAGAGACACGTACATTCAGATTCACCCATGCTTGGAGACATACACATGGTCGGACCCTTCAAGGCATACACACTCGTACGGAGTCCTGCAGTGGTGTTTACACGCGCACGCGCACACACACACACACACACACACACACACACACACGTCTACACTGGCCCGCACGGGCACCCACGGATACCGATGCCCTTACTCGTATGCTCAGATGTCCACATGAGCTGCTCACAGATGGGCTCGTATCCTCGGGCCGCACATACGTGTTCAGACCCAATAAAACACATGCCTCTGTGTTCACACGCAGGTGAGCACATGCCGCTGTTCAGACCCCCGAGGGCACACACATGCGCGAGCACTCAGATTCATGTAAGCCCCCCACGTGACTCAGACCCACAGACCCAGCTCTTGCGCTTACCCCGTGTGGGCACGACCCTTCGGAGGCTTTGCGCCCATGCATACGTACGGGAGACCCTCAGAGGCCGGATCCCACAGACGCGGGCGCACGCGCTCAGACCCACACATCTAGCTCAGAATTCACAGAAGCACAAATGAGCTCACATTCCAGAGTTTCTTAAGATAACACCACTTGCCATGATAGATCACCTCCACAGCACCTGTGGTTTAATACGTAGAAATTTATTTCTCCTCCACAAGCCCTCGCCCAGGGCCTGGCCTTCCGTCTGGAAGCCACACGGTCCCCACCAGGTGAGGTCCCGAGTTGCGGAAGGTGACCCACGGTGGGGTCACGCGCGGGTGGGTTCTACTGGCCAGGGTGGAGAGGGGCGCTCGTTGCTTGCGCCGATTCTGCCCGCGGCCATCCGGAGCTCAGTCTCCTGGCCCCGGCTCAGCTTCCAGGAAGGCTGGGAGGTATGGCCTTGCCGTGCCCCCGGGGAGGAAGCAGAAACAGATGCGGTGAGCAGACCAGCTAGCGATTTCTGTGTCCAGTGTGGCCTCTGGGTCACCAACAGTCCATTTCACTCTTTCTCACACCCGCAGAGCACGCCTCCCCCCCCCCCCAAGGGAGACACCCTGAAGCCTCACCCCCTCAGGGCTGTCACCGCAAAGGGGAGGGTGTCTGGGAGATGGCGGCCCACTTGGTTGGGTCCAGACTTGCTCCTGGGTGTCCACATGTGGTCTGGATCCCCGTGAACTAAAAGGGTAATCGATCTCACGGACCACAAGCTCAGCCCCGCCCCGAACCCAGTGGGCCAGAGTCAGCTATCACAGTAAAACCTGTCATGCAAAAAAAGAGAAGAATGGAAAACCCCCCAAGACCCCTAGTTCTAAGCCTTGAGGAAATCCAGCCCCCCCTGCAGTGGGTGAGACTCCACCCCTGCGGTGGGGAACTTTCTTCCTTAACCCCCGTCCTCTACTGTCTTCGAGAAACTCCCTCTCCTTGGTTTGTGGCCCTGGTGCTGCCTCTGTGAAGGGCCTCCCGGTTCTTATCCTCCGTGGCCTCCTCGGAAGTGGGTGTTGGGAAAACGTCCTCCTTGGGGACTCGGCCCACTTCCTGCCCCTGCATATTTGGGGGCCCAGAGGTGGTTTCTCAGGCTCCAGCAGTCAAAGCGGCTGCCCTCAGAGTTCTTTCCCAGACACACTTGCGAAGCCCGTCTATTTCCGTGTTGCTCTGATCATGGGTTCAGAGCCTGTCTCTTCATTTAGCGATGACGCTTCTGAAGGCCTTCGAAACAGCAGGTGGGGAGGCCACACCCTCCATCTGATCTGTGAGGCGAGGCCGAGGCCTCCTTGTGCAGGTAGACGTCTCACGGGGTCATTGTCCCTCACAGCCATCTTTGGTCTCTCTCGCGATTTGTAGTTTGGAAGCATCGGCTCTCTGGACGCTTGGCAAGCCCCGTGTTTCCGGGCTGTCTCTGTTGCCTTCGTCTCTGCTTGCAAAGCCCCCACTCACTCTTGCCTAACTCAGTCTTCTTATGATGCATTACCGAAAGCCGAAAGGAAAAGGCGGCATCGTCACCCCAACTTTCCTGGCACGTTCCCTTGGGGCCTCAGCCTCCGCCGGCGCACGCTCTGCCCCGTAGGGCATCACAAGCAGAGGCTGGAACCCAATGTCCCGCATCGTACGCTGCTTCATCTTTCCAGCCCTTTCCCTGGCTTGTTACCTGAAGCCCACGGGTTTTGGGGGCACACAGGTCTGGTTCGGCATCCGTACTTGTGAAGGCAACATGTGTTTCTGTAACAGATAACCCCCAGATCTCAGTGGTTTCTTCCAGGGAAGCATCTCACTCAAGTGAAAGCCCACCAGGGGGCTTCCCCATCAGCAGGTGGCTCCACCCCAAGGGGCGCTTTGGGAATCCAGCCTCCTTCCATCCCTGTAGCTCCTCCGTACTCAGCAGGCAGTTTGCGAGGTCCCTGGAAGGAGGGGAAAGGGCACGCACCCGCACCCACCCGCACCCGGGAGACTCATGGGCGGCTACTGGCAGCGGCCCCTGCTCAGTCATACGGCCACACCTACTTGTAAGGGGTGCTGGGAAATGTAGTCTTGCAGCCCAGGAGAAGGAGACCATGAGTTTGGGGAAAGAGGCATTCACAGAGGCCTGCCTCCCACGCTGGGACCCACGGGGGCAGGCTCACGGGCTCGCGGTGGGGCATTCACGCATGCGCACAGGAGTTCAGACCCAGGCTCAGAAGCGGGTGGACCCAGGCACAGCCAGGGGCTCGCTTACACGCACACGTCTGTGCACATTCCCTGACGCTCATGTGCTCAGATCCGTTGAGGTTCGTGTGCACACGATGCCCAGGTGCACAGGAACAGACTCTGAGGGGTGCGTTCCTGCACACACACACACACACACACACACACACCCGATACGCATCCGCTCTGACCTTGAATCCGCCTTGACGCTTGCCATTGGCTGCGCTGGTGTTTCCGGGTGGGGCGGGGCGCCATCTTCCAGGTCACTGCACGCAGCTGGGCACAGGTTGTTGTCTACTGGAACAGGTGAGTAAGGGCTGAAATCTAGCCAGTGCTCTCTGCTCACGAAGCTGCGTGTCCTGGTCCCTGGAGCAGGGCCGTGGCCTCCAGGAAGCCAGAGTACCTTTTTCTAATTGTGTAAAGAGAAGCTATTCGCCAAGTGTGCGTGCAGGTCTGTGGCCACACTGAGGGGCTGCCTTTTTGCGAACCCACACGAAACGCCCTGTGGGCTAGTGGCTTTCTTGCCGTCACAGCCTGGGCAGGCACCCCGCGCTGGCGGACGGGGCCTCAGCCAGCCGATTGCTCAGTCTGTGACACCCAACCTCAGTGCTAGGTGCTCTTTTGGGAGTAGGCACGTCCTGCTTGGGTGGGAATGGGGTTCTTGGGTACATTTCCGGTCAGGAGTCGCTGTGCCCTGAAGGCAGAAAGGGCTCAGCTTGCTGGTCTCCTTGGCCAGAATGGAATTCTCTTTAGTAAGTGGGACTGACAAGTCCTGGCATTCAACTTAGGAGTTGGGTGGGGGGTGGGGGGGCTTCTGTGATCCGTGCTCCTGTGAGTATTTTTCCCAAGTGCTGTAGCAGCCTGAGGTGGGGGAGGGGCGGGAAGCTGCCTAGGGTCCTTCTCAGACTCCCGGGAGCACCCCATCCCAATGTACAGCCTTGTAGAGCTGGACCCGGGGTCCCAGGCACCCCAAGTCTTCCTCAAACGCCCAGTGGGAAGGGGAGCCCCTGGTTGGACTTTCACAGTGAGGAGTCTCTGAGGGGTCCTCCCTTCCTCCAGAGCCTGCTAACTCCTCGCCAGGACAAGCTCGCTGGACCCTGGACCAGTGAACGACCCCAGGGAAACCCAGTGCCCTATGTTACATGCGGCTTGCCTGCCACAGAGCCAGTTCGGCTTTGATCGAATGTGGGGGAAGGAAGACAGCGCGGGGTCTTGACAGCGTGTTATCTTGTGGGGACAGCAGGAGCTGTGGGGTGAGGAGACGGAGGCTGGGGTGCAGGGCCATGAGAAGGGGGCACCGAGGGGCAGTTGTGGTGGTGTGGAGGATGTGGGTGAGGGTGGGACACCCTCAGGAGACGCTGTCAAAGCCTTGGACAGAGAAGGGCCCAAGGAAAGCTCCCAGAGAAGCTGGGGACACAGGGATGGGGCTGAGACCCAGATATGGAGGCCAGGACACAGCTGGGGTTGAAGGGCAGGGGCGAGAGTCAAGGTGACCAGGCCTGGGAGGGCTCTGGAGCCTGGGAGACGCTGCACAGGGGGAACTGCACAGGCCGAACTCAGCAGTGCTGCTCTGTGTGGGTCAGGGGAGGAAGGGTGTTCAAAACCCAGTTGTTCTGGCCCGTGAGGGGCTCCCACCCCATCCCCAGATACCTAGCCTGGCCGGGCCCAGAGGAAATGCCTGGTGAGTATTCCTCCCCTTCCCTTGGTCAAAACACGATGATCCCCCGCACCAGGCCCAGTCCTGGGTGCTAGGCCTTGAACCTTCCCTAGCAGTGAGCCCAAACCAGAGGCCTTTCTTGGGAGAGGAGGTATTTGGCCGGACTCGAAGCACGAGTGAAATATTAGCAGGGGCGAGGTGTTCTGAACGGAAGGCAAAGGTCAGGAAGAGGGCCGGTGGTGTGGCCCAGCAGGGAGAGGAACTGTGCCGTGACAGGACACAGGCTGCCAGCCTCCCCCTAAGAGCTGGGAGCTGAATGTGCCCTTTACCCAGGGACCAGGGTGCTGGGCCATCCATGGTGGGTCCAGGGCTCAGGAGGGGATGGGGAGATCAATTATTCATCCACAGGCAGGAGGTCCACAAGAGCCAGACCTTGGCCTCACCCTGGGCCTGGAGCCCAATGCCCTAATTTTATAGATGAGGAAGCTGAGGCCCAGAGCGTGACAGAATCTTGTCCGTGGTCACACAGTAATTAATGACAGAACAGGTCTGTGGCCTCCCAGGTTAACAAGCCAAGAGTCAAACAGATTACTGCAGGCATGGGGAGGATGAATCAGGCCTTGCCAGGCTCCTTGTGAGAACTTGACCCTTCCCTGGTCTCTGAGAGCCACAGAAAGGACTGGAGAGTCCATTTGTTCACCTTGCCTGATGCAGACACCGAGTGACCTTGGGAAGTCCTCCCCACCCCGGGCCTCAGCATCCTCTTCCATAAAAAGCTAACTTTGGACGGTCCCAGCTCCACAGAACATGCTTGTCTGCTTTGGGCTCAGTTTTTCAGTGTGGCTGAGCCCCTGGAGGGCCAGGTGCCCTGGGGCTTCACAATGTGGGGTGCAGGTGAGCCCTGGCCCCGGGGGAGATGGGAGCCTGGTGGGAGGAGCAGCCTGGGGAGCTAGGCAAGGCTACGAGTTCAATGGCAAGATCTTGGCTGTGGCAGGCTAGGGTGGCCAAGGACAGCTCTGCCAGATTTTGTCGGAGCTTGGGATCGGAAGGATCAACAGACACAGAGGCTTAGGGAGCAGGAGCAGGAGAGCAGGCTTAGGGGCAGGGAGCAGGAAAAGAGACGCCAAGATGTGGCAGTGACACATGGCCGGCCGTGGCTGCAGTGGGGCAGGCAGGGCCTGGGAGTGGAGCCCCCGGGGTGCTTCCTCTGGAGGGGATAGGGGGCTTAGGGCCCGATCTGTGAAAACCATGCCCTGCAGAGACCAGGGAGAAGCACTCAGATGGGGGCAGGGCTTGGGTGTAGGACGAGCTAGAGAGGAAATCTCCAGCCCCAACCAGGCCCAGAGGTGTCCCTCTAAGAGGAGAGAGCCCTCCCAGACCTAGACCTAGACCTAGAGCCTCCTAGACCTAGACTCCAGCTGGATCTACCCCACACCAGTGGGATGCAGTATTTGCCAGAGGGGCAGTGGGCTGATGAGGGTTGTCAAGTTGTTGACCCCGGGTCTGATGGGAATTGCAGTCTGTGCCCCACCCCTCCCCCGGCTCCAAGGGCTAATGGGAGTTGTAGTTCTCACCCTTTGGGGCTGATGGGAATTGCAGTTTATGCCCAGGGTACCAGTTAATAGACCTAAGGGAGAAAGGGAGGAGACCTAATCACCGCCCCCCAACCTTCCCGACTAGTCCCCCCCCACCCCCACCCCGGGCCCTATATTAGCAAGTGCTTCCTTCCCAGATGGCTGTGTATGTATTTTCTTTTCTTTTTTTGCTTTCTTCTTCTTTCCGTTGTTTTATTATTGTTTTAAGAATAATAAGAGGGCCAGAGGCAGTCAAGCCCTGGTCAGGTCCTGGCGGCCCATGGGGGTTCTGGGGAGGGGGAGGGGGGAAGCCAGTGGGGGTCAGAGGTGGAGGGTAAAGAAAGAGGAAGTTGGGGAATTAGGGTTAGCGCAGGAGTCGTGTGTTCCTGTCCACCTCCCTCCCTCCCTCCGTCCCTCCTTCCCTCCCCCCCCCCCACCGCCTTCCCACCTCCCTGCCTCCACAGGGCTTCTCACACCCTCTCCCAGAGTCCTATGCTACAAGACCCTCCTCCAGCCTGTCCCCTCCTTGCCCACTCTTTCTCGTGGACTTTGTCACCTCCCACCTCAGTTTTCTCTTCTTCCCATGGCCAGCCTGCAATTAACCTTCAAAGCTGCTTCCCATGACCATCCCCCCCCCCCCTCAAGTCCTCTCACCCATGTATCGATTCCTCCATAGCTGCCAGTACCTCCCTTTCCCCCAAGCCCTCCTTCCCACTGCTCCCTCCTTCCTCCCATGCTGTCACCAAGTGGTGGTAACAGTTTCCCCAAGTGAGCCTGCACTGTGCAGATCTTAGGTTTGTGTTTAACGAGGGGGAGAGGGCACAAGTGAGGGAGGCGAGAGAGCGTACAGGAGGAAGCAAGATGTCCAGAGGGAGAGAAGAGCGAGGGAGGGAGATACCAAACAGATAGACAGAAAACGTTGTACGGAAAAGTTGTTTTTTCTTATTTTTTCCGGGAGAACCCGCTTACACAGCTCTGTTTGTAATTTTTTTCTTCATGCTAAAATCACACGGCCTATTTGTTGATGTAAGTTGCCTGAATTCCGTGGTATGCTATCTTCTTTTTTAAAAAACAAAAGAAAAAAAAAAAAAACAAAAGCAAAAAAAGAGAAAAATCTAGAAAAAAAAAAACCCTAAAAGATATTGTTGTTAGGTTTGTTTAAATGCTGCTCTTGTTATCTGTTTTTAAGCCTTAAACCAGTAGAGTTTTTTTTTTTTCCGTTTCTTTTCGATTTCCTTTCCTTTCTGTTCCTTTTGGTTTCTTAAGACAAACAAAAGACCAAAACCCAGTGAGCCGCAGAGCCCGTGCGTGGGGTGCCCAGGGCATCCGAGCCGCTGCCCGCTTAAAGCGCAGCGCGCCGGCAGGCTGGCGGGCGGGCCCAGCCCGCTCTAGTCTCCGCCAAAGCCAATTGGAACCGATTTGGGTGTGTGAGGCTGTTGTTTCTCTCTCTGTGCCAGCCGCCTGCGCCCTGGGCCCTCGCTGACACCCTCTCTTCTCTCTTCTCTCTCTTGTTCTAGGAGGAGAGTTAATATTGCCCATTATCACGGAGGACTCCTTAGACCCCCCTCCCGTGGCCACCCGATCCCCCTTCGTGCCCCCACCCCCCACCTTCTATCCCTTCCTCACGGGCGTGGGCGCCACCCAAGACACCTTGCCCCCACCCGCGGCCCGCCGCCCGCCCGCCGGGGGCCCGTGCCAGGCCGAGCAGGACGACAGCGACTGCGAAGAGCCCATCGAGGCCTCGGGCTTTGCGTCCGGGGAGGTCTTTGACTCCAGCCTCCCCCCCACGGACGACGAGGACTTTTACACCACCTTTCCCCTGGTCACGGACCGCACCACCCTCCTCTCACCCCGCAAACCCGCTCCCCGGCCCCACCTCAGGACAGATGGGGCCACGGGCGCCCCCGGGGTGCTGCTGGCCCCCTCCGCCCCGGCCCCCAACCTGCCCGCGGGCAAAATGAACCACCGAGACCCGCTGCAGCCCCTGCTGGAGAACCCGCCCCTGGGGCCTGGGGCCCCCACGTCCTTCGAGCCGCGGAGGCCCCCGCCCCTGCGCCCGGGCGTGACCTCCGCCCCCGGCTTCCCCCATCTGCCCACAGCCAACCCCACGGGGCCCGGGGAGCGGGGCCCGCCCGGCGCGGTGGAGGTGATCCGGGAGTCCAGCAGCACCACAGGCATGGTGGTGGGCATCGTGGCGGCCGCGGCGCTCTGTATCCTCATCCTCCTCTATGCCATGTACAAGTACCGCAACCGCGACGAGGGCTCCTACCAGGTGGACCAGAGCCGGAACTACATCAGTAACTCGGCCCAGAGCAATGGGGCAGTGGTCAAAGAGAAGGCCCCGGCCGCTCCCAAGACGCCCAGCAAGGCCAAGAAGAACAAAGACAAGGAGTACTACGTGTGAGCCCCGGCACCGCGCCCCACTGCCAGCTGCCCCTCCCGGGACGGCCCCGGGAGGCGGGTGCGGCCCTCTCCCCGCCGGGGGCTCTGGGGACCCGCTCCCTGGCTGCCTCAGACTTCTCTCACGAAGAGGAAACGCAAAAAAAAAAAAAAAAAAAAAAAGGAAAAAAAAAAAAAAGAAAGAAAAGAAAAAGAGGGAAGAAAGAAAGAAAAAAAGAAAGAAGGAAAAAAGAAAAACAGAAAAGGAAACCCCGTGCTCGTCCCCTTCCTCCTGCCGTCGGGTGCGGCGGCACCGTCAGTCCCGGGGGCTGTCTGTCCCTCTCAGCCCTGCGCCTGCCGGGCAGGGCACGTGCTCACAGCCCTGGGTTGATTTATTTTTTTAAGGGGGGGTAGTTTTATTTTGGTGGGGTTGGGCGGGAAGGAAGGCTGGGGGTTTTGTAAAGTGTCCACTCCTCGTCCTGTTTAATTTCCCGCAATTTTTCTTCTGCCCTCTGTCCCTCCTGCCTTCCTTCTCCTCCCAAGCCCTCCGGCCCCCATCCCAGGCTTGCTGTGTCTCTCTGTCCCCACCCTCCCTCTCTCCACTTCTTTTCTCGCGTGTCTGGTTTCTCCCTTCCTTTCCTACCCTTGGGTTTCCAGAGTCGGTGGGAGAAGGGCGGGCGGGTGGGCCGAGCGGCCCAGCGTGGGGGGGCGGGGCCGGGCGGGGCAGTGGGAGTTGCCCCGAGCGCCCCGACTCCGCCCACCAGGAGGAGGCGCTTGCCTGGTGCCGCCCAGGGAAGGGGCTCGGGCCGACGAAGGCCTGTTCTGTTGTGTGCCGCCGGGCGACGTGCATTGATGGGGAAGCTGCTGGAGGAGCAGGGGTGGGGGGCGGGTGGGAGGGGAAAGGCAAATGCAGATATATATTAAAGACAAATAATCTAGATACCGCGAGCAGCAGCCTGTGGCACCCGTGGGGCGCGGGCACCAGGGAAGAGAGAGAGCGAGGCATCGCCCGCTGACTGCTGGGGTCACTTCTCTGCCCACGGGCTCCCTGCTCCCCCAGTTTTTTTTCTCTCTTTGTTAACAAATGTGTCTGAGTCTTGGAAAACACCCCAACCCCGGAAATGTGTGGGAAAAGAAAACAAAAACTTTCCAAATCCAACGGTCCTGTGCAGTTTTTTCCGGGTGGGTACCGTTGGGACATTGGTCCTGGCTCTGGCCTGGGGTCTGGGCCCGAATTGCGGCCCATGAGAGCTGGTAAGTAGCCTCCAAAGATTTGGGCCGAGCATGGCTTTGGGCTCCTGGGGGGCGGCTTGTCTTTGTCTCACCCCCATGTCCCTCCTGGCCCCAGGATCGGGCCAGGTAAGCAGCTGGTCTGTGGTCTTGGCTGAGCCCACCCACCTGAGCTCTGGAGGTGATCAAATCACCAGAGGCGAGAGCATCGTGTTGCCCCCTAGTGGCCACAACGGGCCCACGCCTCTGGGGGCTGCTGGGGTCTTGCTACAGCCCTTGGGGAAGGTGGTGGTGTTCCTGGGTGGCCAGGGCTCCAGTGGCTGAGTGCACATTTGCCCCCAGTTCCGCCCAACTCCAGGGTCTCTGCTTTTTCTGCATCTCTAGGGATTTGGAACCTAATCTCTGCCGCCCCGCCTACCCACCCCCTCCCGGGCCCCGGTCTACACTGCCCCAGTCTACGCTGCTCGCGGGCTGACTGTGGGCAGCTCTTGCAGCTGTAGATAGAAGTGAAGCTTCATCCTAGGGCGTTTGCTCCTTCATGGAGACCCTGAACAAGCCCACGGTCCCAAACACGCGGAGAGATGGGTCTGGATTTGAAACTCTTAGGTGAGGGTTAGGTGCCAGCGTCCTCGGGAGAGAGGAGGGTGGATGGTCTTCCTCTCCCAGGTGGCAGTTTGGGATCGCCATGCCGCTGGGCACGTGAGCCCTGACTCAGCCGTGCTTCTGTCACGCAGGTCTCCTCCACTTTCTGCTTGGTGGATCTTGCTCCCCTCTCTTGGTTCTGCTCTCTTGGTGCCCTTGGCTCGCCATCGCCCTGGGCCACTTGAAGCTGCTCCCATCCACAGGTGGCTCTGTTGCTGGCCAGCCCATTCTTGTGGCATTTTCCAGTTCGCAAGTCTGGTCCATGTTTAGGCCTGGGCATCTGCCAGGTCTTTGGGCTTGATGTCCACAGGAACCTCACCTCCTCGTCCTTCCTTCCATCCTGGGATGAAGCTTTTTTGTTTCAGGATCCTCCTTACCCTGGGGTGTGCCCCCAGGGGCCTTTGAGAGCCCTGCCCCAGAGTCCTGTCACTGGTGGGAGAGCGGGTTCTCCAGGAGCTGCTGTGGATTTCCATAGACCAGGCCTCTCCTTGCCCTCCTGAACCAGCCACCTGGGGGGAGGCATGGGTCCTGCTTCTTTCTGCCCAGCTGCTCACAGCCTAGGAGCCTGAGGTCAGCTGTAACCCCCTGTGGAAGCCTGGGGGGGAGGCCCTGAATTGGGGTGGTCTGGCCAGGACATCCTGTCCCTGTGCTGGCCGTGGCCTTGTGCTCACGTCTTCCGCTACTGTTCTGTTTGCCCGAGGGATGGAAATTTATCTCAGGTTCCCCCGCCCCATCGTCACTGGCCAAAGAAAACCAATAGAGGCAGGCAGGAGTTCCTTGGTGTCAAGAAGGGAACGTTCTTCTTCCAGAAGTTTCTAGAAATTCTATTTGTCTATTCCAGAAATTCTAAATTCCTATTCCAGAATTTCTAGAAATTCATTCTTATTCTAGAAATTTCTAGAATGGCCCTGAACAGCCTGTCAGAGTAGGGGGCCAGAAAGAGGGACAGTGGAGGAGTTGGAAGGATGGGTCCCAGTCCTGCTCATTGCCATGGAGGTGTAGGACTGGGTGTTTTCTTCTCTTTGTAAGGAGACTAAGAGCTCCTTGTCACTCAAGGGGTTGGTTGTGAGTCAATCTACCATTGACTCAGTTTACCTGTCTATAAGATATGGTCACTTCAGTCTCAGCTCCTTCGTCTGGGCATCTGATGTTGAACCTATCACCTGGGCCTGAGCTAAGGTCCTTTGGAGTCTGGCTGGCCTGGCATTGACCCTCAGGAGTGTCCAAACAGCATCTGGGGGTGACTGAAATTCCAGGAACCTCGCTCATTGACAGTTGGTTCTATCAGGGATGTGCCAGGAGATTCCACCTGGGGAGGAGCAAGGACCGAGCTGGGGAAGAAGCTCAAGGTGGAGTCTAGCTGATCCCTTTGACCTTGAAGACCTGCCCTACCACCCAAACCCCCGGTGGAGGGAACACAGGGTCAGCCAGTCCTGGCACTCTTCTGGAAGGACATCCCTTTCCTGGAGGCGGATGTGGAGCCGAAGGAGCCTGCGTTGCCCTCCCCACACACCCTTCTGGGAGAGCTGCAGTCCTGGCTGGAGACAGGAGGATGGCCAAAGTGGGTCTGAAGCCACTTTCCTGTCCCCACGCTTGAGGCCTCTACTTCCATGGGGCGAATGAGACTGTGAGACTGTTGACCACTTCCTTCCCACGCCCGGTTTCCTGGGCTCTTCCCTTGCAGGTGTCCCTGCAGCCTCGGGGGGCAGGTGCTCCCTGTGGTGAGCAGTAAATTGGGGGCTCCCAAGTGAAGACCGCTTGAGTGGAGCACCCATCTAGAAGGCAGGCCTGGGACTGCTGTGAAGGGAGACCCCTCTCCCTTTGCAGGGCACCCACTCTGCCACGGGGATGACGCTCACCCCCTGCTGCCCCAGAGGGGCCGGGTCCTGGACCCTCCCAGCTTCCAGATCCTGTTGAGTGAGGGGAGACATGTTGGAAGCAGGTCGGCCCCGGGTCCTAGAAGACCGTGACCGCCTGGAAGGGCCAGGAGCAAGGCTGCTCTGAACGTGGGCAGAGGGACAGCTCTGACCACTTGGTGAACTGGAGGACACCCTAGCGGGGAGGAGGAGCCATCTCTCACCAGTCCTGGGTTCTCTCTTCTGGAAGCTTCTGAACACCAGTGGGTCCCAAGAATGCTGAGCAATGGTAAGGAAGTAGCTGGAGCTCAGCTGGGCAGCAGGCAGACAGGACGGAAAGTTCAGGGCAAGCTGGGACAACCTTGCCTTTGGGCATCTTAACAAACATGATCCCCACCCCTGTCCCCTTTGTCCTTGTGTGTGTGTGGGGGGGAGGGTTCTTCACTGAGGGGTGGCCACAGGCAGAAGGCTAAAAGACACGATCCCCCCCTAAAGAGGCCCGAGGCTATGCTGACAAGACCAGGCCAGGGAGTGCTCCTGTCTCCCAGCGGTCTCAAGGCCTGAGGGCAGGCTGGGGGTGTCTTAGCCAGGGTTGGGCTCTGGAGACCGGGGCCTGACTCTTGATTCCGTCCCTCCTAGCTGCCCGTCATGGGCAACCGGTTTCTCCAAGCCTTACTTTCCCATCTGTAAAATGGGGCATCTTCCTCGAAGGGCTCGGGAAGAGATGAGATGATGCCATGAGATGCCCAGGACGGTGCCTAGCCCACAACACAGGCAGGAAAGGGCAGATAGGCTGGCCTGGGAAAGGGCCAGCCCCCAGAGGAGCTCCCCAGAACTCTCCTCTGCCCCACCTCCACCTGTGGCTCTTCACTGGAGTCAGGGAGGGACAGTCATTTGATCCTTTATTCACTCTTCTGTCGCCTCCCCCCCAACGCCCCTCCTGCCAGGCTTTGTGTGGGGGCCGGGTCAGATCAGGGGGCAAGGGGGCCACTCCAACCCTCTGGGAACTCATAGCTGGCAGGGTGGGAGACAGGTGCGTGGCTGTGGGTAAGGGTTTCGCTATGGCCTCGGGCTGCACCCCTGGAAGGAGGCGGTTGCCCTGAGTCTGGGAGGCTGAAGAGGAGTTTGGTAGGTAGAGAAGGGGCGAGGCAGGATTGGTCCCGTGGCTGGAGTGTGCAGAGGGGTGACCGGGGGCCAGAGCTGCCCTTTGGGTACAACTGAGGAGCTGAGACTTGTGCGGAGATCTCGGGGTAGTGCGATGAGTTTGGGACGTTTTGACCTTGGATGATGGTGGCCTCCAAGCTCGGTGGGGGGGAGGGCTGCGGGGGGAGGGGGGAACAGTGGACAGCTGGGGGCCGTGAGCAGCGAGGAGGGCAGCACGGGGTAGACAGGGTCCTGCCGGTCCTTGATCGTTTTCGAAGTCACAAGGGAGGGTCCGGTGGGGTGCCCGGGGCCGCCCCTGGACCCTCTGGAGATGGTGGCCTTTGTCGTCCTGCCTTCTCCGAAGGAGAGAGGGTGCTTCTCCCAATGTCCCATCGCAGAATGCCCGGGAACTTAAAAGTGTGTGGATTTCAGGACAGTGCGCCCTGGGGGGCCGTGTGTCGCTTTCATCACTGCCCTGTTCAGACGTGAAAGACAAGAGGGGTGTGGCTCGTGCGTGCAGAGTGACCTCTGACCCCTGAACTGGGTCCCTCCTGAGGTCTCAGGAGGTACCACTGCCCTGCTCTTGGGGGCCCAGGAATGGGCACGTGCTGGGAAGCAGGGGGGGGGGGGCAGTGACAGCCTGCCAGCCATCTAGGGGCTTTCGTGGTAGAATTTGGGGCCTGTGAGCACCCCTCCTCCCCCAGCAACGCCCATCACACCCTCGGCCCGTCCTTCTTAACAAACGACTACACTCTCCCTTCCCCTCGACGCCTCTGAAGGTGGCCCCGAGGGTGGCCCAGCCTCTGGCCCAGAGCAGGAGACAAAGTCCACACTGTCAGCCAGGAGCCCCGGCCCTTGGTCTCCGCCCTCCCAAAGATGTGCTGTTTGACTCTGGGCCAATCCCGTCCCTTTCTGTGCCTCTGCTTCTCTCTCTGCCCAGTGACAGGGTGGGGGCGGGGGGCAGGGGGGAAGCGGAGAGGGCGGGCCCCGGGCCGAGCTCACTCACTGGTTCTGCACATCTTGAACCGTGTCGGGCAGCGGCAGGCTCTGTGTCTCCGGCAGCAACAATGCAGCCAAGCCGCTCAGCACCGGCACCGCCCCGTAGACCAGCAGCGGCAGTGAGCGGCCGTGTGCACCCAGCAGCCGCACCAGAGGCCCCAGGATAGCTCCCGCGCGGGCTGCCATCTGGCCCAGGCCCACCGCTGTCATCCTGCAGCCCCGGAAACACCCGTGAGGGCCTCCCAGCCCGGCCCGGCCCCACTCTGTCCAGGGAGGCACAGTGGTTGGGGCGGGGGGCAGAATGCACCTGCTCAGCCCTGAGACCACATGGGAGGGGGATGGCGGCGGGAACATCCGGGGCTGGGGAAGGCCACCCCCACCCTGCCCTCGCAGCCCAGGGTGACCCCTTCTTTGGGCCCGGGCACAGCCTCACCTGAGCACGGTGGGGAAGAGCTCACCAGTGTAGATGCTGACGCAGGTGAAGGCGGCCCCCAGGCCCCCGAGCCCCAGCACGGCCAGGGATGAACGCAGGGCCCCCAACTCTGTGGACAGGGAAGGGGGTGGCGAGCTTGGTGGCGGGGCTCCGAGGTCAGATGGGGGCCAGACTTCTCCCTGACCTCCCAAATGTCTATGACTCCCCTCCATCTGGGTGTCCCCACAACGCACACACGCACCACATCCTAGGTGACACCGTGGTTCCGTTCGCTGCCCCCCAAACTGCTGCCCAACCCGATAACCCTGAGCCAGACCCTGGGAGTCCTCCTTGGCCCCCTGCTCCCTCCCCTCCCCCTGCATGATGCCACCCCCTCCACTCCATCCCTGTTCCTGCTGCCTGGGGCGGGCCGTCACCATCTGTCCCAGATGCCCCAGCAACCTCCTTCCCCACTGGGGCCCTGCTCTAGACCAGCACCCTCTGAGGAGGGGGCAGGGGCCCCTGTCCCTGGCTCAGCACCCCGAGGTAGGGAAGCCTCTGGCCGCTCACCGTGGGGCACCAGCATGTTGGCCAAGACGCAGAGCCCCGCCAGCACCAGGGACGCCACCTGAGTGGACCTGCGGCCCAGGCGGTTCAGCAGCACCAGGGTGCCGATCTTGGCCGGGATGTCCACGACCCCAATGAGGACCTGGAGCAGGAAGATGTCGCTGCCGAGGGCCTGCAGGTCTAGGGCCAGGCCGTAGAAGGTGAAGCCGAAGGCGAACCTGCAGGCGGGGCGGGGCGGGTGGGGTCAGGCTGGGGTGGGGGCTGCTCCTTTGCTGGGTCCTCAGACCCGCCTCCAGCCTCCCCCCGCAGGCTCTGCGTAGTGGAGGGCTGGTCTCCGTGTGTCACCTGGCCCCAGGCCTCCCCCCTCCCCCGGGGCCACCCCTCGCTAGGTTTGGCCAATGGGAGCCGCTGGTGAGGGGCTGGAGGTGCAGGGGGTGGAGTGGGGGAGAGGCCAGGGTTTGCCTTCCTCCCTCCCTCTGGGTGTCCTGTGTCCTGTCCTGTGTCCCCTGTGTCCTTGCTGGGTGAGACTGGCTCCCCCGGCTCTGATAATACTGGGGTGGGTGTGCCTTCTCGCCTCGCTTATTCTCGAACGGCCTCCTCGGCCTGCTGGGCAGCTCAGCTCTCCCAGCGCCTTTGCTGTGAATCTTCCTCCTTAGGGGGTCTCTGCCATCCTCTCTCCCCAGCCTGATCCCACCTGGCCTTGGCTGCTTCCTTTGGGAGCCTGACTGCTAGCAGAGGAGTGGGGGGGGGGGGCGGTGGGGAATGGAATGCTTCAGGCCTGGTCCTGGAGGCGGGAGCAAGAGGAGAGTCCGTAGAGGTCCCCTGCCTGGATGCCAGTCAGGGCCTGACCCCAGGTTCCCGGCTGCCCAAGGCAGGCCCGAGGCAGAGGCTGGGGCCCCGGGGGGGTGAAGGGGCCTCTACCAGCACAGAGTGGAGACACAGGTCCGGAGGCCCAGTCCGGGTGTGCAAAGCAGGGCAGCCGGGCTGGCAGGAGCCTGGCTCGCACTCAGCTCCTCCCGCATGGCTGACAGCAAGGCCTGCAGGGATGGGGTGGGGCGGGGCGGGAGGGGAGTCACTGTCAGCATTGGGAGCACCGGGCAGGTCCTCCTCCTTGAGACCCTCACCCTCCCAGGGGCCTGTGCAGGGGCAGGGAGAGGGTCTGAGGGCTGAGCCCTGGGGGAGCGCCCCGCCCCGCCCCGCCCCGCCTCACCTCTGCAGTCAGTGTGTCCTCCACTGCCCTCTTCCCGTTGATGGCAGCCACCTTCTGTAGCTCCCGCAGGCCCTGCTCCAGCTTGCCCTTGATGAGGAGCCATCGGGCAGACTCCGCCAGCCACCTGCAGGGGGTCAAGGGCGGAGGATGGGTGGGTGCGGCCTGTGGCCCCAGGCTGCGTGAGCCTTACTGCCCTTCTGTCTCCCTCTGCCCAGGGGGGTGGCCTCACTGGTGCCCATAGGCCCCAGGCTGAGGGACGCCACACCGCCTGATGCCCTCCTTCCCCCGCAGGCCACCTTTTCTGCCTTTTTCCTTCTCTTCCTCAGACTGGGGTTGGGAGTCCATATCCTCCCCTTCCGGCCTCCCTCCCGACCCTGTGGCCCTTCCCTGGCCCCCCCGGGAAGCAGGCCTGGGTGAGCCTGTGTGCAGTGAGGACCGTAGTCTTGCAAGCCCGCCACAAGCCGCAAGCCCACTGGGGTCCCCCACCTCTCCCCAGGGAGGCCAGGCACCTGCCCGATGTCACATCCGTGGCCTTCCTGTTCACCCCCGAGGCTGCGCCTTCCTGCCTGAGCTGGCTCCTCCCCAGCTTCCCACCCAACCGGGGGCTCAGGCCTGGGGCAGGGTCTTTGGTCCTGGCATCGCCAGCCCCCTCCACCTGCACCCAGGCAGCCACCAATTCCTGTCACCACCAGCCGCTTGCACCTGACCCGCCCCCTGCCCTTGTCTCGCCTGTGGCCCGGTCGCCCACGTCAGGACAACACTTGCTGTCTCCTGGATGCCAGCTGGCCCCACGCATCCCGGCTCCACACCCCGATGCCAGGGCCCAGCTCCTAACCCTAACCTTGCCCCCACACCCCTCGACGTCAGCCCAGATCCTTTGCGCTGGCCCAGCCCACCGAGGCCCCTGTCACGCCCACCATTCCACCCTGGCTCCTGTCTCCAGGCCTCTGCTCAGGCAGGCCCCCCAGCCAGGCATGCTTTCCCCTGGGAGCAGCAGCCAGGCGTGGGGTCACCTGCTCCACGTGCACGGGGCCCGAAGGTCCTCCCGGGTTAGAACAGGGGAGAGAAGGGGGGCTCGAGGCATACTTTTGAGGTAGAGTTGACAAGATCCAGTGACCTGCTGGACTTAGGGTGGGGCGGAGAGGTCAGTGAGGGACAGGGAGGTGACGTGGTGTCTCTAACTCTGGGACCCAGCGGATGGGGGCTGCTATCCCCCCCACCCTTGCTGGGGAAGCCTTGGGAAAGAGCAGGTGTGAGAAGATGTTCACGTTTGTGAATCCGAGACATCAGTCATGGCGATGTCACACGGAGGGTTGGAAACGGGAGGCTGGAGTCTGGGGAAGGGCAGGTCTGGAGAGAGGATTCAGGGTTTGCAGCATGTGGCACAGGGGACACAGGTTAGGTCACCCGAGAGAGGGCACCCCTCCTCCGATTCAGGGGCCAAGAACAGTGGGAGCAGGGCCGGGGCACCAGGGCCGTCGTGGGTGAAGCCTGGTGGTCTGGTGGGTTCGAGGAGACGGGGAGGGGGGTGGGGCCGGCACAGGCAGACAACCTGTCATGGATAGAAATGGGTTTTGAAGAGAAGCAGAGAAGCTGGTGGGAGTTCGCGGGCCATGGGCTCCCGCCCTCAGATGGTCCCCCTCTTATTCGTCAAGCCATCACGTGTGGGGTGTCTTGCCAGCTCCCCGTGGGGCAGTGCTCCTGTTTCGCTGTCGTCAGCCCCGCATCAGCCAGTGCCCTGCCCCTGGTGGGCACCCGGTAGCTGTTTGCTGAAGTCATGACGTGGTGGGTGACGCACGATTGTGGGCACGTGCACGGCACCTGGGTGGGCACGTCTGTCAGGAAAAGTGAGGCTCTACCCCGTGAGCCAGCGTCAGCCTCAGAGAGCCAGGAAGGGGGCCCCGGAATCTGCATCGTTGACCCTTGCCCTCTACCCTCCAGCCTCCGCTCCGTTGGTCCCGGGGGTCAAACGGCCATCCCGGAAAGCCACCCGTCAGCTGGAATGGCTTCCTCTCAGAGCCAGTGCAGGAAGCGTGACTGTCTCCTGCTCTGCAGAGTGACTGCAAATTAGCTGCTCAGGGCTCCATTCTAAGAGCGTTTCTGCTCCAATCAGTGGGGCTTGGAGAGATCTGTGAAGTCAGCCCTCCTCCCGGTGCCAGTGCCCCATCCTCCCCTGGGCTTCTGCTGGACTTCTTTCTGCAGGGGCCACGATGGCCAACCAAAAACCCAGAGTTGCTGGGTCTGTGTGTGAATGAGCCGGGCTCAGCCCTGTCCCAAAGGACATCCGTTCATCCACTTACCCCTCCAGCCACCTGTTCAGCTCAGCTCAGCTCATTTCTTGCCCACCACCTATTATCTATTGCCTATTATTACCTGTTATCTATTATCTATCTACCTAGATTATCCATCCATCCATCCATGTATCCATCCATTATATGTATCGTATCTATCATCTATGTATTTATGTATCATCTATCTATATCATCCATCCATCCATCCATCGATCCATCCATCCATCCATTATATCTATCATATCTATCATCTATCTATCTATCTATCTATCTACCTATCATCTATCTATATCATCCATCCATCCATCCATCCATCCATCCATTCATCCATTGATCGATCCATCCATCCATCCATTATATCTATCATATCTATCTATCTATTTATCATCTATCTATATCATCTATCCATCCATCCATCCATCCATCGATCCATCCATCGATCCATCGATCCATCCATCCATCCATTCATCCATTATATCTATCATATCTATCATCTATCTATCTATCTATCTATCTATCAATCATCTATCTATATCATCCATCCATCCATCCATCCATCCATCCATCGATCTATCTATCCATCCATCCATTCATCCATCCATCCATCCATCCATTATATTTATCATATCTATCTATCTATCTATCATCTATCTATATCATCTATCCATCCATCCATCCATCCATTATATCTATCATATCTATCATCTATCTATCTATCTATATCATCTATCCATCCATCCATCCATTATATCTATCATATCTATCTATCTATTTATCATCTATCTATATCATCTATCCATCCATCCATCCATCCATCCACCCATCCATCCATCGATCCATCCATCCATCCATCCATCCATCCATTATATCTATCATATCTATCATCTATCTATCTATCTATCTATCCATCCATCCATCCATCCATCTATCCAGATATCCATCCAACAGATATTTCCCATACACCTACTATGTCCCGGGAGTTTGGCAAGAGCCATGCCTGATTTATTTCAGGGCAGCACAGACACTTCCTAACTTCTCTAATATGTCAGCCCTGTGTGGGGGGCTGGGGGTCCCCTCTGACCACTGGGTCTTGGTCCCTGCTCTTTAGTAAAATGTCAGTACATAAGGCTGACTGGGGCCGTGTCCTAGGAGCGGTGTGTGTGTGTGTGTGTGTGTGTGTGTGTGTGTGTTGTATTTGTGTCTCACCCCTCAGCCTGGCCTAGTGCCTCGGCTCAGAAAATGTGCCCAGAGGCACACATGCCAAGGCAAGCAAGGAGTCAAGAGGGAAAAGGCCTAGAGATGATGGGAAGGAAGAGGGGAGGGGGGAGGATGAGTGCAGGGGGAGGAGGCACCGGGAGGAACAAGGAGGGGAGAAGCGTCTCCGGCCCTGGAGCCCCAGTCCGGGGTGGGTGAGCACCGTGGACCTGTGGCCGCCAGTTGTGCCAGACCCGTGGCTCCCCTCTGGCTGGGCTCCCTTGGCCTCCTGTGCCCCTGGTCCCTGCCCCCAGGGTGGAGGGTAGGCAGGGACTTCTCTGAGGACAGGGGACGGCACCCACCAGGAATACACAAAGCAGAGGAAGAAGGGGGCGGAGACCACCAGCTGCAGCAGGGCCCAGTCACGCACACCGTAGGCCACTGTGGCCATCAGGACCTGGCCGAAGCTGAAGCCCAGGGAGTTCAAAGTCATCACCAAGGCTCGGGCACGCGTGGACGTCCACTCCATCACTGCAAGGAGACCTCAAGGGTCAGCCTGGGAGCCCACACGAGCCTCCCTCGCCTGGCCCGGGTCAGGTGACCTACGGAGAGTGCAAGTGTTCATCATGACGCCCGCCACGGCCAAGGCCACCAGGAAGCGAAACAGACAGTACACCGGGAAGGTGGGGGCGAAGGCGGCCGCCGTGCCCGACACGGCCATCTGAAGGTAGTTCCAGGTCAGCACCAGCCTGCGCCCAAACCTGCGGGCACACAAACGGGCAGGCGGTGGCCGGGTCCACGGGGCGCCACGGCACCGGCCACGGGGGTCTGAGCAGAGGTCACGGTGACTCTTGGGTCCAGACCCGAGTTATCCCCCCCTCACGAAAGGCTTGTAGGCCCAGGTGGCGGCCCCGGGCAGAGAATGAGCTCCCCGTCAGCAGGAGCGCTCAACAACAGCTTTTAGCGGTTTTAGGCAGATTTTAGCAGTAAGTGTTTGGTAGGAGTGACGATCCTCTACAACCCCAGAAACAAAGGCCTAGAGCAGGTACAGGGCTTCCTCAGTGGCAGAGCCAGAAGGCGTCAGGGGAGAGACACACGGAGATGGGAGCACAGAGGCGTGAGGGAAAAGGGGGCTTCTAGAACCGGGGGGGGGGGGGGGGTACTCACCTGTCGGAGACTTGGCCAAACACCGCCGCTCCCACCAGGATCCCCGACAGGTAGATGGACTGGGCCATGGGCTTCAGGGCGTGGGAGTCGCACACAAGGTCCCACTGGCGGGAGAGGAGTGGGGAGCTGAGCCCAGACAAGCAGGGGTGGAGGCGTAGGATGGGAAGGCCTGAGGGAACCAGGCGTGGGTGGATGGCCCGGTGACCTCTAGGGTGGTGGGGCAGGGCTAAGCCTCCCCACATCACCCTCTGGTCCAGGGTCAAGTTCTCTCTGGCCTCATCTCTCCCCTGCCTCACCCGGTTTGCAACGCCAGCCGGAGTTGGGGTCACCTCCCGATTCCCCCGGGGCCGCTCCCTTCTGCAGAGAGAGGCCCCTTCCCCTGGCCGGGGTGGGGGGCTCCTCCCACTTGCCCGCGTTTGCCTGATGCCTGCCCCCCCGGGGTCTGAGAACTGGGGTCACGGTGGAGGGAGCTGCCTGTGTCACAGCTAATCAGCGGCAGTGGGGCTGGCCTGGCGGTCACGGGCAGCACCCACTGTTCCACGAGCCAGGGGCCAGTGTCTGTCTGTAGGCTGAGTCCTGCCGCCCACTCCCATGTAGGGCAGGTGCTGGAGGAGGGCACCGGTGGCGAGTGAGGAGGCTTGCAGAGGGCAGGTCCCTCCCAGGACTGGGCCGTGCTGAGCCCAGTCAAGTGTGAGCTCTGCCCTTGGCCTCTAAAGTGCCAGGACTTGGGGAGGGTGTCAGGGGAGGCCCTTACCTTGGCCACGATGGTGGACGTGAAGGTGCTGCGGTCGTAGACCCAGCCGTCCACGCACGGCTCCGTGGCGGCCTCGCTCCAGTTGGTGGCCGTGCCGTTGGGGTCCAGGAGCTGCCACTGGGGTTGGCGGAAGCGGCGACACCGGTGGGGCTCGTGGTTGGGGCCCGGGGGGATGGAGACGGTCAGGAGGTCCTTGGGGCCCAGGGCCCCGGGGACACCGGCCTGGGCGGTGCTGTTGTCCAGGAGGGGCACCCAGCAGCGGTGGCTGGGCACGGCGGCCGAGAAGTTCTCCATCATGCTCTGAGTGGTGAGCCACATGATAGGGACCACCAGAGCCACCATCTGGAGAACCTGGAACCTGCCCAGGCCACCCACTTGGTCCAGGAGCTCAGAAAACGCCATGGAGCCCGCCGAGGGGGCCCAGGGGAGGTGCCCACTTCACAGAAGCTGGCCCAGGGCAAAGGGGCCAAGGCCGGCGACCTGCTTCCCCCACAGCAGCACCTGCTTCGTCAGCTGAGAAGCCTGGAGCATGGCAGTGGCCTCTGGCTTCGCTGCCCCTGGGCCAGGACTCTCCGGGCGCCTGCCCAGCAAATGTCACTCAGGGTGCCTCCGACTCGGACCAGGGGTTGCTAGGTGTGACCCCTGAGCCACCAGCATCCTTCCAGAGACGTAGCTGGCCCTGGACCTCCAGGAGGAACTGAATAAAGGAAGTGGGGAAAGTGGAGACCGAAGTCACCCAGACTAGAATAAAACACTGACCAGGTGACCCTTACGGAATAGGCGTTAAGGCTTGGTCGAAGATTAACCCAACTGTGATGTAGGCTGCTACCTGCCCTCCACACCCCTGCCTGGGACAGGCAGGAGCTGGAGGGACATCCTGTGGGCTGCTGGGACGTGTGTGTGTGTGTGTGTGTGTGTGTCCCAAGTTATGGGCAGCCATCTGAACCCACACCTCCCATCCTGTGTGGCCCAGCACCCCCCGTCATCTGCTGCCATTGATGCCCCCAAGCTTCTTCTGCTGTCACCCTCTCCGAGCCCTTGCAAGGTCTCCCC
Organism: Neofelis nebulosa; assembly: GCF_028018385.1. NCBI lineage: Eukaryota > Metazoa > Chordata > Mammalia > Carnivora > Felidae > Neofelis > Neofelis nebulosa. The sequence goes on along the minus strand of NC_080791.1, from coordinate 107,800,895 downwards.
AGTGTCACCAGACACGTGTGCATGATGTGTGGGAACAATGACAGTGACCTAACCGTTTCTTCTGTGCTTTGGGGCACGAGGCCACCCATTTTAGGGGTAACTCCCTCCCCATTGCCTTTTGTCTTGCCCACTCTCCCCCTGCCCAATCACTGACCTCTGTGCCCCCCACCCCGAGCATGCCCTGTGCCAGCTCCGCGGGCTCCTAGCCTTGCTCCCGTCCTGGCTGGTGCTCCCACCCTGGAATGCCACATCCTGAACGTACCACAAGGGCCTTCTCCTCCAGGGAGCTCTGCTTGCTTATTCTTGCCTCCCTCCTGGGAGTTAGTCGTGGAGCCCCATCTTCGCTCTGGCCTGCACCCTTTCATTATTGTCCAACTGGTCTCATTTTCAGCCAGTTGCCAGAGGGCAGGAACCCTTCTTTGGAGCATCTTTGGGACCAGCACGGGTTTGGACAGCTAATGCAGCCTCCGTAAAGACTTGCTCCCGCTGATTTTAAAGGCAGCTTCTCAGGGGCGCCCGGGTGGCTCAGCCTGTGAAGCGTCCCGACTTCGGCTCAGGTCATGATCTCACAGTTGGTGAGTTCGAGCCCCGCGTCGGGCTCTGTGCTGACAGCTCGGAGCCTGGAGCCTGCCTCGGATTCCGTGTCTCCTTCTCTCTCTGCCCCTCTCCTGCTCATACTCTGTCTCTCTCTCTCTCTCTCTCTCTCAAAAATACATAAACATTAAAAAAAAGGCAGCTTCTGTTTCTTTTGATTATAAAATTAATGTACATGCCTTTCAAAAGTTTCAGAACGTATTGACAGGTGCGAAGAAAGCAAAGATCCCTCCTAAACTCACCAACTGGTGATCACCACTGTTGATACTTGGTGCAAATCCTTCTAGAGTCTTGTATTTTGTGCCGCCTCCTCTGTTCAGATATCTCCTTCCTCCTCCACCCTCTCGCAAAGGATGCCCTTTCTCCTTATTTCACTAAAGAAACAGAAGTCAGGAGAAGCCAGCGGTCTCATTCTCCCACTTGCCTCGGTGCCCCCGCATCCTGCCTTTCCTCCCGCCAGCCCGATGGCCCACCCGCTCGCACTCATCCTGCCCCCCTCGCCGTGCGCCCTGCGGCCCACCTCTCCACCTGCCCAAAGCCTCTTTGGCAACTGCCTTCCCCTCCCGACCGGATAGTTCCCACCAATGTACAAATACGCCATTTTCCGGGACGCCTGCCTGGCTCAGTCGGAGGAGTATGTGACTCTTGATCTCGGGCTCGTGAGTCTGAGCCCCATGTTGGGGGTAGAGGTTACTTAAGAAAAGAAATTAAAAGTTAACCACCACCACCCCCAATCTGCCACTCTCCCTCCCATCCTCAGAAAAGCCCCCTCCCTTTTAATGCCTGTCTTTGGCCCCCACCTCTTTTCCTGCTACTCTTTAGGTACAAGACCCCAAAAGCATTATTGCCATTCGCCTCCAATTCCTCCTTCTTTTTTGGATTGATTCCCATCAACTTTTTGTCCCTGTCACGCCCTGGTCCCCAGTGACCTTGCTGCGGCTGCATTCGGTGACATTTTCAGGGCTCCTCTTACTTGAGCCATCTCAGCCGCTGGCCCTTCTCCCTCTGGGCCACCACTCTCCACACACGCTTCTGTCTCCTTTGCTGGCCCCTTCTCTTCTCCCCACACTCTGTGTCCTTGTTCCTCTTCCTAAAAATTTTTTTAACATTTATTTTTGAGAGACAGAGACAGAGCGCGAGCGGGGGAGGGGCAGAGAGAGAGGGAGATGCAGAATCCGAAGCAGGCTCCAGGCTCCGAGGTGTCACCACAGAGCCCGACGCGGGGCTCGAACTCACAAACCGCCAGATCATGACCTGAGCCGAAGCCGGACGCTTAACCGACTGAGCCACGCAGGGGCCCCTTCAAGGGCTTCTTTAATCCCATCACCCAAGCTTGGGGGCCCGTTGGAACACCTTTCTAGGCCCCAGGTGGTGCCACTTCCTGCCCGGGCACCATGGCTACAGACTGCAGGGGGCCCTGGGAAAACTGCCAGAAGCCTCCATAGGGTAAGAATTCTTACCAGAGTCAGCTCTCCCGGATCTCTGCAGAGCCCTGTTGAAAAGGAACGTAAAATTTCACACTGTCCCTTCCTTTCTAAATCCAGACTCTCGTGAATTCAGGTTCCCGTCGGTTGTGGAGCCTTCCCCTCCCAGGGACAGCTATGGCCTTCTTGTTGGACAAGAGACTTGTCCAGTGTCCTGTCCTGAGAACTTGGCCTGACTTCCCGTCTACAAGGGAGGGGCATGCGGGTTATCGGTTCCTGCACAGGCAGACAGCTCAACCATCGGGTCGGGAGCCCCAAAACATGGTGGGACAGAAGTGTGGGTTGCACCCCCTTGGCAGCTAGGGTCCCCCGCGTCTGGTGCCAGCTCTCGGGGCATGTGTCTAAGACCTCTTTCTTTTGGCCATCTTTGGGAGTGGCTCTGGATCTTGGGAGGGTGGTACCCTTTGCACACTGTCTGTGGAGGACCTCTCACATCCCTGGAGCAGGTCGATGGCGCCGGGAATACGTACCGTTTGTCGCCACTGCAACTTAACAAGGTATTTGAAAGGACTAAAAAGGAGCTCTGTGGCCAGAGATTGGTCAGATTGGAGGCTGGTGTTCAGAGCCTGGGAGGAACTTTTGACAAGGCCTTCTCCCCACAGCTTAAATGGAACTACGTACCCAAAGAGAAAGAAAAGCGTTTCCAAAGACAAACAGCGCTAAATTTAGAGCATGGGAATCTTTTGATTTCCATCTCAGCCCAACATCTTCTGCCCGATAAAAAAGGGAAGCAGACTGAAGATAATGTCGCTGGGTGGGTGGGTAGGCCCCTTGATGTCATTAGGGCTGAGAGGCACTTTGAGTCCAGGACCGGGGAGCTCACCTGGGGAGCGACCTTTCACAGCAAAAAGATGAGGTTTCAAATGGAGCCCTCGGTCTCCCATTTTTGGGGGCCCAAGAGAAAAATGGGTGGTTTAGATCACGGCGGTGGGCGAAGAGAGGGTCACAGAGCGGAGGGCGAGGCGACTGGGCAGAAGACAGAGGGGAGGTGGTGTCGCGGGAAGGCTTGTCGTGTCCCGAGCCAGCCTTGGTGAGTTTCAGGCGTTAGGAGCCTGTGGACGGTCCGCAAACGGGCACAGGCCAAAGCTATTCGCCAAAGTGGGTTTTTTTCTTGGACCTGGGGATGCGCCGTGGACATCTTTCTGGCCGGATCGTTCGGCAGGTTTTTTTTTTTTTTTTTGCGATTCCTCCCAACCCCCGATGTCCTGTGGTGACAGCAGCTGCCTCTGGTCCCAGGCCAGGCAGGAGAAAGGGCAGGCAGGACTGCTAACCGTCAGTGACTCAGCAAATTCCCCAGGCGGCTAACAGGGCTCGGCCGAATCCAGGTGGGCGGCTGGAGGAGGAGGCGGCAGCCAGAACCCACTGGGTTTGCTCATGCCTCCGGGGTCCCCAGAGTTTCGTTTTCATGTGGACTCTGAGCCTCCACTCTCAAGCTTCTTCCCTTCCCTCGCCTCCACGGGCTGGATTCTTTAAGACAGGATGGCTATCCCGGGACAACACTCTGGGTCGGTCCCTTTGAGGATGTCTGCTAGCCTCCAGCTTGTCCCCTTTGCCCAAAGCCTTCGCTGATACCCTGGTGCTTCAGAGCCAAGGCCAAGCCACCTGGAGCCCTCCTCCCCCCATCTCCCCCCCCCCCCCCCCCAGGCCCATCATCAGAGCCCTCGTTTGGCTGCCTCTTTCACGTGGCCTGGGCCCGGTCCCCACTGAACACGCCTCGTTCCAGAAATGCCCCTCACCCTCTCTTCCCTTGTTTGCTGTTTCTTCTGTCCAAGAGCCACTGCCACCAACCCCACCAGCCCGAGCCCACCCCTCCCTCCAAGCTTCTCCCCTCCTGCCCCTGCACAGCTCCGTGGTAGCCCTGCCCCTGCCGTGGTCTCGAGCTTTTCTGTCTGTCAGATAACGGGTTACATGCCTCCTAAGGGCCGGGTCTGAGTCATCGTGTCCAGGAAAGTGCCTAGAACGGGAACGGGCGCGCAGATCAGAGCCCCGGGCAGGGCAGGGCGGGGGCCACGCGGTCTCCATGGACTTGGCTTGATGAGCTTCTAGTTCGCCACCTGGGGAAAGAGCATCATGGACCCCCCCCTCCCCCGCCCCCAACCTCACAGGGTCGTTTCCAGGACAAGAAGTCGTGGTTCTCAGAGGGTCCTCACCTTCTCCAGAGACCCCCCAGTGCACGCGGCGGTGCCTAGAGTTCCAGCTTCTCCAGAACGTCTGAGGATCTGGTCTCCGGCTTGTGTTAACTTGTTCCAAAATGCTATCCTGGGCAGTTCTGAAAGGTTGGAGCTTTCCTTGCTGGACAAACACAGTGGCCCCTCTCTTCCTCGTCGCCAGCAAGATGTGCCTCAAATGTGGCCACGGGCTCAACTCAGAACTCCCCCCAGCACAGCTGAGAGACGCCTCAGTGTTCCATGACGATGTCGCTTGTGGGGATGACACCCGATGGTCGCTGAGTCTTCACTATGTGTCGCACACGATCCTACGTTCTCTCCCTGTGTTAACCCGTTTAATCCTTCGCACAACCCTTCCAATTAGGTATTCCAGTCTTACATCCATTTTTACAGATGTGGAAACTGAGGCTCAGAGAGGTGAGTCTAGGCCACCCAGGTACTCTGTGGCAGAATCGGGACTCCAACCCAGGTCCGTCCAGGCCCAGCAGCTATGCTTTTGACTTTATTTATTTATTTATTTTGAGGCGCGAGGGAGGGGAAGAGAGAGAGCGGGGGCAGAGGGCATCCCAAGCAGGCTCCACGCTATCAGCCAAAAGCCCGACTCGGGGCTCGAACTCGCTGAAACCAAGAGCCAGTGGCTCAAGTGGCTGAGCCACCCAGGCTTCCCCGCTATGTTTCCAACTCCTGAGGTTGGCCGAAGGCTGGAGGGTAGCAAAGGAGGATGCTGGGAAGCCACGGAAAACTTCATGGCAAGCGTCCCAGCCTCGGCGCCCCTGTCCCTCTCACTGGGGCCCCGCTCCGTTCCGATGAGCGGCCCTTCCCTCCTGTCCTCTTTTCCTTGAGCGCCAGGGCCCCCGTCTCCCAGCTCAGCACCTCCCTAGGGGAACCCCTCCCCAGTCCCTGTCAACCACCCTCCCCCTCCACTCCCCCCCCCCACTGGGGACCAGGGAAAAGATCCCTTTTCTTCTCTGTGCTGCCAGCTCAGCCTCCCGTCCCACTGGACCAGATTTTAGCTCTACTTTAATCTTGCCAAAAAGCTCAGTAAGCGGTTTCCTCGGACAGAAACGGGGCCTTCCCCAAGCCGACTTCCAGAGCCACCCCCAGAACAGCCCGCGTTCCCCACCCCGCCCACGGCTTGCCGCACCACGAGGGACCTGCCTCGTACCCAGCTGGCCCTCGTCCACAGAAGCCCTGCTTCCCGTCCCTTGCCTCGGAGGCCCAGGAGCCCCCCTGGCGCAGGAACCCCCTGGCCCATTGAACAAATGCGCTCTAAATAGGTCAAGGAGAGCGCCGGGCAGCCTTCCTTTCATGTGCCTGGCGGAGCGGGCAAGTCTGGCCTTCCTTCGCCAAAGGGACTTCGCTCTCCTTGCTGCGTCAAAAAGATATTTCGTGTTAAAATTCAACAGAGAGATGTTAACCAGCCGTCGGAATAAGGCTCGTCAGAGCGCGGGCTGCTCGGACGGGCTGAACTTTGCCTCGCTCTGTGGAGGGTCTCACCCGCCGCTGGCAGCCACCGGCTGGCACATTTTAACAAGGCCGGGTGCAAACACCGCCCCCCCCTCCTGCCCCCACCAGTGCCCGGAGCCCTGCCTCGGGGGGCCCCCAGAGCTCAGGATTCCAGCATCTTTCCTGAAGAAGTCAGAAGCCGCCTTAGCTGCATTTTAGGAACACCGAATCCTCTAGCAGGGCCCTGACCCTGTTTGGTTTTGCAAGTGGCAGCCTAATGTTAGGAGGAATCATTTTAGGCGGATGCCAGGACCAGCTGGGGGGAGGGCGCGGGAAGGTGTCCCGCGGATTTTGGCAAAATCCCTCTCGTTTGGCCGGAAAGCACAGCGGCGGGATTTGGCCGGCAGCGTGCAAGCACACTGGGCGATCGGGAGTTTTCTTTTCTGCCTCTGGGGACGGGAAGCGCACAGCCTGCCATCAGAACAGCCAGTGCCAGCCGTGCTTTCAACAAACCCATGAACCCTCCCCAAACGAGAGGCAGTTAGGCACACAGCCTCTGGAACAGGCCGCCTGGATTTCGATTCCTGTTCTGCCCGGGCTGTGTGGCCTTGGGAAAGGAGTTGAACCTCTCTCTGTGTGCCTCAGTCTCCTCCTCTGCAAAATGGGGGTGAGCGTGGTTCTGACCTCACAAAGCTCAGGACAAAGCGAGTTGGCGCGGATCACCTGTAACAGTCCCCAGCAGGCGTTATTAATATCCTTTTTTTTTTTTTTTTTCCTGGCAGTGAGGATTTGGGGAGACACCTGGGCTCCCCTGGAAGCCGACCTGAGAAGGGTTCATGGGCAGCCGGGGTTGGCCCCGAGTCAGATCAAGCAGGGATAGATGCTGGTTGAAGGATGGGCCCCGACACACCGTGGAGTGACGCTGCTGTAAATCTGGGTCAAAATGTGATTCGTCTTTTCACATACGGCTGATATCTGCTTGGCCGCTTTAACGAGGAGCTCTTACTTTTCGAGAAGGAACGCCCGTGTGGATGTGAGGGCGGCCGGACCTTCGGGCTCACTCCGCGTCCGTCCGTGCTGTTTGAACAAAAGGCAGGAGGGGGCGGGGGAGGGAAGGTCGGGCCCGCGGGCTCCTGGTTACTTCGCGTCCCCGGTCGGCGTCTCTGTCTGCCACGGGGCTTGCGACTCTTCCTCTGTGGCTATACTCGAGGGCTCTGTAGCCTGGAAACCTCAGGCCAGTCTCCAGCCTTTATCTGCACACGCTCGCACACACGTGTGCGTGCACCGTTTGCCTCAGCTGGTGAGGGTTGAGGAGGCGGAGGCCGTGTTTGGCCCACAGCGATGAGGACACCCTGGCCTGGGTGGGACTGGACAGTCTGGCCTCTTCTGTCCCGTCTCCTCTGCTTCTTCCTGCCCCAGAGGGTCTGCTCCTTCCGTTACAGGCCCATTGTCCCACGTGGCCGTGTGTGTGTGTGTGTGTGTGTGTGTGTGTGTGTTCCTCATGGAGACAGTCACATCCCTGGCGGGGGGAGTCTGTTCTCAGCTCCTGTGGGTGCCCCGCCTCCATTTGGTGCCAGGCCCCAGGTCCCAGCACAGCATCGTCAGGCACGTTGGGGTGAGACTGACAGGGACCCAACTCACATGAGCTGGGCGGTGTAACCTTACAGCCCCCGGTCCTAAGGGTTAACTTGAAGCCGGTTCACACACTCCTTGCCTGCTGACTTAGGTCCTTGACCTGCAACGGAACAAATCGTCTTTCTTGGAGACTCGCAGACCACTGGCCCTGGGGAACAAGGAACCAGGACCTTCCCAGGCCACAGAGGCCACCAAGTCTGCTTGAAGCGGCTTTAGCTTTCTGATTAGCCTAGCTTTTAACAAAAAAAAAAAATTTTTTTGAGGTCACACAAGGGACTGTACTGACCTCCCTTTGCACATCTGTAAACCTTGTCCCCCTTTGCAGGAAAAAAACAGAGAGCCCTCTTGGGGCGCCTGGGTGGCTCAGTCGGTTGAGCGTCCGACTTCGGCTCAGGTCGTGATCCCACGGTTTGTGGATTCGTGGATTCAAGCCCTGGGTCAGGCTCTCTACGGTCAGCACAGAGCCCGCTTCGGATCCTCTGTCCCCCTCTCTCTCTGCCCCTTCCTACCCGCTCAAGTGCTCTGTCTCTCTCTCTTTCTCCCTCTGAAATAAATATCAAAAAAAAAAAAAAAAAAGAACAAAATACTCTTGCACAACGACCCCCAGGTACCAAGCAACCAAACCTCTTGCTCAACCTCCGAGCTCGGAGACGACTCCCCAGCTGGTATTGTCTGAGTCTGCGCGTAATCAAGAAATGCCACTGATCACCATACGCCCTTGAGAATTCTCTGGGCCAGGCAGAAACCTGGGAGCTGGCCTTTGGACGAGAAGCAGGTGGCCGGCCTCCGGAATAAAGCTTGTCCTCCTTTCCAGTCGCAGCCCTTCTCTGGAGCATTGGCCTTTCGAGCCACGAGCAACGGCAGCCAAACTTGGGTTTTGGTAACGGGAGGAGGGGGCGCCCTGGCGGTGTGGCGCCTTGGAGCTGCAATACTTCCTCTGTCCCCTGCTTCTGCTCCTCTCGTGGCTCTGGTCTCGCTGAACATCTCTTTCCTCCACACACAGTGGAGGGCACGGCGGCCAATGCCCCCAAATGCCAATCTTTGCTGCTTCACTCCCAGAGAAGGGCCGATTGATTGATTTTCTTTCTTCATTTTGGCTAGAGACACCCTGGGAGGGGGTTCTGGGGGGCCCAGGGAGGGCACGTGCCACCTCCTGGACCCAAAGAACACAGTGCCTCCCAGTGATGCCATGGGGGGCACGAGGGACACGGGCAGGGAACCCGATCTCATGTCTGTGCCCGGAGGGGGAGTGGAAGAGGGTATTTGTGGGTGGGTGGGGGGTCACCCGCTAACCTTGGGGGGGGCAGGGCTCTAGACTTTCAGCAGGTGGAGGCAAAGGGAACATTGGAATGTTCTCTTTGGCCTCTTCGTGCTCTCTCTGCTCCCATTCATTCATTCACTCATTCATTCATCCAACAAACAGTAATTTACAAAAATACCTTGAGTCAGGCGCTGGAGCAAACTTCTGGGGACTTCTGAGAATAGATCAAAAGCGTTCCACCTGTGAGGTATAGGGAGGGGGGAGGCGGAGGCCCAATGTCAGCACGCCCACCAACCGCTAACCCTGTGAGGACAGATTCTACGAGGATAATGAAAGAAATCGGGAAGGCACGGGAGTAACAGGGAGGGGTGGGAAGGGCCACTCAGCTAGCAGGGGGGACAGCCTCCCTGAGGAGGGATGAGTACTCACACCTCAGCTGCGAAGGGGCCAGGGGTTAAAGGCAGAGCAGAGCAGGAGGGGAACAACGTGCGTGAGGTCCCCGTGGTGGGCAAGGACCTGCCAAGTTCATGGTGCCGTGAGCCAAGTGAGCGAGAGGGAAGCTGGCGGGGGGTGAGGAGGGTCCTAGGGGTCTCGTGAGAACCCACAGAGGGTGGGGATCCCCTGGAGGGTTTCCCATAAGGCACTGGCATGAGCCCTGGGGAGCACACGGCGGATGGTGTGTGCGGAGGGGCGGGGCCACGAGTGGCAGCAGGGGCCAGTGAGGAGCTCCTGGGGTCCCCACGGGAGAGGTGACAATGGCTTGGGTGGGGGCGAAGGTGAGGACAGACACGGACCGATGGGAGGTACATTTTGGAGAGGGAGGCAGTGGGACTTGGCGACCAGTTGGTGACAGAGGGAGGCTTTAAGCACAGCTCCTAGCTTTCTGGCTTCACCACCGACTGGATATCGGGCCATCTAGGGTCTGGGGGAAGGTCACAACGTCACTGTGGGCCGTGTTGAGGTCCCGACACCAGGGAGGCGGCCCAGGCAGCTGGGGGAACGGTCCCGCTCACCACACAGATGACCCCAGTCCTAGAAGGCTGGCCGGGGGGGCCTGGGAAGGTCCGGGTGACCACTCTGGCCACGGTGTCCTCATGTGGCTCCTGACGCAGCTGGGAGGGGAGAGTGGCTTGGCTCCTCTGGACAACCTGGTGTGGCCCAGATGCTGTGTTCTAGACAAGAGAGCCAACGTTGAGTGTTTTGGAGATGTCACATAAAAATTGTGACTTAAGAACACTTGGGAAGTTTGGCAATCCTGGGCTCAAAGTTTCCGGGCGACACTCTCTGGGCCCCTAGTGGCCTTGTCGCCCCCCCCCTGCCCCCCGGGACTGAGCCCTATCCTGCGCCTGCCCACCGGACTCTCCCCTCCACCGCCTGGTCTCCCCAGATGACTCTGCCCTGGGGGAAAAGGTGTCACCCATGCGGGTAAATCCTCACCAGGTGGGCGAGCAGAAAACCTCGGTCTTCCTCGGCTCCTCCCGTCTTTCAAGTTCCATCCCGACCTTTCAGCAAATCCAAGGGGCTCCATCCAAACCCAGCCCTCCCTGCCACCACTTCTCCGCACAGGGTGCCGCCGGCACCCTGGGGACACAACAGCGGCCCGGACGGGGCTCCCCGCCCCCAGCCCCGCGGCCCTGTCCCCCCTTCCCCGCTCCCAGGCAGGGCCATCCTTCGGAATCTCCATCAGGTCACGTCAGCCCAAACCTTGCAGGCCCCTTCTCGCCCGGCATCCGGGCGACACTTCCCACCACGGCCACCAGCCCCGGAAAGACCGGCCCTGTCACTTGTGTGACCACAGAGTCACCGGCACCTCGCACTCACGGCCCCCCCCTCCCCCCGGGGGCTGCAACGGCCTCTGGCCACGCACGTGTGGCCTTCAGGCCTGGGCTGGGAGCTCCCTACAGATAACGCGCCTTCTAGGCTTTCTTTCAAGCTTAATAAACGTGCAAGGGAGTGAAATGCCGCCGCGCCACCTCTGTAATCAGGAGAAATGAACACACCCATCACGCCAGAGTCTGTGTGTTGCCACTAACTTCGAAATCCCTCCTTCCCTCCCCCACCCTTGGCTTGAGCACCCACAGACCGGCTTTCTGGGCCCCCGGCTTAGCCTGCGTTTTCTAGCACTTTTTAAACATATATTTTACACGAATTGTAATTCGTTGCATAGACACACTGAAATCTGTCTGCTCACCCGTTGATTGACGTTTGGCTGGTTTCCAGCTCCCGGAAGTTGCAAATAGAGCCGCGAGGACCGTTCACGTGCAAGTCCCCGTACGGGCTCAGTCTCCCATCTCTTCTGGGAAATATTTAGAAGCGGGAGCAGTTGGGTGGCACGCTGGCGTGCGTGTAATTTTTTCAGAAGCTGCCACCCTGTTTTCCAAAGTGGCCGGACCATTTTACGTTCCCACAGTCGCCCCACAATCTCCTCAACACCTGGTCTTTTCAATCTTTGCCATTCTGGCGGGTATGTGGTGGCATTTGTGTGGTTCACGTTCGACGATGTGATGCCTCTTTGCACGCGCTTGCTTGCCGTCCATGTATTCTCTCCGGTGAAGCATCTGTTCAAACCTTTTGCCTGTTGAAAAAAACTTTTTTTTAACGTGTATTTGTTATCGAGAGACAGAGAGAGACAGAGCGTGAGCAGGGGAGGGGCAGAGAGAGGAGGAGACACAGATTCCGGAGCAGGCTCCAGGCTCCGAGCTGTCAGCACAGAGCCCGACGCGGGGCTCGAACTCGAGAGATCGTGACTTGAGCCGAAGTCGGAAGCTTAACCGACTGAGCCACCCAGGCGCCCCTTGCCTGTTTTAAAATTGGATTATCCTTTATATTACTTAAAAAATGTTCTTCCTCGGGGCGCCTGGGTGGCGCAGGCGGTTGAGCGTCCGACTTCAGCTCAGGTCACGATCTCGCGGTCCGTGAGTTCGAGCCCCGCGTCGGGCTCTGGGCTGATGGCTCGGAGCCTGGAGCCTGTTTCCGATTCTGTGTCTCCCTCTCTCTGCCCCTCCCCCGTTCATGCTCTGTCTCTCTCTGTCCCAAAAATAAATAAAAAACGTTGAAAAAAAAATTAAAAAAAAAAAATGTTCTTCCCAACGTTTATTATTTATTTATTTTTTTTAGAGAGAGAGAGAGAGAGAGAGAGAGAGCACTCGTGAGCAGGGAAGGGGCAAAGAGATACAGAATCCGGAGCAGGAGCAGGTTCCAGGCTCTGAACTGTCAGCCCAGAGCCTGACTCAGGGCTCGAACTCACAAGCCATGAGATCATGACCTGAGCCAAAGTTGGACGCTCCACTGAGTCACCCAGGCGCCCCTAGAAATGCAATAGATTTTTGTATCTTGACCTTGTATCCTGTAACCTTGCCAAGCTCATTTCTTAGTTCTAGTAACATTTTGTAGATTTCTTAGGATTTCCTATAATTTTGTCATCTGCAAATTAACAAGTCTTGTGTCTTCCTTTCTTATCTATTTCTTGTCTTTTATTTATCTTTTCCTTCCTTATTGCCCTGACTAGAACCAATATTGAGAAGAGGTGAGCTTCATTCCTGATCTTGACAGGAAAGCATTCAGTCTTTCACTATTAAGTACGATGTTACCTGTAGGTTTTTCACAGATGTCCTTTATCAGGTTGAGGAAATTCACTAGTTTTCCTAACTTGCTGAATGTTATCAGCAATAGATGTTGAATTCTGTTAAATGCACTTTCTGTGTCTATTGAGATGATCATATGATTTTTCTTCTATAGTTTGTCAATAATTTGGTTTGTTAATCTTGAGTTTTGAATGTTAAACCAACTCTGTATTCCTGGGATTAACTCCACTCTGTCATGATGTATTGCCCTTCTTAACATAATGTCGGATTTAATTTTCTAAATGTTTGTTAGGAATTTTTAATGTCTTGGGGGCATCTGGGTGGCTCAATCGGTTAAGCATCTGACTCTGGCTCAGGTCGTGATCTCGCAGTTTGTGAATTCAAGCCCCGCATTGGGCTCTGTGCCGACAGCCTGGAGCCCAGAGCCTGCTTCGGATTCTGTGTCTCCCTCTCTCTCTGCCCCTCCCCTGCTCACTCTCTTTCTCTCTCTCTCAAAAATAAATTAGCATTAAAAAAAAGAATCGTGTCTTAAAAGAAGAATTTTTATGTCTATGTTTATTAAAAATATTGGTTTATAGTTTTCTTGTTATATCTTCTTCTGATTTGGGGATTAGGGTAATGCCGGCCTCAGAGAATGAACCGGGAAGTGTTATCTTTTGTTTCAATCTTCTGAAAGATTTTGGGCATCACTGGTATTATTTTTTTGCTTACGTGTTTGGCAGGATTCACCAGGGAAGCCTTCTGGGCCTGGAGTTTCCTCTGGAAAGGTTTTAAACCACAACTTCAGTTTCTTTATTTTTTATTTTTTAATTTTTTTTATTAAAAAAAATTTTTTTTTAATGTTTTTATTTTTGAGACAGAGACAGACAGATCGCAAGTGGGGGAGGGGCAGAGAGAGAGGGAGACACGGAATCCAAAGCAGGCTCCAGGCTCTGAGCTGTCGGCACAGAGCCCGACGCGGGGCTGGAACTCAGACTGTGAGATCATGACCTGAGCTGAAGTTGGACGCTCATCCGACTGAGCCACCCTGGTGCCCCAACTTCAGTTTCTTTAACAGACTTAGGGCTAATGATGTTATCTATTTCTTCTTAAGCAAACTTTGCTCATTCGTATCCTTCAGGAAATTTGTTAATTTCAACTGAGTTGTCAAATGTGTGGGTAAAGTGTTGCTTGTAATATTCCCTTATCATTTTAATGTCTGTAGGGTTGGTGATGATTTCTTCTTCACTCTTGATATGTAATGTGTATCTTTTCTTCCTCCCTTCCTCCCTCCCTCCCTTCCTCCCTCCTCCTTCCTTCCTCCCTTCCTTCCTTCCTTTTCTTTCTTTCCTTCTTTCCTCCTTTTCCCCCCCCGATCAGTATGTCCAGAGATTTATACATTTTATTGACTTCCCAAAGAACCAGCCTCCGGTTTCACTAATTTTCTTTCTCATTTTCTGTCTCTCTGATTTCTGTTTATTTCCTTTCCTTTGCCTACTTAAGTTTTAGTCAGCTCTTCTTTTTCTAGCTTTTTAAGGTGGAAGCTGAGGTATTTGAGACTTTCTTCCTCTCTAATACAACCCCCTAATGATACAAATTTCCCTTGAATCACTTCTCTAGCTTCATCCTGCAAATTTTGATATGTCCTCTTTTAAAATTCTCATTCAAAATATTTTCTAATTTCCTTTGCGATTTCTTCTTAGCCCGGGGGTTATTTAGAAGTATGTTTGAAGGAGTTTTCCAGATATCTCTCTGTTACTGATTTCTAATTGATCTCCATGAGGATCCAAGAACATACGTCCCATGATTTGAATGTTTAAAAATTTATTACATGTGAAGCAAGGCCAGGGACCCGTAGGAGCCTGTGGGCGGGGGAAGTGTGATCTTTATGATGAGACACGAGAGGATTTTAAGCAGACGGGCAGTATGATTTGAGTGGTGTTTGATTAGCCTGGTGGGAGTCGGATGTGACAGAGGGCTGTGGGGATGCCTGGGGTGGGGAATCCACGGCTTGAGGTTTCCCTGGGTCGTCCGAGGAGTGGGCAGTTGTCTAGAGGGTCTGGGTCCCCAGGGAAGGATGTGGGAGTAACGATGTGACAGGGCTGCTGATGTCAGGCCTGGACGGCTGGAGGTGGGGGTGAGGAGCCCCGGGGTGCGGGCAAGAGCCCTGGTTGGACTGGGAGCCGGGCCAGGGATCGGCTGTGGGACTCCAAGCTGGTCACTCCACCTCTCTGAGCTTTAGTTTCCTCACCTCTAAACCAGGGGGTCGGCCTCAGTGATCCCACAGTTTTAGCGGCACGGGCTGCTGCCCCCACAGGGAGGGTCTTTACGTGAATTAGGCGAAGGCGACCCACTGAGATAGACAGACAACCAAGGGGTGCCCTTGTGGTGTAAGGGCTCAGATTAAAGCCTGATATTATGTGCTGCCTTGACAGGTAGGGAATCCAGGAGGGTCTCGAGTGGCCGAACTCCAAGTCCCGCCCCTCCTGCTCCCGCGGATAGGGTCCCGTAGCAAAAAACACTTTTCAGCCAGCAACCAGGTGCCGTTCCTATTATTCCTGAGCAGGGGGCATCAGTGCCCTGTCAATGGGTGGGATTCCTCAGACAAGCCGATCACATCCTCCCCCGGGAACCAGGGGCCACTCTGCCTTCTTGGTGCTGCAAAGCCTTCCTCCCACAGGGGATGAAAACAACTCCTTTCTGCACCAGCGGAGCCCAGGCTGGATTTCAGCCCCCACATGCCTCCTCAGCTGGTGCTTTGGGCAGTGCACAACCTGAACACCTGTACCCGGCAGCCCCGTTAGCAGGTGCTATTTGTCGGACTTTCAGACGTGCTAAGATCTGTTAACCCTGTCCCCACCACCCCCTGCCCTGTGGAGGAAGGTTTCATGATTGTTTCCATTTTACAGATGAGGACTCTGCAGAGGATGGGGGAGAGATTGGAACCTAGGTCTGTCTAGACCCTTCCCTTTCTGCCCTGTGATCCACTCTGGTAGCCTGGAGGTGAGAAAACTGTGGCGCCCGTTTTCTCAGTGAAGTGTCAGTGAAGTGTCAGGAGTTCTGAGTGAAGGTGTGGAGACGGGAGCCTGGCAGGGAGGAGAAAGGACCCCTCTTGTTAGTGGTGTGGACTCGATCAGCCAGCCGGACTCGGCTCTGCAGGGCTGAGGTGGGGGGAGAACAGAAGTGAGGGGAGAAAGCAGCCTTTGGCCTCAGCGCCCAGCCGCCCAGCCCCGGCCCCGCCTAACTCTCAAGGTTCTTCCGATTTCTTCCACCCTCAGTTGGAGAGGAGGCGGTTCCCTCTGTGGGGATCTTTGGCCAAAGGGGCTCCACGCAGGCAAAATTTCTAGAACGAGGTACTTTCTGTAACGACCACCTCTCGCCGGTTGCCCGTGGCCGCTGCCGATTTCCTAGGATAATCAAAAGACAGAGTGGTGTGTGGTGACATGGCTGGGGGGTTTGGAGGGCAGGGCTGGGGGTCAAGTCTCACGAGCACGTAAGCTCTATGAGATCGCGGTTTTCTTTTCCGCCGTGTTCCCCATGCGGAAGACAGTGCCCGAAACACAGTAGGTCCCCCCAAAAGTGAAAGAGTAAGTTAAGTCCCGGCTTCCCTGCTTCTTGGCTGAGTGTCCTTAGGCAAGTTACATGGCCCCTCTGTATCTTCATTCGCTTGGCAGTGAAACTGAACATAACAGTAGCTTGTGGGGTTGTTGTTTGGATTAAATGAGATGCTATATTGAAACAGTAAGATGCTATATTAAAACCCCGAAGCACCAGCGGTTATTATTACTATTATTAGCATGACCTTGGTTCCGGCTCAGCCTGTGGGCTCCCCAGGACCACCCTCACCCAGGACACAGCAGCCACACTCCCGGTGGGCCTGTGCTGCGGGCCAGGCGCTGTTCTCCGCGCTTTAATATAATCGCTTCTACTTGAAGACCTCTCTTTGAGCTTGGCTGGGTTTTGTTTTGTTTCCTTAACGCCCATTTTACAAATGAGGAAGCAGAGCGTAGTGATTCTGGCCATGAAATAAACCAGAGGAACGTTTCCTCACTTCTGTTCCCTCCAAGGACGACGTGAGAATAGCATGATCTCTTCCCAGAGGGTCGGAGAGAAACGGCCTGTTCATCTGCCTGGGCCTAGAGTTCCTAGCGGAAGATTTCAGGAGCGCGGTCAGGGCCGGCTCCGTCCTGGTCCTCGTGAGCGAGTTCGGTAAGAGAGGTGAGTGAGCGCCTGGGGGGTAGGGATTCAGTCCCAGGCAGCCTGGCTGCGGGTCAGGCTCGTAATCATTCCGTTTTCCTGCCGAAGGGACAGGGACGATCGATCGCTTTCTACCTGTGAGACCCTGAATCAGCCCCTGCGTCTCTCCGAGCCTCCGGTAAACAGGGTTGGAAATCGTCTCTTCCTGGCAGCGTGGTGGTCGTAATGGTGACGCGGTTTCAGACGCAAGCCTTGAGGCCCCCGGGTCGCGTGCCCGAGACACCGGGCACACGGTCAGCACGCAGCACACAGGTGCCCTCTCGCTGACGAGCCCACAGCCCGTCTCCTGCCCTCCTCGTCCAGCACGTCTCCCTGCCCCCTTGGGCTGTCCCGTCCCGGGGCTGAGGGGAGCCTGTCCCCACATCTGCAGCCCTGCCCGGCGACATCCTGGCAGCTCGGCCGGGGCGGGGGGAGGGCGGGGGGTCACTCACTGGTTCTCCAGGTCCTGGATGGTGTCGGGAAGTGGAAATCCCTGGGTCTCCGGGAGGAAGAGCAGGAGAACGAGGCTGGAGGTGATGGGGAGAGCGCTGTAGACCACGGGGACCAGCAGGGGCAGGCTGTGCTGAGTCATCCTGATCAGGGGGTCTATCACAGACCCCAGACGACCTACCGACTGCAGGAAGCCATCTGCTGTCATCCTGTGGGTGGAGAGGGGCCCAGACCCTTGTGGCCGCCGCCACTCTCAAGAAGGGGGCTTTATGGGGTGGGGTGGGTGGCAGCATCTGGCTGGGCCAGGGGAAGGAAAGCTGGGATAAGGGAGCCGCACAACCACAAGGTCTCTTCCTGCACCACCTTCTCCGTGGAACCCACGTGGATTTTCCCATCCAGAGCGGGGTCTCTGCTTCCTGAGAACAACCAGGGTTTTTCATGGATGCTCCAGGGCCCACCCCATTTCTCCTGGTCTTCGGTAAGCGGGTGGGGGGCTTGCCTCAGGCCTCCTGCTAGGCCCCTGAACTCTCAGCTCAGGCTTTCTATGTAACATCAACAAAATCAACACACGAGGGTCCACGCCACAAGTGGAAGGGGGGGACAAGTGAGGGGCTGAGGGTGCGTGAGCACCATGATGAGGGAAAGAGCCCTGGGCTAGGGCTCTAGGGCGCTGGGTCCAATCTCACCCTTCCGTGAGTAGGTCCTTGAGCCTCAGTTTACCCAACCGCCCGATGAGGGGATAGTTTAACTCTACACCACTGGTTTTCCATCTGTGGCCCGTGGTGCCCTTGGGTTGTTGCAAGGTGACTCAGGGCTCTCTTGGGGCAGGGAGGGGACAGTGGGAAGCAAGTGGGGGGACGGAGGGCACTTCACTAGGGCAGCTCTTGGTCTCGCTGAGGGTTCTTATAAGATTTCACCCGAACAGAAGGTTCTGGGGTTCAAAACAGTTTCTGATCACTGAGGGCCCCATGGCACCAGGGCCTTCCCAGTGGAGACTCTGGGGGAATGCTGTTCTGGGAGCCCCGGCTGAGGATGAGCCTTTGGGGGAAGGAAGGAAGCTGGGGCCAGGGGCCTCCTCACCCTCTGCTGTGTGTTCCCGGATGCCCAGCCCCCTCTTTGCCCTCCCCGCTGGCCTCCCCAGGGACGTCCCCTTCTGGCACACCCTGGGCCCGGCCCCCTCCCCGGCCTCCAGGGCACAGCCCGCGGCCCAGCCTACCGCAGTGCAGTCGGGTAGAGTTCAGACTTGTAGATAGAGACACAGGAAAAGACGACGCCAAAACATCCCTTTCCCAGCACAGCAAAGACCATGCGCAGGGTCTGCCAATCTGGGCAGAGGAAGAGGGTGACAGTGGGATCTGCCCGAGGGGGTGCTCGGTCAGCCTGGAGAGGAGGGGCTGGGTACTCCCGCAAGGCTTCCTTGACTGCACCCAGGTGCCCATGGGGGGTGTGGGCAGGATGGTGGGTGGGCCGGGGGGGGGGGGGAGGGGGCGGGGCCTGACCCCAGCCAGGCCTGGGGTGGGCCAACCTGGGGTGGCTCGGGAGGGCTCTCAGCCCCCCCTGTGGGTACTCTGGCTTTCCCAGGAGCCCTAGCCTTGGGAAGCCGAGGGCCCGCGCCACTCGGCCGGCCCGTGGGTGGGCCTCAGCTTTCCCGCCCACATTTGTAACGCAGAGTCGCATAACCCGTCCCGCACTGGCCTTTTGCAAGTTCTCTCCTCGAGCTGCCTCTTGCTGCTTGTTTGGGCTCCTGGCAGACAGTCCGCCCCAACTCAGCCCCTCCTGGATGCTGGCCGCCCCTCTGCCTCCCTCCTGGCTTTGCCGCCACTGCCTGTCCCTGCCCCTCCACCAGCCTCCCTGCCTGGAGCCGTAAGAGGAGACTTGAGAGGCTTTTTCAGGGCATTAGAGCCTCATTCAGCAAGAAAAGAGTAAGACAAGGGCCCTCCAACACTCTGCACACAAATGCCTCTGGCTTCTTTAACAAGGGAGAAGAAAAACCCCAGGGTGAACCAGACGTGGGGTTCCTGCCTCCCTTCCAGCAACCTAAAGCTTCTCACGGCCTCCCCCTCCTCCCACCTCAGCCCCAGCCTCTGGTCTGAAGTCTGGTCCGCGCCCGGCCCTGTCACTTGCTAGCTGAGTGACCTCCGGCTCCTGGCTTCATGTCTCTGAACCTCAGTTGCCTCGGGGGGGAATGGGTGGGGGGCCGATGGGGGGGGTTGGATGGGGGCGCCAGGTTCTTGGGCCTGGGGAGGGGAAGGACCCAGGGGGTGAGCACAGTGGGCACGGCCAGGGAAGCCAGTGGCCCAAGCTGTCGGCCACTCAGCCCACTCGGGCCGCCCCTCCTCCAAGCTGCCTCGGCCTCACCTTGTGGGACCAGTTTGTTGACCAGTATGGAGAGGCCAGCCATAGCCTGGAAGCTGGCCAAGGTTGTGCGGCGGCCCAAGAAACTGAGCAAGAAGGCGGTGATGGACCGGGCCAGTAGGTCCACGCCTCCAAAGAGAACCTGGAGGAGGAAGATGTCATTCCCCAGGTTTTGCAGGTCAAGGACCAGCCCGTAGTAGGATGTCACTTGGGAGAAGCTGCAAGAAAAAGGCTGAAGTCGGGTCCTTGCCCCGCAGAGGAAAGGGCACCCATACGGTGTCACCTCACACCTGGGCCGTCCCCAGAGGGCACAGCCAGCCCGGAGGGGAGCGGGGCGGGTCACTACCAGAGCCCCCAAAGCCTGTCTGTCAGATGCAGGGCAAGTCTCTCTAGAGCCAGCCTGTCCCAGGAGGGAGAGAAAGGGCAGGCCTCCTCCATTTCCTCCATTTCACCTTAGGTCTTGGCCGCAGTGGGCTGGGCCTCACTTCGCAGGCCAGCGGGAGAATGGAACCCTCCCCACCCCCCACCCCACCCCCCCCCCACCCCCCCCCACCCCGGGCTGACTGGGCTCTGGGGGGTTGAGCCTCAGTTCTGGCGCTAGCCCTCTCTGGCTTTGTTTCCCCAGCACGCCCTAGAATCACGACCTGGCCCTTTCTGGCTCTTTTCCGGACGCCGGTTTCTTTAGCTCTGAAAGGTGGGAGAAATAGTGGAAAGAGATGGGCTGGGTTGTCCCTCTATCAGGGCGGAAGGTCGTATTTTCCCAGCCTCTGGGGGTGCTGTCCCTCAGGTGTGGAGAGCACCCCATGACACAGGCCAGAGGGGCCACCCCAGCTCCTGAGTCCTCCGTGGGTTTGCCGGGGCCTTTCTGTGACTGTCCCACAGTGACCGCATCCTTGCCCCATTCGCTTTCTTCCCCCCTCCGGTCCCCTCCCCCACCCCTCCTCCCTTCCCATTCCCACCTCCACCTCTTCCCCACCCCTCTCCCTGCCCTCCCCTCCCACCCCCACCTCCCCTCTCCTCCCCTTCACTCCCCTCCCACCTCCTCCCCTCCTTTTCCCCCTCCCCTCCCCTTTTCTCCCATTCCTCTCCTCCCCTCACACCTCACCCCTCCCCTCCCCTCCCCTTCCTCCTCCCCTCCCTTCTCCCCTTCTCTGCTCCTTTCCCTCCCCTTAGCAGTCCACAGGAAGGGATCCCAAGAGCCCTCTCTCCCAAGAGCTTCCTGCTCACTGACGTCCATCCCAGGCCTTCCGGGTGGGGATGGACACGGGAGGGACCCCCCTGCACAGGTTCCTCAGTAACTAAACTTACAGTAGCTGGATTTCGGAAGTTTGGACGTTGAGTTTGGATCCACAGGTGGCCACAATATGAAATTGTTCTCCATCACTTTGCAAATCTGTCCCCATCACTGCCTCAGGGAATCAGGGACACTCATCCCAGCACTGCGCCCCGAGCCCCCAGCTGCAGACAGAAGCTGTGGTCCCCTAGGAACAGCTACGTGGGGGAGGGGCTCAGCTCTGGCTCAAAGTAGCGGACACTGGGGATCTAGAGCCAGTAGGTAGGTAACAGGGGACAGGGGAAGTCGAGAAACCCACCGGGATGGCGGCTTCCCAGCCCGTGATTTGAATAACAAAGCAAGCCAAGCCAGCCCCTGGGAGAACTGAGGAAGCCTTGAAGGTTTCGAAAGAGAATGGCCCTGGACCTTCGGGGCACCACCCCACCACCCGGCCCTCCTAATTTGTCAGGAAAAAAAAAAAAAAACTTAAGCCAGAAAAAAAAAATTCAATCTCTGTTCTAAGATGTAGCAACTATTTGCCATGAGAACCCATATGTGGTTAAATAGAGCATAAAATAAATGTTTTCCTAATCTTTAGGGGTTTTCTTAATGTTTAGTTTTTTTAAATGTTTATCTTTGAGAGAGACAGAGACAGAGCGTGAACAGGGGAGGGGCAGAGAGAGAGGGAGACACAGAATCCGAAGCAGGCTCCAGGCTCGAGGCTCCAGGCTCTGAGCTGTCAGCACAGAGCCTGATGCGGGGCTTGAACTCAGCACAGAGCCTGATGCGGGCTTGAACTCATGAACTGCGAGATCGTGACCTGAACTGAAGTCGGATGCTTAACCGACTGAGCCACCCGGGCGCCCCCCGATCTTTAGTTTTATTTCAAGATCAAGTCTCCATCAAACCTGACCCTCCCTTCTTAGTATGCTCTCTGCAAGTCCCTTGAACTGAATTTGTCTTATTCAGGGGCCTTCTCCTGGTCCCAGGTGCCCTTGGGCACCAAGACAGGGCCTGCTGGGGAGTCCGTGCTCAGTGTGGGGCCTGGCGGGTGACAGGGGGCAAGGAGGTAACTCAGCCAAGGTTCAGATGTCTGCTCTGGCCTCTTGGGCAAGTTCCCTGCCCCTTCCGGGCCCTGCTTTTCCATCTGTAAAGTGGGGGTATAAATGAACTTGAAGTAAGTGGGTGGCCAGCCGCTGGTCAGCCCTTGAGGAGCGTGGCCCCCCCCCAGCCATCGCTGGTCCTGCAGCTCGGGGGACACGGGCTCTGCCTCTAGCCTGGGCTTAGTCCTCCCCTGGTCGTGCCCTATAGCTGGCTTGAGCTCCCATATCCTCTCCCCAGGGCCTGCCCTCTGGGGGAGCTGCCTGTCCCGGCCAGAACCGGGCCTCCTGAGGTCTGTGGGAGCCGTTTCTCCCTGGACACTGCAGAGGCCCTTTTAGGCAACAAACTGGAGCAAAGGAAACCCGAGCAAGGTAGAAGGACCCACGGCCGGCCGACCGCACGGCCAGGTTGAAGGTAAACAGGCCCATTAGACGATCCACCTCCAAATATCCATCAACCCCAGCTGACCAATCAGCCACTTACTACCAGGCACAGGTAGCGAAGAAGGAAAATTCCGTATGTTCCCCTACTTCCTCCCCTTCTTCTCCCCCCCCCCACCAACGACACCCCCCCCCACCCCTGCCTCCTTGGCGGACAGTCTCCCCTTTGCCGTCCTGCCCACTGCTACCTTGCCATGTATTCAAGAAACTTCTATCTCTTCTGTTCTGCCTTGGGTGAACTGTGTCACCGGCCCCTACCCCACCCCCACCCCCCACCCCCGGCCTCCACAGGCACCACCCCCTCCCACCCACCCCCAGCCCTGTGTCTGCGAGGGACGAGCCCGGTGGCATACCACACCAGGGACATGATGCAGGTCCGCCAGCGGAGCATGGGCACGAGAAACAGTTCCAGCCCCGACCTGCGGCCCTTCGCAGAGGTCATCTCTTCCTCCATGCTGGTCATCAGCACCTATGCACGGGGAGCACCAGATACCGTGAGTGCGGGGTGTCGGCCCCGCCCCCACGCCAGGGCACTGTGACCTGCGACCACAACAGAGTGATGGGAGGGGCCTGGCCTTGGCTTCTGGAGAGCCTCGGGGTGGGGGCTGCGATGGAGGCAGAAAGGTCTATCTCTCTGGCCCCCTGGCCGAGCTCCCATCTGCAGACCTGGCCCATCTTACTCTGAGCCAAGGAGCCAGTCTTGTGTCCCAGCTCTGGCCCTCTGGCCCCACCCACCCCCCTTGTTCCTCGTGGCTGGTGTCAGGGCATGCCTACTCGGGCCACACTGGCTCCCGACCGCACCCAACTGCCCATCCAGACCCTTCCTGACCTTCTGGGCCCTGCCTGCCCTGTGCTCAGCTCAGTCCTGGTCAGTCACCTCCTCCTGGAAGCCTTCCCTGATCCTCCCACGCCCCTCCCCACAGCCCCAGGCTGTGTTTTCTGGTTTCTGGCTGTACTCCTCCCACACCTGCTTCCTTGAAACAATTGCCTTCAGATAAGCACAGCCAGCTGTCCCCAAACACCCTGAGGAGCCCTGCGCAGTGACTATGTCACGTATGTGGATTCAAGTGGCGGACAAGCGGGGTGGGTGGGTCGCCCCTCATATTGCTGTCATTGGCGGTGGTGTTGGTGATGGTGATGGCAGAGCGGGTGGTGACAGTGGGAATGATGTGGTGGTGACAGAGATGGGCAAGGTGACAGTCATCGTGGCGAGGTGGATGTTGGCGTCTCGTGGAGCTGTGGCTGCGGGAACCCGTGGTGTCGATGGGGGTGGCGGTGGCGTGGCTAGTTTGAAGCTGGTCCAAAGACATCGGTGGCCGTCCTCTCCCGGTCATGTCCCACACTCTGGGGTCACCAACAGTAGCATCTCACCTCTATGGTTAGCGACTTTGTGGCTTCCTCGTGGCCATTTATCTTGGCCACCTTGTGGAGCTCCCGCAGCCCTTGTTCTGGTTTGCCCGTGATAATCAGCCATCGGGCAGACTCTGGAAGCCACCTGTTAAGGAAACAGATGCTTGTCTGGGCCTCTGCCTTCTTCCTTCTGCTTCTTCCCGGCCTCAGGGCAGGGGGCAGGGAGAAGTGGCTCCCGGATGAAAAGGACTGGACTTTTCCCAGCCCGGAGGGCCTCATCCCTGTTTGCAGGGAAGCTAGGAATTTCCGGAGGCAGTGTGGCATTGTGGTGAAAAGAGCCAGCCTGCCTGGGTTCAGATCCTGCCTCTGCTCCTCGCTGGGCCGCACGGCCTCGGGTGAGTCACTGAACCTCTCTGGGCCTCAGTCCCTCATCTAAAGATGGTGGTAATTGTAACATCAAAACTCCGTGTGGTCAGCGGCGTTTGGTCTGTTTGATTTGCTGACGTGTCAAATCAAACCTGAAACCACGTCTGGCACGGGGGCAGCAAGTACTTGAGAATGAACGGATGAGTCCTTCTGACTCTCCCTACCCCACGGTAGACTCCCCTGGGCCCAGGTGTACCCAACTCCGGTTCGCAGAGGCGAGAGAACTCCAGGCGCCATGAACTTGTATCTGCCTCCCTGTGTCTCCTCCCTCAGCCCTCACCCAAACAACTCTTTCCAGACCCCAGGGAGTTTCGCAACACCCAAAATAATAGCGAGGGTGATCTCTTTTCGTATCCGCTGTCAGTCCTCGCCGACTCAGAGCCCACGGGCCCGGCAAGCGATGTGAAGGCTGCAGGGTGCGGGGCCGGTGGGTGCCAAGGACGGGGAGGGGCCGGGGGCCAGCAGTCCGGACGGGAGCCTCAGACCTCTGGCTAAAACGCCCACCCTGAACTCCGAACCCCCAAGAAGTCTCCCTCAGCAAGGGCTCTGCACGCACGGCTGCCCTTCGTGGCTCTCGGCATCTTGGGGTCTTGGGCCAGCCAGGGCGGCGGGGGCGAGGGGCACCCTGGAACTCCAAGTCTCCCTCCTGGTTAGTGATGTTCCCCCCAAGGGAAAAGGCCCCACGCCGTACTGACCAGCATATCAGGAAGATGGCAAAGAAGGGCGTCGACACGGCCAGCTGGAGGGCGCGCCAGTCCCGCAGGGTGAAGGCCAGGGCCCCCAGGGCCATCTGGCCCAGGCTATAGACGCATCCCAGGATTGTCAAGGTGACGGCCCTCCTGCGGGTCGTGGTCCACTCCACCACTGAAAGGTGACGCAGGCGTCCGCAGGTAAGGGCCCCCCCTCCCCACCGCACCCCCACCCCACCGCACCCCAGTGGGAGCAGGCCAAGGCGGGGACTCACGAAGCATCCCCGAGGTCAGGATGATGCCGGAGATTGCAAAGGCGCCCAGAACCCGGAGGCCACAGTAGATGAAGAAATGGGAAACGAAGATCATGCCGATGTTGGCCAAGGCCACTTGTAGGCAGCACAAGTTCAGTATCCACTTCCGCCCAAAGCTGGTCGGGAGACAAGCACAGTGGGGGCCTGGAGGGGGCCCCTGGGGGTTCGGGCATAGGGGCCAGTGCCTCAAGGTAACAGAGGGTTCAAGAAGGCAGGGGCACCTGCTGGGGCATCTCTGTCTCCTTCCCGGATCTCCCAGGGGGCATGCTGGGGGGGGGGGTGGGGGCGGGGTGCTTGTTACAAAAATGGCAGACGCCTTGGGGCTCCTGGGCGGCTTAGTTGGTTAAGTGTCCGGAGTGTTGATTTCGGCCCAAGTCATGATCTCACGAAGCGTGAGATTGAGCCCCCACCCTGCGCTGTCAGCGCGGAGCCTGCTTGGGATTCTCTGCACCCCTCCCCCCCACACCCCCCCCTCCGGCCCGTCCCTCCCCTGCTCATACACTCTCCCTCTCTCCTCTCTCAAAAATAAATACACATTAAAAAAAAAAAAAAAAAAAGGCAAACGCCTTGCTCTCAGGGGGCAGCATAACCTCACGGTCAAGGATGTGCTTTGGCTGGAGCAGCTGGGAGGCTCAGTCGGTTAAGTGTCCAAGTCTGGCTCGGGTCATGACCTCGCGGTTTGTGAGTTTGAGCCCCACATCTCTCTCTCCCTCTCTCTCTGGCCCTCCCCCACTCATGCTTTCTCTCTCTCAAAAGAAATAAATGCACTTAAAAAAAAAAAGAGAGAACAGGCCTCGATTGAATCACTACGTTGTGCACCTGAAATTACATTACACGCACGACGATGCACGTGGACACATTGGAACTTAAATAAAAACTTTTAAAAAATGGGCTTTGACCTCAGAAGCCTGCGTCCGAGTCCAGCTCTGCCCTTCCTGGGTGGCCTTGGGCACAAGACTCCATGTCTTCGGGCTGCAGTCCCCCCGTGTGTAAAATGGGGGTACGCAGGAGGACCGCCTCACGGAGTTCTGAAAATCAAGACACCGAGCAAGGGGGCAGTGCGGCCAGGAGGCTGAGCGCATGTGGCCTGGGGCAAGGCGGCCAGCTCCCGGCCAGTCCGTGCAAGGGGACCAGAGCGCCCCACACCTACTGCCCCGAGGCCAGCTTAGCCCGAAACCTCTGCCTGCATTTAGCTAAAGCGTGTGGCAGTCTGACGGGAGAGATGCGCGCAAAGCTGGGCCCTGCCTGTCCGAGCGGGGTCCCCAGGAACCGGCCCGTTCGGCCCAGACCCGGGGCGAGGTCTGGATGCCGACACCCGGCCCTGGGCCCAGGCTCGCTGGGTCACCTGCAGACCGACCGCGATTTGGCTCCCTGTGTGGACAGCCCCCGGGGACTGGCCATAGCTGCACAGCAGCGGGTCCCCTGAAGTGTCATTTGGACCACGTCCCTCGCGTGCAGCACAGCACAAGGCCCACAGGTAACGATGGTAGCAGAACCCCAGCACGGAGCGCTGATCCCGTGCCAGGCCTGGGCCCGAGCTCTGCGTGTGAGTAACTCACTTTATTATCACAACAACCCCATGCATAGGGCCAGGTTCCCACGCACAGGAGGAAACTGAGGCACGGAGGAGCCACCAATCTGCCTTCTAGGAAGCTCGGGAAGGACAGGTGGGGGTTGGAACCCAGTGGTCAGACCCCGTAGCCTGCATGGTCAGGGGAGTGAGTCGTTCGTTCATTCACAAAATAATGACTGAGCGCACGCTGGATGCTGGGGACACAGCAAGAAAGCCCCTGCCTTCTCGGAGCCACCTGTTGTGGGGACGCGCACAACAAACGAGCAAGCAGGATGCTGGTAGAGTAGGTGTGGTGTTTGAGAAGGAAGGTGCAGCCGTGGGGCCCACGGGGCCTGAGGCGGGAGAGCCGGGAGGCCTCTCTGGGGAGGCAGGCTGGAGTCAAAGCATGCCGGGCACGGAGAAGCAACTGTGGGGAGAATCTTCTGGGCGAGGCACGGCCACCTCGGAGCTCTGCAGCCAGGGTGCCGCGCGGGTGCTCCGGAGGGGCTGGCACGGCTGTCGGGGGGTGGGGGGGGAGAGAAGCCAAGTGCCAAGCAGGGGTGGGTGGGGAAGGGGGGGGTTAGGAGCCATCTTCGGTGCAGTGGCCCTGGGGGACTTCAGGCTGGGATCAACCAGATCCACATACAGGGTTTTGCAAAGACACTCTTGAGTGGAGGCCAGAGACCCTGGAGGAGACCGGGACCTGCCTGGGGCAAGAGAGGCGGGTGGGCGGGGCAAGGGGACTTTCAAGGAGGAGAGGCAGGGGCTGGGGGGAGTGTGTGACCGGGCCTGAGGGAAGGAGAACAGGGTGGCTTCTAAGGTGGGGTGTGGGCCCCGGGCTGGGGGCTCTTTTCCAGGGTGGAGTCTGGTGCGCAGGGGCGGGGGGGGGGGGCGGTGGGGGCGGTCAGCAGCTCAGCTCTGGCCGTGGCAAATGTGAGCCTCTCCCTCATGGAAACTCAGAGCAGGCAGTGGGGTTTACAAGCTGAGTGGGGGCAATGTAGACACCGCAGACCCTGGAACAGCGTCTCAAGTAGCGGGGGTGTGTGGCTGGACAAGAGAAGGTGCGGGGCTAGGTCCTGGGGCGCCATCTCAGAAGGAGGGTGATGGGGGGACAGGGGAGGAAGGGCAGGAGGAGGGGGAGGCGGATTTCTATTTCACGGCATGCCACGTACTCGGAGTCACAAGGGGTCTGTTTCTCCTGAGAAGCCTCTGGGCTCCCTGAGGGCAGGGACTGCACAGCACCCGTCACACAGTAGGTGCTCAAGAAGTTTGGCGTAATTGCCAAAGGAGAGAGCGTGGTGTCCAAGGGAATCTCTCAGAGCACAGCTTCATCCAGCGTGGGGTCCTTGGCCGTCGCTGCCCCTTGGGGCCCTGGGTCCTTGGCCGTCGCTGCCCCTTGGCTGTCGCTGCTCCTTGGGGACCTGGGTTCTTGGCTGTCACTGCCCCTTGGGGACCTGGGTCCTTGGCCGTCACTGCCCCTTGGCTGTTGCTGCCCCTTGGGGACCTGGGTTCTTGGCCGTCACTGCCCCTTGGCTGTCGCTGCCCCTTGGGGACCTGGGTCCTTGGCCATCGCTGCCCCTTGGCTGTCGCTGCCCCTTGGGGACCTGGGTCCTTGGCTGTCACTGCTCCTTGGCTGTCACTGCCCCTTGGGGACCTGGGTTCTTGGCCGTCACTGCCCCCTAGGGACCTGGGTCCTTGGCCGTCGCTGCCCCTTGGCTGTTGCTGCCCCTTGGAGACCTGGGTCCTTGGCCGTCACTGCCCCTTGGCTGTCGCTGCCCCTTGGGGACCTGGGTTCTTGGCCGTCACTGCCCCCTGGGGACCTGGGTCCTTGGCCGTCGCTGCCCCTTGGCTGTCGCTGCCCCTTGGGGACCTGGGTTCTTGGCTGTCACTGCCCCCTGGGGACCTGGGTCCTTGGCCGTCACTGCTCCTTGGGGACCTGGAACTCACATCTAGACCCCCGGCCAGACCAAGGGAGCCCCGTCTCTCCAGGAACGTGGACATTCATGGGCCATTTTTGTACATCTGTCCCCACAGTGCTCATTCTGTTGAGGAGGAGCCAGGAGGACAGATGATACTCACCGGTTGGAGAGGAGGCCCCAGCAGAAGGACCCTATCAGCAACCCGGTCATGTAGAGGGATTGGCCGATGGGCTTCAGGCCCTTGTGGTCACACACTAGGTCCCACTGGAAGAGAAAGAGGGACAGCAGCTTGGCTCAGGGCACGTGGAATAGCAGGGCCTGGGTGGCAGAGGGAGGTCCAGGTCGGGAGCTCCCAGCCGGGAGCACCTGGTCAGCCTGGGTTTTGGGGGGCCCCAGATTCCTAGGGCCAGGTGACAGAGGTGGCAGGGATGTACTGGCGGGGGCCTTGGCTCTGTACTCCCAGCTAGCTGAGTGGCACATGTGTGACCGGCCACCCCGAGTGGATGGCGGCGGTGGGCGGTGGCTGAACCACAGGCTGGGCTTCTAACTCTGCTGATCGCTGGCTGGGTGAGCCGCGGGGTGGGGGTGGGGGGGCGCATCTCTAGATGCGAAGGCATCTCTAGAAAACGCAAAGCGGATCCCCTCATTTCCCTGCCCCAAAGCCTCCAATGACTTTCCTTTGCTCCTCACTGACCTTCCCCACACGGTGGCCCAGCCCCTGACCCTTTCTGCCCAGACACGCTGGGGCCCGTCCCGCTCCTGCGACACCCCAGACCCGCTCCTACTCAGACCTCTGTCCCAACTGGGCTCTCGCCCCACCTTCCAGTCACTTGATTCCTTGTCGCCTAATCCGGGCCTCGTCTCCGGAGAGGACTTCCCCACCTGCCTCTCCCTCCGAGCTGCTTTTCTCCTTTGCAGAGGCAGGACAGGACATGCCGAAGACCTGGCTTCTAGCTCCTGCCCGCCTGGGGTGAGTCAGGTTCCAGTGCCCTTGAGCTGTGTGTCCTGGGCAAGTTACTTAACCTCCCTGTGCTTCTGTTTGGATGTACTTGTTAGATGCAGACGACAGTAAGAGACCCCCCGGGAGATCGTAATGACACGAAGGGAAAGCACACGGAATGATGCCTGCCACTTAAAGGAGTTTGATCTCCTGCCAGCAGTAGTTTAAATATAGACCCGTCCGGGGCGCCTGGGTGGCTCAGTTGGTCAAGTGTCCAACTCTTGGTTTCGGCTCAGGTCACGATCTCATGGTTCATGAGTTTCAGCTCCACATCGGGCTCTGGGCCGCTTGGGATTTGCTCTCTCCCTCTCCCTCTCCCCGACTCACTCTGCATCTGTCTCTCTCAAACAAATAAACAAGCTTAAAAATAAACAAATAAATACATAAGTAAATAAATAAACGCTGACCGATTCTGAATCTGCCCGCGGAACGTAAGCTCCTCCAAGCCTCCCTGTTTATCCAGATCAGGGGGTCGGGGAGGCCTGACTCCGCTCACTTCCCCGTCGTAAGCAGTGAGTCAAAATGTGTTGAGGGAGTAGCATCTAATTTAACAGTGCTGATGGAAGCCGTACGATCCTTCCAGGCATGGGGGGGTGGCCATCGCTGGCCCCTGGGGAGGCCAGGTCGTCGGCGGGAGGCTCATACCTCTGACACGAAGGTGGAGGTGAAGGTGCTGCGGTCGTAGACCCAGCCGTCCACGCACGGCTCCGTGGCGGCCTCACTCCAGTTGGTGGCCGTGCCGTTGGGGTCCAGGAGCTGCCACTGGGGTTGGCGGAAGCGGCGACACCGGTGGGGCTCGTGGTTGGGGCCCGGGGGGATGGAGACGGTCAGGAGGTCCTTGGGGCCCAGGGCCCCGGGGACACCGGCCTGGGCGGTGCTGTTGTCCAGGAGGGGCACCCAGCAGCGGTGGCTGGGCACGGCGGCCGAGAAGTTCTCAATGAGCATGTGGGAGGGCACCAAGACGGAGGGAAGGAAGATAGTGAAAACTTGCAGGGCCTGGAAGAGGCCCACGCCCCCCGCTTGGTCCAGGAGCTCGGCAAACGCCATGGACGGAGCTGCGGGTGGCCACGGCGGGTACGGAAGGGGCCAGGGAGCCAAGGAGTGATCCGCTGCCGTCGGGAACCGCTAGCAAGTGTGGGAACCCTGGGTCATCGCGCCTTCTGCCCTGGCCGGCCTGCAGTGGGACAGGGGCAGCAGGCCGGCAACCCGGCCAAGTCAGTCCTGAGATGCCCCGGATGCTTTGAAGAAAGTCCTCCTGACTCTGTTTCCAGGAATGACTGCCCACCAGTCTGGGCACCAGGGACAGAGCTCGCGGTACCCAGGCTGCCTGGGGCATCGAGGCACGTCGTTTCTCCGGCTCCAGCACCAAGAGTAAAAGGATGAAGCAAATATTTGAAAAAAAAAAAAAAGGAAAAAAATGAGGCCATGGGGTGATGTTACTGAATTACAGTTGTGGAGGAAATACCAACTGGGCTGTTGCCACGGTTAAAGTTTAATCTCAGCGTGGGCTCCTGGGCCAGAAAGTCAGGTCTAGCCACTGAGAAAGGCTTCTGCAGCTCTCTGCGGGTGGCCTCCTCCCATTCCTAAATCCAAACTTCCAGATTCCTCTACATGTGGCCCTTGAAATCAGGGAACCGTTGGCCTGACTTGCAGCCGTGCTGGGACAATTTCAGGCCGCTTTGGCTAAAGCACGGAGGTGGGGACTGGGCAGGGCCCTCCCTCCCTGGGCTCCGAGGCTGCAGGGAGGCTGGTGGGAGGGCCCCAGCCGGCACTCGTTCCCTCCTTGCCACCCGCCTCTCCTCCCCGCCAGGCAGCAGGGGAGACCAGCTTGCAGACCCACTATTTTGGGAAGCTTCTATTTCAAAGTTCCAGGTTGCCTTTGTTGGACTGGAGGCTCCCCCCAGGGTGGAGAGGGCGGCTACGATCCCCTGACATCCCTTCGAAGCCCCGGTTGGGGCCTCGAGCTAAGCAGGCCTGCCGCCTGGGGAAGTGAGTGGAGTCATACCTCCCTGACCCCGCTTGGTGTGAGGAGGGGCGGAGGCCCCCCCCCTTCCCCAGCACCCCACCTAGGCGGAGCCTCTTGGTAGCAGCTGCTCCTGGCCCCGAGCACCTGCTATGTGCTTGGCTCCGTGCTGACCCTGCGGTCGGTACCCCTCTCACGCGCCCCTCATAGCAGCCCGGGTGAGAGTTGGTGCTAATTCCTCCGGACGAGGAAACCGAGGCTCAGAGAAGGCAGGCGGCCTGCCCCAGGTCACACAGCAGAGTGGGGACGGGAACCAGAGGTCAAAGCCCAAGCGCGCTCTCCAGTGGCCCTGGCCAGCTGCCACGTGGCCTCTAGCCCCTCGTCGTGCATCAACTCCCAGTTTAGGGCTGGAATTCAGGATTGGGATCAGAATAGGGCCAGCCAGGGAGCCAGAAGTCACCTCCGGGGCTGTGAGGGCAACCGGCTGAGTCAGTTCTGGAGGGAAGTCTGGGAGGGTGCTAGAAATGTGGGTGTGGCAGGGATAGGTGTCTGGGCCCCGAACTCCCCAGAAGGCTTGGACAACCCGGCCGCTCTGGCACCCAGCCAGGAGGCCGAGGAGCGGGGCTTCTGGGCCCGGATTTCCAGGCCAGGGCCGCCTGCCTCCGTACCCTGCCTCCCCGGGCAGGAGCTCATTATGAATTTTAAAATAGCAAGTAGAGAGCGGTGGAGAGAGAACCGACCCCGGTGGGCGGGCGAGGAGCCGCAGAAGCCACAGGCGTTTTTGGCTAAAACACGCAGTTTCCCAGGTCCTGCCGTGAGGGGAGGCCCCGGAATTTGCATTTAAAACTAAGCTCCCCCCCCCCCCGGGGGGCGCCTGGGTGGCTCAGTTGGTTATGATCTGGCTCTGGTGATGATCTCCCGGGTTCGTGGGTTCGAGCCCCGCGTCCGGCTCTGTGCTGACAGCTCGGAGCCTGGAGCCTGCTTCGGATTCTGGGTCTCCCTCTCTCTCTGCCCCTCCCCCGCTCACACTCGACCTCTTTCTCTCTAAAAAATAAATAAACGTGACGAAAAATAAAAAGTAAATAAAAATAAGCTCTCCAGGGGATTCAGCTGCTCGGGAAGCCCGCCTCACTTGGAGAATTGCGCGGCTAGAGGTCGGTCGCCACCGCTATCGCCACCGAAACCCAAGGCATCTGTGAGAGAATTCTCGTCTCTTTCCATTTCCCTTTTCCATATGCTAAAAAAATGTTCTCTTCTCCCCTGCCCTTTGCCTGTCTTGGACGCCCCTAGGCTTTGCTTACAGCAGAAGGTCAAACCTCCCGGATTTGCCAGAAGGCTCCCGGAGTCTCCAACTGACTGTCTGCGTCCAGGCCAAGGAATTTTTAGATTTGTATTTTCTGTTTTTCTGGGGTTGCTGGGGGCTGGGCTTGGTGCAGCTGCGCCGCCACCTGCTGGTCGCACCCGGGACTGCAGTATTCCCGGCACCTCACACATCCTTGCCTCGGCGCCCCCCACCCCCTTGGCGGAAGGCTTCCCAAGTGGAGGGGGCTCAGGGGCTCGGGGGCTCCGGGGAGGGAGGCAGGCAGCCTTAGGTTACAGCTGCCAAGCCTCCAGAGTGTATCATTAAATCGATTCGTGTAAAGTGGACCCCTGGTTCTTACAGAACTAGAATTGCCATTGGGCTGACTTTTCTAGACAAGGGCTCCACCTGGTAAGGTGGCAGGAGGGGCCAAATGACCTCAGGCAGTTCACTTCCCCCTCTGACCCCAGGGTCCTCAGCCATCAGCGGAGAGCTTCTGCTTGCGGGGGTAAAATTAAACGGGATAACGAATAGGCCTGACAACGAATATTCGCCACCACCATCGGCGTGGCCATCTGTCCCCCTGTGTCCCGCTTCCTGTTTCCTTTTCCGCGTTTCAGATCCAGCTGGGCCCGCTGGACGTGGCAGAGCCTGGGATCAAGAGAAGGTGAGCTTCTCCCCTGGGTTCACACCGCAGCCGGACTTCAGCTTGAGAAAGCTTGGCTTGCTTCCCTCCCTGGAAGATCTCCCGGGGCTCACACGCTCTGAAACCTCATCGTTGCAAACTCGCCTAAGTTCAACCAAGGGCCTTGGCGGAGGAAGAAGGACAAAGGCAGCGTCCTCACGCGACTCCCCTGTCCTCTCTTGTCCTTTCTCTGCTCTTCCCCTGCTCGTTCTCTCTTTCTCTCTAAAAAATAAATAAACATTAAGAAAAAAAAAAAAAAAAACACATTCCAGGGGCGCCTGACTGGCTGGGTCGGAGGAGCATGGGACTCTTGATCTTGGGGTCGTGGGTTCAAACCCCACGTTAGGCAGAGTTTACTTTAAAAACTCTTTTTGAAAAGGGGCGCCTGGGTGGCTCGGTCAGTTACGTGTCCGACTTCAGCTCAGGTCATGATCTCGCGGTCCGTGAGTTCGAGCCCCGCGTCGGGCTCTGTGCTGACAGCTCGGAGCCTAGAGCCTGCTTCAGATTCCGTGTCTCCCTCTCTCTCTGCCCCTCCCCTGCTCTCTCTCTCTCTCTCTCTCTCAAAATAATAAATAGAACATTAAAAAAATCTTCTTTAAAAAATAGGATGCTGAATTTGCCACATGCCTTTTCAGCACCTATGAAGGTCACGATATGACTTTCCCGATTAAACTCGTGAATATGGTGAATTACATTAATGAATTTCCTGAATCATATTAATGAACTTTCCAAAAACTGCTGACCCATCCTTTCATCCAGAAGGGAACATTCTGGACAAGTTATGCTATTCCTTTAATGCACTGGTGGGTTCTGCTTGTTAAACATCTTTCCTTTGGAATTTTCCCACAAATCTTTGCGTGTGGTGCCGGGCTGTGTGGTTTTCTACCCCACCTCCCACCCTCCCTCTTTCTTTCCTTCCTTCCCTTCAGGTTTGGATACTGATGGTATACAACTTGATTGAAAATAACATGGCTGTGTTTCCTTGTGCCCTGCCTCAGTTTACATAGGGAGGGCTTTTCTCCCTGCCCCTGCCCGTTTGAACCATTGTCCCATAAACCACTGTGGTTTAACAAGGTCTTGGGAGGCTCTGGGATGGGGAGGAGAGATAGCAGAAGAGAGGGTGGGCCCAGCCTGCGTTTCTGGGAGGCAGGATTTTGACCAGACAGTCTCCTGCCTGTGCTTTATTCCCTCGCGTGGGTGCGGGCCGCCCAGGGCTCGTGTGCAGGGTTCTGTCCCCTTCTCCGGTGTGCCTTCCTCACCGTGCGCCCATCTGAGCTCCGGATGCAAGAGCTGTAATGCGTGGGGAGGCTGCTGGAATCCTGTCGTGACCCCCCGGCCTTGTCCACTGGCCCTTCTCCGAGTGGGCGGCCTGACATCTGCACCCTTGTCTCCAGACCCTGTGCAGGTGATTCTATCCGGACAAAAGGTCTTTGCAGCTGTGACGCAGTTAGAGATCTGCTGGGGAGGACGTCCTGGGTCATCCAGGTGGGTCCTAAATCCGATGAATGCCAGGCGTCCTTACATTGACACCTGTCATGCATGGGGGCCCCATGTAGAAGAGCACGAGGAGAGAAAGAGAAGGTCACGGAAGGACGAAAGCAGAGGTCGGAGTTACGCAGCCACAAGCCAAGAAGCTCCGGGAGCCCCCGGAGACCGGCCGATGACACCCCCCCCCCAGAGGCTGGGAGGGGGCATGGCGCTGCAGACACCCCGATTTGGGACTTCTGGCCTTCAGAACCGTGAGAGAATAAACGTCTGTTATCGTTTGTGGCGCTTTGTTCCAGAAGCCCTAGGAAACTCGTACACACGTTTATGCATTCCGCTTAGTTCTTGAAATTGCTTTCCAGCAGTTTCCCTCCACTTACCAAGACTCCGATCCTCAAGGCAGTGAGAGAATTTGTCATCACTTTGGCTCCCAAACGTATATTAAATTCCTAGCAGGGGTCAGGCCCCATGCCAGGCCCTGGGGACCCAAGATGAATCAGCAAGGAGGCACATCCGGGGTGGGGGGGGTCGGGGGGACTGCTGTAAAACAATCATCATGACAGTCTGATCACGCAATGTCAGCTGGACCCGACGGTAGGGGGGACTCGAGGCAGAACGGAGAGGGTGCAGGGTCTGAGGGCAGAGCAGAGGAAGTGGGATGGGTGTTCTAGAAAGGACAGCGCGGGCAAAGGTCCTGAGACTGGGGGAGAGAGACGGAGAAGAGGGGCTGGCCCCAGGAGGACGTGGAAGGCAACACGGAGGGACTGCGGGAAGAGCATCTCCAGCAAGGGGGTGATGAGATAGGTTTCCAGATCGGAAAGACCTTCTTGGCCACGGTGTGGGGAGGGACTCGGACGAGGTGGGGCCGGTGGAGCCAGCCCCCCAGGTGA
Organism: Neofelis nebulosa; assembly: GCF_028018385.1. Taxonomy (NCBI): domain Eukaryota; kingdom Metazoa; phylum Chordata; class Mammalia; order Carnivora; family Felidae; genus Neofelis; species Neofelis nebulosa. Next base: position 107,765,316 of record NC_080791.1, on the reverse strand, counting down.
GGAAGCACAGATTCAATCGACGGGAGGAGGTACACTGACGTGAGCCACCCACAGCACAGCGTGCTGGCCTTGGCAAAATCTCTCCGGATAAGTGTTGTGGTTTGTTTTGTTTTTTGTTTTTTTTAATTTTTTAATGTTTATTAAATGACCTCAGGGCTTGAACCTGTGAACTGTGGGATCATGACCTGAGTCAAAATCAAGAGTCAGACGCTTGGGGCACCTGAGTGGCTCAGTCGGTTGGGCGTCCGACTTCGGCTCAGGTCATGATCTCACAGTTCGTGGGTTCGAGCCCCGCGTCGGGCTCTGTGCTGACAGCTCGGAGCCTGGAGCCCGCTTCGGATTCCGTGTCTCCCTCTCTCTCTGCCCCTCCCCCGCTCATGTTCTGTATCTCTGACTCTCAAAACTAAGCATAAAAAAAAAAAAAAAAAAGAGCTGGACGCTCAACCGACTGAGCCACCCAGGCCCCTGTTAATGTACAACTTCTTATCTTTAATGTACAATCTTCTGAAGATCCTAACGGCATTGCACAACATGTCAGAAATTTGAAGTGTCTCTTTTGGGTAACGGGGCAGCGTCCTGACCTCTGAGCCCTCCCAGCAAAGCCCAAGCCCGTCTTGGTCACATGTTGGATTAACCTTTAAGCCCGTCAACCATGGGTTAGCGGCCGTCCCCCCACCCCACTCACATCTTCTGCCTCCAAAACCCTCCAATCTCTGAATCTCCGCGGATGGGGAGGGCTTTTCCAGCTTGTTTCTGAGGACGGCCCACACCTGCCCTGGCCCTGAGCCGATGTCTGGGGCTCTGCGACTGCCCTGGGGCCTTTACCTTGACCCCAAACCAATCTGTGGGGAGCCAAGGGCCAGGGCAGTGGCCGAGACGATGCTGAGTCATTTGCCCCGAGATAACCAAGGGTTTCGCACCCCACCCCCGGGGCAGTAGGGATCTACAGCCTGGCTGGCCTACTAACAAGGCTCAGATCTGCTGTTGGGCCTACGGGAGGGCACAGCACCTCCCTCAGAGGCCACAGGGTCAGCTCTGTTCCTGGTGGACTTCCCACGGGTCCCCACGTCACCCTCAGCACAGCAGCACGTACGTAGCAGGAAACCGAGGCTTCCCTCTTCCCTCGCGACTCAAAGTGTGGTCCGTGGACCACGCACGTCAGCGTCATCCAGGAGCTGGTAGAAATGCAGAATTTCAGGCCCCAGCCCAGACCTCCTGAGTCAGAATCTGCATTCCCTAAGACCCCCAAGTAATCTGTATGCCCGCTCCAGGTCAAGAGGCACTGGCCTGGACCGTTCTCCTCCGTGGCCACGGCTGTCCCACCCTTCCGGCCTCCTCAGAGAGGGTCCCCAAGAGGGGCTTTGCTGCAATTTACGCCACAGCCTCCCCACCAAAATATAAGCTCCTTAGGGACGGGAAACTTGCCTCGTGCTGAAACTCCCCGGCGCCCAAGCCCTGCTTGTACACAGGAAGCCCCTGTTTGCTGGAAAGAGGAGGGGCAGCGTGTCAGAAGGCACCAGATTGCAGAGTTCTACACCACGGTGACTTTCAGCCTCTGCCTCATCAGACAGTGGCGCAGGGAGCCTGGATGGCACGCGGGGGCGGTGAGGTGCCTTGCCCCTGCAGGTGACAAGCTAGGATTTGCTCTTTGCACAGAGAGCCAAAGAGACAGACGCCTGGGGACAAGTTCCTCACTGGCCCCCCTCTCCCATTCTCCCCAGCGCGCACCCCCTCCTCCCCTGGCAGCAGGTAGGTCCAAACTCAGCTCCTCATCCAGCTGCGGATGGAACCCGCACAGCCACTTCTTCCCCAACTAGGGAGCTCGACTTAAGGAACCTGCCCGGTGGCATCGCCCAGGGGACACGGGAGGCCCGAGGCCCTGCTTCACACAGGTCTCTCGAGCCTTGTGATCCGGTTTCCCGGGGCTCGAAGGTGGGTGGGAGGTTCAAGATGCTCTACTGGGCGCTCGATTCTCTCCCCCTCCCCAAGTCCAAGTGCACCGGGAAGCCGAGAAAAGGCAAAGGAGGGAAGGAGTGTGTATGAGATACGAAGCTCGCGGACGGCTGAGCAGGGAGACCCATAGACTGAGGCCCGGGGAGATGTCTGAACTACCAGAATAGGAACTGATTTCTACGCTGAGATGCCACCAGGGCTCTTGCAATGTATAGGAGACCTTGGCCTTCAACCCTCCCTCCCTCGATCGCAAGCCTGTCTTCACCTGTAAAGGTGAACAGGGCAGGTGTGGCCCCTGGCACACCAAAGCTCAGACGAGGAGACAGGGGGGCACACAGGGAGGCAGGAAGTCACGGCCACACCGCAGCCACGGACGCGGGGCTCTGGATCCCGACTGCCCAGGTTTGCCTCCGGCTCTACCTCTCACCGGCTCTCTAACCTCTCTGGGCCTCAGTTTCCGCCTCTGTGAAATGGGAGTTATGATAGCAGCTCCTGTGTCGTGGGACGTCTCGAGGCTCCAGGTAAAGCTTTTAGGCCGTGACTGGCACATAGTAAGAGTCAGCACCACGTAGGTAGTTGATACGGACAAAAAGACGGTGATACATGCTAGAGATCAGGGACGTGGGAGCATCAGGAGTGCCTGCCCCTGCTTGTGGAGCCGAGGGTCTTGCAGGGGCGTGGGAGACCCCCAGCGGGCCAGGGTGTGGTCCCTGGTTTCAGACCCAGCTTCGCTGAAGCAAGAACCGGGCGTCCTCCCCGGGACCAGACCTTTGCCGTCCGCCGTCCACCCAGGGCATGAAAACACGTCAGGCAGGCCGCCCCGGGGCCCTGGGCTGTCACACGCTGTCTGGGTGTTTCACATTTCATTAGGTATGTTGCTGTCACCCACAGCCTGATTTCCTTTCGGCCCATCACGCTTCCTCAGCCCTGAGGCCAAGGGCCAGGGCCGATCTGTGGGCGGGGAGGGTCCTGAGGGGCGAAGGAAGTGGAGGGCCGTGGTATCATCCGGAAGCGTGGAGGAAGGTGGCCCGTGAGATGGGCTGCCGCCGGACTCCGGGTAGAAACAGGAAGAGAAGCCGGGCATCCGGGGCCCAGGCAGCCAAGAGAAGGGGCTTCAGGCCAAGTGCCCTCCTCAGGGCCTGTCTTCGGGGACACGGGGCAGGGCCAGTGCTCCCTGTTGGAGGACATCCGGGGGGGTGGGAGGCTGGAATCTGGATCTCCGTGAGGCCCCCAAGAAGAGGACAAAACCGGGTTGACCTGATGATTCTCCTCTTAAAAAGTTCCGTTTCAGGGCGCCTGGGTGGCTTGGTCGGTTGAGTGTCCGACTTCGGCTCAGGTCACGATCTCGCGGTCCGTGAGTTCGAGCCCCGTGTCGGGCTCTCTGCTGACAGCTCAGAGCCTGGAGCCTGCTTCGGATTCTGTGTCTCCCTCTCTCTCCGCCCCTCCCCTGCTCATGCTCTGTCTCTCTCTGTCTCAAAAATAAATAAACGTTAAAAAAAAAATTAAAAAAAAAAAGAAAGAAAAAAGAAAAAAAAAAAAGAAAAAAAAAAGTTCCGTTTCCTGGGGCACCTGGGTGGCTCAGTCGGTTGAGCGTCCGACTGCGGCTCAGGGCATGATCTCACACTCCGTGAGTTCGAGCCCCGTGTCGGGCCCTGTGCTGACAGCTCAGAGCCTGGAGCCTGCTTCGGATTCTGTGTCTCCCTCTCTCTCTCTCTGCCCCTCCCCCACTCATGCTCTGTCTCTCTCTCTCTCTCTCTCTCTTTCAAAAATAAACATGGAAGGAAGGAAGGAAGGAAGGAAGGAAGGAAGGAAGGAAGGAAGGAAGGAAAGGCTATCTGGGAACAAATTGGCAACATTGTTATCGAGCTGCTGAGCACATGGGCCGGGAAGCCAGGACCTTTGGAGGAGGGGGGAGGGGTAGTTCACAGCACAGATTCTGGGACCAGCCAGCCTGGGTCCCAATCCCGGCTCTGACCTCTGGGCCGTTGGCTAACCTCACTGTGCCTCCGTTTCCTCACCTGTAAATGGGACACCAGTCCTGATCTCACGGTCTATGAGGATAAAACAAGTTAATATTAGCGACACGCTCAGAACAGAGCATGGCCACACAGAAAGTGCCACGCACAGACTTGATAAAGAAACACCATTCCAGGGGTGCCCGGGGACCTCCACTGGTTAAGCACCCCATGGCTCAGGGCGTGATCTCACGGTTCATGGGTTCGAGCCCCGCGTCCGGCCCTGCAGTCACAGTGCGGAACCTGCCTGGGATTCTCTGTCTCCGTCTCTCTGCCCCTCCCCCGCTCGCGCCCTCGGTCTCTCTCGAAGTAAATAAATAAACTTAAAAATAAATAAACAAATAAAAAGACGCACTTGTTCCAGGCTACTGAAACTGGTTGGAGGCAAGAAAAGCCCGAAAGAGGACGGTAATACGAGGAACTCCCGACCCAGCAGGCGACCATCACCTTGCCCCAGAGCAGTGATTTCCACACTCCTGTCATTGTTGGCGTCTCTCTGACTTCTGTCACAGCTTCAGAGTCTTTCTATTTCTTTCATTCATGCTTCCCCCCCCCCCCCCCCACCCAACAGCTGACTTCTAAATAACGTAGCTTCCACGGGATGTCAACTACCGTAACTGGAAAATCAGTATCACTTGTCGCAAATAGAAGGAAACTGTAAAAACACATCCTGTGGAAACAAAGCAAACATTACGATGTTCTGGCTGGATCCCCGCCTGCCAAGCGCTCTGGGCCCCACCGGCTCTCTCTTTGTTTTTAAGAAGAAGGTATTAGCAAGGACAGGAAGATTCTCTCACTTCATCAAATGGTTGGGGGGGCGGGGAGGCTGAAAGAGAGTAGATCCGGGAACAAACTTCTTACCCTGTGAAGGTGCATAAAGAACTCCCCCTGGGACATCACCCTGCCGCCTGGAATGATTGTTGTGGGGCCCGGCCTGCCAGAGGCGGGACTCTGAGGGGGGCACAACCAGGGAGTGGGTGCAGAGGCGGAATCCGCCAGGCGTGGGGACAGTCTCAGGTGCCCCAGCACCACAGACTGCGCAGGAAGGGAGGAAGGAGCAGGGCACCAGGCGAGCCCAGGGCTCTGTGGATCGTGGCAGCTGAGCGCACACCGACAGAGTCCGGACCACATGTAAATACAGAAGTCTCATCTAGTAGCTGCAAATGGCCTGGGGCAGCCAAGCCACAGCTTCTGCGGCAATCCACCCCAGACCGTCAGGCCGTGGTCTGTACCTACCAGCTTCCCTCGTTTTTGCCCCCACTTCCAACTTGAGTCCAACCAAAGAAAGCCAAATCTGCTGTCCTAACCAATAGGACTCTGTTTTGGAAAGCGAGGACGACGACAGGCGGAGTCTCACTTTATCACTGAGGGAGGGACATGGGGCCAATTATTTAACCCCGTTAAGCCTAACTTGCAGCGCCTGGAAACTGAGAGGCAAACATTAGCCTCCTCTCGGGGCTGCTGGGGGGTTTCCACGAGATAATATGTGTGGCACCCGAAGCACAGAGCTCGGCCCCTGAAAACCCCCGGTGTCCCACTGATGGCACTATTGGGTCCATGTTAACCTGCCGTCCAGCAAACCCAGGGGCCGAAGGGGTGGTGGTGTTTGCTCCCAACGAGGAAGTTGAGGCTGGAGAGCTTCACGTGTCTCCCTGGAGCCTTGGAGTGGAGCTCTGTGCATCCCAGCCCAGAGACTTTTCCAGGTCACTCCTTTTTTTTTTCTTTTTCTTTTTTTTTTTTAATGTTTATTTATTTATTTATTTAAAAAAAATTTTTTTAACGTTTATTTATTTTTGAGACAGAGAGAGACAGAGCATGAACAGGGGAGGGGCAGAGAGAGAGGGAGACACAGCATCGGAAGCAGGCTCCAGGCGCCGGGCCATCAGCCCAGAGCCCGACGCGGGGCTCGAACTCACGGACCGTGAGATCGTGACCTGAGCCGAAGTCGGACGCTTAACCGACTGAGCCACCCAGGCGCCCCATTGTTTATTTTTAAGCGCGAGCCTGTGTGAGCGGAAGAGGGACAGAAAGAGAGGAAGACGGAGAATCCCAAGCAGGCTCCATGACGTCAGCACAAACACACTATCTCTCGAACCATGAGATCATGACCTGAGCCGAAGTCAGACACTCAACCGACTGAACCACTCAGGCGCCCCCCCCCCCCCCCAGGTCACGTCTCCACCTCTCCAGGGTCTGTCCTGAGTAACACCCCCCAGAGAAGTCTCTGGTTCTGCCTCTCCCACCTGCGCCCTGCCTTCCAAGGATTTGTCTACGTGGGTGTGTATGTTCTATTTTTCTTCCTTTTTACAAATGGTAGCCTCTGGCCATTTCCACCACCAATATTTCTTGGAATTCATTCCCTATCAGGATATCTAGAGCTTTCTGATTCTTCGCGAAGCCTGAAGAGTACCCTGCGGTATAGACATACGTAATTTATCTCCTAAAGACGACTGTATTTGTAGGTGAATTCCCTGGAGATGTGCGGCCAACTTGGAGGGCATGTGTGTTTGAAATAATGAGGCGGTTGCCATTACAACAGACGATCTGCCCAGCTCACCACCAACCTGCACGTGTTCACACTCGTGGATCTTGGCCAACCCGACAGAAGGGAACTTGGAACCTCGGTGTTCTTTAACACACAGCTGCGTGATGAGCCAGCATCTTTTGTGTGCCCAGCAGCAGCTTGTGGTACATTTCTGTGACTGTCTGCCTCTCATTTCCCTCCCAACTAGGCTGTTGCCTAGTTTCTCGTTTCTTGTTGATTTGCAAATGCTCTTTACATTTGCAAATGTAGGAAAAGTAGGGCTACTGGGAGCAGTCGCCCTTGTTTGTGACCTGAGTTACAGATATTGTTATTCTGAGGAGCACTTCTAACCTCCCTGCTAAGACCACACCCTCTGCTCACTCTCTTTTTAAAAATTCCCACAACATCTCACCCAGTTCTTTGCCCACAGTAGGTGATCAATAAATGCTTGTTGATTAGATCGATGCTGCCGAAGCTTTCTTTACTCATCGTCTTCATTAAGAGGCCCTAAAAGCATGGCCCCTACCATTTGATTTTATGTAGTTATAAATATATACTCACACTCCTGTTCTAGTATCTTGAATGTAATAGAAAAGCTTTTTAAGAAATGGAAATTAAAAAAATAGTTTAATGTTTATTTATTTTTGAGAGACAAAGAGAGACAGAGCGCGAGCCAGGGAGGGACAGAGAGAGAGGGAGACACAGAATCCGAAGCAGGATCCAGGCTCTGAGCCATCAGCACAGAGCCCGACGCGGGGCTCGAACTCACAAGCCGTGAGATCATGACCTGAGCCACCCAGGCGTCCCTAACATTTATTTATTATTGGGAGACGGAGAGAGACAGAGCATGAGCCCGGGAGGGGCAGAGAGAGGAGGAGACACAGAATTAGAAGCAGGCTCCAGGCACTGAGCTGTCAGCACGGAGCCCGATGTGGAGCTTGAACTCACAAACCAACCGTGAGATCATGACCTGAGCTGAAGTTGGACGCTTAACTGACTGAGACACCCAGGCGCCCCAAGAAATGGAAATTTAAAAGAATGAGCTAAGAATAAATACAGGTGGAGTTGTGACATTACATCCCATGCCCCAGAAAACTGTCTTGCACCCGCCCCCCGCCCCCCGTGCATAGGACCCTCCTTTGGAGACCTCTGGACCTGCTGCAGTGATAAGGACACACCCCGTCTACTGAGAACTTCAACTTAACCTGGACATGAATGGCTTGTCTCCCCCAGGCTAATGCCAGGTGCCTCTGGATTGTGGGGCTCCCCGGACCATATCTGCCGTGAGCACAGGAAAAGGGGTGCTGTTGCGGAGAAGGAGAGGTACAGGAGGAGCCAATCTGGGGTGCCACAGCCCGGGGACCCCAGCGTACGGGGCACACCCATAGTGACAGGTGATGATGCCCACCACGGTGGCCTGGGCCCAGTTTGCAGCCTACTCCACTACTGGAAGGAAGCCGGAGGGACAGGGCCATGCTAGGGACAGACAGGCAAAGAAGAGGCCCGACGTGCCCCTGCCAGGCCCAGGTTGTGCTGCCTGCAGACACAGAGGGGCCCAGAGCTCATGACCTTGTTGGCCACAGCCATGGACAAGGGCACCATCGTCAAGTTCAGGAACTCTGCACCAATGACTGAAGGCGGATACCAGGGGCGCCTGGGTGGCGCAGTCGGTTAAGCGTCCGACTTCAGCCAGGTCACGATCTCGCGGTCCGTGAGTTCGAGCCCCGCGTCGGGCTCTGGGCTGATGGCTAGGAGCCTGGAGCCTGCTTCCGGTTCTGTGTCTCCCTCTCTCTCTCTGCCCCTCCCCCGTTCATGCTCTGTCTCTCTCTGTCCCAAAAATAAATAAAAAACGTTGAAAAAAAAAAAAATTTGAAGGCGGATACCAATAGGGTGGCTTACGACAACACCCATTTCTTCTCTGACACTCCGGGGCCCAGAAGCCCCCAGTCCGTCTCCCTGGGCTGAAATCAAGGTGATGCCAAGGATCTGCTGCCTCTTACGCAGTGGGGCTGGGGGGCGGGGAGCGGATATCTGTTTCCTCACCTTTCCAGTTTCTACAACGGTGTTCCCTGGGTCCAGCAGGGACTTGCTCGGGTGCTTACATGGCCCCTTCTTTCTTTCATCAAATCTCTCTCTGCCTCCCTCTTCTAAGGAGACTTGGGATCATATTTAGGGCCACCCGGATAATCCAGAATCCTCTCCCTTGATCTCAAGGAAATTAATTTAATCACATTTGCAAAGTCTCTTCGGCCGTGTAAGTAACCTTCGCAGGTTCCAGGGATTAGGGCATGGGTATATTTTTGGGGGGCCATTATTCTGCTGACCACAGAAGACAGCACCAAGTGGACGAGAGGCTTCGAAGACGGGGGTAGGGGTGGGGGTCAAGGAGAGTCCACGTTCGTCTCTTACAGACGCTGCGAAGCACGGGGGCAGGGACCCTCAGTGCCTCCCAGGTCTCTGCAGTGGCCCAGTGGCTGCTTTGGAGAGTACCTTCAAGTTAGGGGTGGGGAGGGGAAGGCAGGAGGCTGGGTTGGGGGCTCCCATGACCCCCTGGTGGGCAGCACCCACCGTACCTATTGTCCCGGACATCGACGGGTGGGTGACCTCTGGGTCATCCTCCCTCAAGCCTCCGGTGTCTGACTCCAAGGAAGTTTCTGGTTCTTGAGGGCAGCTTTGGGTGGAGAAAAGACTTTCAGGAATATTTTATTTTATTACTTTTCATCTTTATTTATTTTTGAGAGAGAGAGAGTGCGAGCAGGGGAGGGGCAGAGAGAGAGAGAGAGGGAGACACAGAATCCGAAGCAGGCTCCAGGCTCCAAGCTGTCAGCACAGAGCCCGACGGGGGGCTCGAACCCACAAACCTCAAGATCATGACCTGACCCAAAGTCAGATGCTTAACCGCCTGAGCCGCCCAGGAGCCCCAATACTTTGGTTTTTAAAGCTGGTTCTTCAGTCGTAACCTTTTGTTGAGCTTTTAAATGCAATTTACAGAGCCTATTCTATGAATAGATCCAGACAATTTTCATGATCATCTTTAAGGCGAGCTTTGATTAATGTTTGTACCATTTACCTACTTAGTTAATTAAACTCCTTTAAACATTTTAAGCTGCAATCAGAGTTTATTATATTCCATTTTCTAAGTTTTTCAATTATCTGACTAACAAATCTTCCCAAGTCCTTAAAGCGATTCTTATCAATCAGATACATTAAACTTACAATTATGGGGATTTTTAAATATTCAAAAACTGTTTACCAACTTAGTAAGGTTCCGACTTTCAATCACAGCTCAAAGTCAACGACTTGAGCGCATTTAAAATTAGAATCCCAAGTCCGATGTGAACATTCAAACATACTCAGTTCTCTTAAACTTTCTAAGTCCTTAAAAGGCCAGAGATATAAGGGAGATTTCTGACCTTCTCACAGAAAGATGAATATAACGGTTCTGATCTATTCCATCATACACTCCACTCGATTCTAGATTTCCCTGGGTTAAAACTCTTCCCCAAACAGATCTGGGGTTTCCTTCTCGGTTGGACAAGGGTCCCTCACGTTCTGTTTCAACCCCCAACGGCTGTACAGGGAGTCAATTCTGATGTGAGTTTTCTTTCCATTTTGAGAATAGTGTGAACTATTCATCGATCGTCCTGGACAAGGTTTCCGGTTTGGAGCTGTCGTGAATAAAGCCGCTCGCGGTGACATCCCGGTGACTGAGACGGTGACGTCTCAGTGGGCATGCACACGCATTTCTGTTGGGCACACCCCCGGGGTGGGGGTGGGGGGGACTTGCAGAGCCCGAACGAGCCTCTCGCCTTCCCAGACACGGCCGAACGCTTTCCCAAGGCGTGCACCACCGATCTAAGAGATCTCTGGGCAGAAAGGACTGGGGGTCCCTGCCTCAGTTTCCCCTCTGTCTGCCTTGTGTCGGTTGTCCTCCCACAGCTCACAGATCCTCAGGTCCTCAGGGTTTGGAGTTTGGAACTGCCCCCTGAAATCCTTGCCACGTTCCATAATCCCCGAGCTGCTGTGTGCCCGGCACTGTGCTGACCCAGGGGGGAGCCCGAGTTGGGTAAGGTCCTCGTGGGGAGCTGGGGCAGTGAGGCAGGCAAGCCAGCCAGCCACTAAGGACTTCACGCAGTCAGGACCAAGACTGACATACATACCCAGGCCTATGGAGGCCCACAGGGCACCAAGCCCATGCCCCGTGTCAGAGGGCACAGGAGTAGCCTTAGGCAGGGTCCCCAGGCATCCCGCATCCTTTCGCATCGTGCCCGTTGAGGGACCACCCCACCCCCACGCGGTCCAGTCCAAATCAGTTTCTGTGGCATCCTCGGGATCCTGGCTGATCCTGAAGATTTCCCAGGGACAGCGACAGACAAGCCGGGCCCTGAAGGATTAGGAGTTGGCAGATGAGGGGTGAGAGGAAGGGTGTCAGCCAGAAGGAACCACATCTGCAAAGGCCCAAGAGGCAAGAAGGCACCGGAACGAGGGTGGAGGGCGGGGGGGGTGGGGGGGGTGGGATGCGATTCTCTCCACACTCTGGGAAATGAGGTGAGAATCAGCCACCTGTCTGAAGGGCTGCTCTGTGAAGCTGGGGGTGTAGGGCTGCCTCCTAAAAGGTCACCCAGAGCCCTCACAGAATGTTAAACAGAGGAAGAATGACTTCCCTCGGAAAGCTCATTCCGGCCACACTGTGGTGGGCCAGATGGAGGTGGGAAACCGGCCAAGAGGCAGTTGGGAGGGACTGAGGCCAGGCGGACCAGCGGGGACGGAAGAGGACTGTCACCGGGGCATCGAGGACTTCTGCGTCAGGGGAGGAGGGTGAGGAGGAAGGCAGTGGGCTGCCGCCTGGGGCGCTGAGGAAATCTCCTGGCCCAGTTCACCACAGAGCTTAGCTGACAGCCATGCCCTGAGCCCAACAAGCCGTGGCCTGTCTCGAAGGTTCCCAGCTCTGCCCTTCCCCCAGATCCCCTCCCTTTCTCTCACTCCCTGCCCCACGCCCACAAGTTGAGTCGGCTGCCCTTCACCTGGGCAAGGCGACATACCTGGTCTTAATCCCCGAAAGAAACCTATTAATGTTCCCTTACATGCAAAAGAGGCTTTGCAGATTTGACTAAGGACCTTGAGATGGGGCGATTATCCGGGATTATCCGGTGGGCCCGAAGTCATCACAAAGGTGCTTATAAGAGAGAAATCGGTGTGAAGACAGAAGCAGAGGGACGTCTGAAGCTGCCACCCTGCTGGCTTTGAAGACGGAGGGCTGCTGGCGCTGGACGAGGCGGGGAACTTCTCCCCTGGAACCTCCAGAAGGAACTGGCTCTCTTAGCACCTTGATTTTACCCAGTGAGACTTCAGACTTTTTTTTTTTTTTTTAATTAATGCTTACTTATTTCTGAGAGAGAAAGAGTGGAGGAGGAACAGAGAGAGAAGGAGACACAGAATCGGAAGCAGGCTCCAGGCTCCGAGCCGTCAGCACAGAGCCGGACGCGAGGCTCGAACTCACGGACCGCGAGATCGTGACCTGGCTGAAGTCAGCCGCTTAACCGACTGAGCCACCCAGGCTCCCCGTCCTGTTTCAGACTTTTGACCTCCGGAACTGTAAGATACGTCGGGTGTTGCTTTTCAGCTGCCAAAGTGGTAATTTGTTACAGCAGCTGGAGGCAACTAATACACCAGACTAACAAAAGCTTCAGGTCTCCACCAACGGGTGTGGACTCTTTCTCTCCACCCCCAATCTGTGTCCCCCATCTGGGCCCTGCAAGGCAGCACCGCGCCCTCTACCTTCTCTCTGTGGGGTCAGGTAGGGGTGTGACCAGCCAGTCCTGCCAGGGAAGGTTGGACATGCCCCTCCCCCCCCCACACCCCCAAGGCTAAACGATCAGCTCACCACACTCAGCCTCCTCTGGGAGTTCAAGGTGATGTCTTTTTGGTTTTTCCTTGCACCAGTGCCCCTGGAGGGGGCACTGTAACCCCTATAACCCCACGGTAAGTAAATCCAGACACTAGTCCATGCGGGGACTTGAGCTCCCAATTTTATACCCAGCCCAAGGCCAGCATGATGATTCTAAACCGCTTAGGGCAGTCCACCGCATGTAGAAGTCTGCCGGGGGGGTTCCTGGGGACCCTCGTTTCCCGAGGCTGCCAGGCACCCCCTTCCCGGGTGCCTTCTTCCTGTTCTGAAAGCAGAAGGGAAGCCGGGCACTAGGGCGGCCACCCTGTGACCAGGAGGTGACAGGTGATGATTCAGGCGGTGGGTGCACAGAGAGAAGAGCGAAGGGCCCCACGGCATTGCCAGGTGGCCAAACTGATGCCAGACACGGTCCATCCTGGATTTAGAGCTACGTATGCAAAAGAATCCTCTGCTGTCCGAGGCGTAGCTGGACAGGTTTTTTTGCTTGGAGCCAAACCCACTTGCACACTCCGTGTGTCGATGCCCAGAGGGCCAGTGGAACGGAACGGCCTGCCAGACACGATAGGTCCATCAGACTCAGTGGGCAAGGGTGGGAGTGTCTTTAGAAAGACCACCAGGACAACTGGCTAGCCATATGGGGGAGGAGGGTGGGGCCCGAACCTCACGCCCCACGGGAACATGAATCGCATGCACGGAGAAATAAACCACAAAAATCTACAAGTGGACCAAACCACACGCTTCCAAATGGGCAGCCACAAGTAAAGGCAAGTCACAAATCCAGCGGACTGTAGTGGGGTGGCTGCGAGGGCGCCGGAGGCAGGTGGCGCCATCACAGCGGGTTTTTTGTCCCGCACAACCGAGCAATTCGCCTGCACCCGTTGAGCGGCCCGCCGTGCAACTCAGTTCTGAAGCCGTCTGCCCAGAGGTAGCGTCGGACCCTGCGTTTCCTCATGGATTCAGTCGAGTCCCTTTGTGGAGCCCGAAGGGACGGAAAAAGTGCACATGTGAGGACACACGACTGGCTTGGGGTCTGAGACCCGGAGCGATGGGGTCTTTGACTTGTTTGTTTATTTATTTTGAGAGGCAGGAGGGGCAGAGAGAGAGTCCCAACCAGGCTCTGCACGGAGCCCGATGCGGGGCTCGAACTCACACACTGTGCGACCGTGACCTGAGCCGAAATCTGGAGTCGGATGCTCGGGGCGCCTGGTTGGCTCAGTCGGCTGAGCGTCCGACTCTGGCTCAGATCGTGATCTCACCCAGTTCTGGGGTTCGAGCCCCGCGTTGGGCTCTGTGCTGACAGCTGGAGCCTGCTTCGGATTCTGCGTCTCCCTCTCTCTCTCTGCCCCTCCCTGTCTTGCGCTTTCTCTCTCTTTCTCTCTGAGAAACTAAACATTTAAAATAAAAAGAGTCAGACCCTCAACCGACTGAGCCACCCAGGTGCCCCCCCGAGGCTTTTGTTTATTTATTTAAGAAAAAGCAGGGCGGGGGGGGGGGGTTTCAGAGCAGCCCCAGCGAGTGTGCTTAGCAGTGTTGTTATAAATCAGATAACAGTCAAGGCTTAGGCAGCAAACCCTGGTTTGTGGAGAGAAGGAATTTCTTGAAAAATTAGAATACCAGCTTGGGGTCAAGAAGACAGTGTCCAGAGGGGCGCCTGGGTGGCGCAGTCGGTTAGGCGTCCGACTTCAGCCAGGTCACGATCTCGCGGTCCGTGAGTTCGAGCCCCGCGTCAGGCTCTGGGCTGATGGCTCGGAGCCTGGAGCTTGTTTCCGATTCTGTGTCTCCCTCTCTCTCTGCCCCTCCCCCGTTCATGCTCTGTCTCTCTCTGTCCCAAAAATAAATAAAAAACGTTGAAAAAAAAATTAAAAAAAAAAATAAAATAAAATAAAGATTTCTCTCAGAAAATGTAAATGTAAGTATCTTTAAGGCTTCATTCTTTAGGCCATTTCCTACTTAAATTCCTCTCGGCAGCCTGTCTAAACACAGAGACCCACGAGGAGGGGACCTGGCCGGGGGAGAGGAAAGGCGACCCCTGAAAAGCAGGGACATATCCTACAGCTGAAACATTTAAGGGACAAAACGGGGAAATGAAGGGCCCCAGGGGTTTAGGGTGCCCAGGATGCAGGGATAGGAAATGGGGAGCAGAGTCCCAGAAGGAGGGACAAAGGGTTTGGAGGAGTTGGTGGAAGAATCCCCCCCACCCCAAAGGCCACCCACTTTGCAGCGGTGACCCCTTCTGGCCCGTGTGCGCAAACACGGAAGATATAAACACAGAGCAGTGTAACTCAGAGGGTCCCTTTGAATTTTTCTGTCTCCAGCTCTCTCTTTAGATATAATCCGAGCGATTTAGAATCTGAATCACAAAAAAGGGGACCTGGAGTTCTCATGGCATCCAGGACGTGAATGCCCACTAGCTTAATATCAACAATCTTTTAGGCCACACCGATTCCAGGAAGCTAACCACGGTAAGGAGCCTGATGGAAGATTGAGCCCCATATACCTTCCCGAGCAGGCAGGTGGACATCATGCACAAGGACAACCCGAGCGCGAAAAGAGAAGACGTATTAGAAAATACTAAGACCGGGGCGCCTGGGTGGCTCAGTCGGTTAAGCGGCCGACTTCGGCTCAGGTCATGATCTCGAGGTCTGTGAGTTCGAGCCCCACATCGGGCTCTGTGCTGACAGCTCGGAGCCTGGAGCCTGTTTCCGATTCTGTGTCTCCCTCTCTCTGACCCTCCCCCGTTCATGCTCTGTCTCTCTCTGTCTCTAAAATCAATAAACGTTAAAAAAAAAAAAAAAAAGAAAGAAAGAAAATACTAAGACCCGCACAGAGCGTCCTGTGGCGTAAACGATGTTCAGGCAAAAAATAAATAAATAAATAAATAAATAAAAAATTAGATTATCTTCTTGCAGAGCACATATATGAGCAGTGATGGCTTCTCTTCCAGTCGAGAATAGTGGAGTTAGCAACTATGCTTTCATGGAACAGGGAGAGCTTCTCATTCCTAATCTTCCTAGTTTGATAGTTTACGGCCTATGCGTCCTCTCATACAGTTTGTTTCTCAGTAGATTTTGTCTTTTCCCCCTTGGGCCACCTCGATGCATCCAAGCAGATGAGAAAGGTAAGATTTTAAAAGGAGTGCAACGTTTGTTCTCCGCGAAGGAGCGCGGGGCAAGCGCATTGATAGCTGGGTTGTTTCGAGACCGAAAAGAAGCAGGCAGCAAAGATTCTGCTGAGTGAAAATGTTAAGGCGGGAAGCGGGAAGGTAGAGAATGTCCCAGGTGAATATTCTACGTTTAATTCAAGGGGAAATTCTTTGTTTTCAAAGTCAGCCTGTCCAGGACACCTACAAATATGACCACAATGGTAGGAAATTTTCTAAATCAATATCTGTGATTAAAAGAAAATAACGTTTGGGGCGCCCGGGTGGCTCAGTCGGTTAAGCATCCGCCTTCAGTTCAGGTTATGATCTCGCGGTCACGGAGTTCGAGCCCCGCGTCGGGCTCTGTGCTGACAGCTCGGAACATGGAGCCTGTGTCTCCCTCTCCCTCTCTGCCGCTCACACTCTGTCTCTCTCTGCCTCAAAAACAAATAAACATTAAAAAATTTTTTAATTACATAAAAAAAAAAAGAAAAAAACGTTCAAAAGCCGTCAAGCCCGAGAATAGTTGCCCTCCTTGTTCTGACTGCAGCCGTGTTCATGAACACCCCAGTGCCATACTGTATGGATGTTTCTAGAAACAGAAAACAGTTACCATTCTCTTACCCAAAGGAGGACCAAAACCTTCCCCTTCTTCTTTTGTCTGGGTTTGACACGATACTATTCTGAGTCTGCGCTGCCATAGTTTGTGCTGAGAAGCTAATTAGCAGAGGTTTTTGAATTTCTTTATTAAGTTGACGTAAGAGAAAATTCTTTTTTTTTTTTTTTTAATTTTTATTTTTATTTTTTTTTTTTTTGACGTAAGAGAAAATTCTATACGACAGGGAATGATTAAAGGAGCCATAGTTGGAATTATGTTTTGAAATCTCAAAATGCACACGAAGCGTCCTTGTTGGCAGAACTGAATTTAACCTTTGACGGTGGTAACGAGCAAGATGGGGTCAGTAGGAATAACTGTTACCATTTCAGTGGGGTGTCTCCATTTCTCCAGGTCCCGGGACCGTGGCTTCTCTGGTTTCCAAAACCACCACGCAGAGTACCTATTTGTTCTTATCACAGAGTCACAGGGCTCAGCAGTTGAGACTCTTGCCTGAGGTCTCAGAGATTGGGTAAGACTTCGACCAATGTGTGTCTCTCCAGCTCGACGTCCTCTTAAATACACTTTATTATCTTTCCACTAATGCACCAAGCTGTCTGACTCTAAGGTAAAAAGATCTTAAAAGCATGCAGAGAGAAAAGATAGTATCAACAAGAGGATGACAATTAGGCTGAAAACAGACTGACTTACCAACGGCAACGACGGGAGCCAGGACGCAACGCGAAAACATTTCCAGAACGCCAGGACTGTGAAATGAACACACGACCGATAAAAATCGAGAGTTCGCCAGCAGTAGATCCCAAGGCGGAGGTTGTACTTCAGGAAGAAGGAAAGCCATCCCTTAAGAAAAGGTCTGAGGGGCGCCTGGGTGGCTCAGTCAGTTAAGCGTCTGACTTTGGCTCAGGTCATGATCTCATGGTCCACGAGTTCGAGCCCCGCGTCGGGCTCTGTGCTGACAGCTCAGAGCCTGGAGCCTGTTTCAGATTCTGTGTCTCCCTCTCTCTCTGACCCTCCCCTGTTCATGCTCTGTCTCTCTCTGTCTCAAAAATAAATACACGTTAAAAAAAATTAAAAAAATAATAAAATAATAAAAAAGAAAAGGTCTGAAATGGAAGAAGAAATAGCAGGCAAAGAAGTTGGCAAACACGCAACGTGGAGAGACCTAGACGGACATCAGCTGCAGAAAATTGTACTGATACCACGTATTTTGAGAACTTAAAAACAAGTTAAAGCCAAGGCGATTTCGGGTGGCCACTGTAATTTTTCGGCCCAGTGGGAGAGGGAAGAGGACGGACTGAAGTGTGAAGCAAAAGGCTGTTATTGAATTACTGTCCCAGCTCCAAATCGCCCTCCTCTGTTCCGGGTATCTGTGCTGCCATGGTCCCTGTTAGGTTCTGCCGATAGGGGGCGCCAGAGAGAGAGAGAGAGAGAGAGACTGAAAAGCCAAAGGAGGAAGAGGGGTCTTGCTCCTCCCGGTTTGCTTCCTGTCTGGCGAGTGGTGTTCCAGCAAAGCCTGTTCACCCCTCGGCCGTAGATCGTGCCCACGGCAGCCCTGGAATCCAGTTGAATGCTTCCAGCACAGGCAAACCGACTTCATCCTGCCCTCACCCCACCCCTCCGAGACACTGGTACAGCCAGCGGGGCTCATCAGAGCTGGCGTCCCAGGCCCCGCAGAGGGGGCCCCTCCTTAACGTTCTACTTGGCAATTCCAGCCTCTTCCCTCTGATTCCGCAGCCTCTTCCCTCTGATTCCGCAGCTGTTTCCTGTGGTTGCCAGCCTCCCCCCACCTCCACCCCCACCCCCACCCCCACCCCGAATACTTTATAGAGTTCTCTTTATACATTTTCTGTTACTTAGTTAACAACTGAATACCTAGTTAAGAATTCTGTTCCTTGAATCCTCTCTGTTCAAACAAGGGGATGGTGTCTGTCTCCTGACTGTTCTGAAGGAGCTTTAGAAATTCATAAATTTCTAAGAATTTCTAAAAGTTGGAGACATAGAGACTATACTGGAAATGTAAAAAAGCACACTTCTCAAGTGAAAGCCCTTGAGTAAACCATGGGAGAATGATTTTATGACATTGGAGGGAAAGAGATTTTCCAACTATAACACAAAGTTAGAAGCCACAACAGAAGGGGCAGAAGGAAAATTTGACTATCTAAACCAAACATCTGAATGGGCAGAAATGATTGTAAGGAAAATAAAAAGACAAAGCCAAGCTGGAGAAAATACACATAATTCATACTATAACCCACGCCTAATATATAAAGAGCTTCGACAGATAAACAAGAGACTAACCGCCCCAGAGAAACTGGCAAAAGAAATGACCAAACTATTCGTTAAACAAAAGAAATACAGGGGCGCGTGGGTGGATCAGTTAAGCATCCGACTCTTGATTTTGGCTCAGGTCATGATCTCGCGGTTTGTGAGCTCGAGCCCCGCGTAGGGCTCTGTGCTGATAGCTCGGAGCCTGGAGCCCGCTTCGGATTCTGTGTCTCCCCCCACCCCCCCACCCCCGCCTCTCTCTCTCTGCCCCTCCCCCGCTCACACGCTGTCTCTTTCTCATAAAAGAACATTAAAAAAATTTTTTTTTTTTAATGAAACTCTTCTTGAGGAATAATTTTAGGTTTACAGAGAAGTTGCAAAGGCAATACAGGGGGTAGTTGCCCTGTACCTTTTCCCCACATTCCCCAGTGTTCACATTTTACATAACTGACATATTTGTCACCACCAGGGTGATGACGTTATTTGTCACCACCAGTAAGACGTTACGACTAGCTAGACTGCAGGCTTGGTTCAGATTTTACCAGTATTTCCCCTAATGTCCTTTTTTCTGTTCCGGGGTCCAAATGCAGGGCCCCACATTATAGCACATGCCTCCCAGGCCATCTTTCTTCGTTTGCCACACAACCTTGACCATTTGGAAGAGTAGTGGTCGGGTATTTTGTACGATGTCCTTGAGTCTGAGATTGTCTCACGTCCTGTTTTCGTTTGTTTGTTTGTTTGTTTGTTCATTTGTTTTCACGATTAGGCTGGAGTGACAAGTCTGGGGGAGGAATACCGCAGAAGGGCCCTCTGGCCACGGCAGATCGGTGGGGGAGGGGCGGCGGTGCTCAGTAGCCAGATGACATCTTGGGCCACGGAAGCCTGGAATCATGTGGATGAGGTGGTGGTGGCCAGATTCCTCCACTGTTCGACTTCGGTCTTCTCTTTCCACTCTCTGTTCGTAGCAGGCCATTCACGAAGTCCAGCCTACGCTCAGCGGCCGGGGAATCAAACTTTACCTTCGGGAGAGGAGAGTACCTACCTAAAGGACTCAGAATTCCTCTCTCCGAAAGAGCTGTCCATTTCCCCCTGTTTACTTATTTATACAATCATTTATTTATGCCAACGTGGACACATGTATATTTAATTTATGTTTTTGTCTCCAGTGCAGGAATTACATTATTTATTTTGCTGCTTGAGTCGTTTCAGCTTTGGCCATTGGGAGTTTTCCCAGTTGGCGCCTACCGCCCTTTGACATAACCCTGCCGGGGTGGTGCGTGGGTTGTTTTCATTTGTTAGCACTTTCTTACTTCTTCTTCTTCTTGTTTGTTTGTTTTTGTTTTTGTTTTTTTTTAAGGAGGCTCCCAGCCCAGGGCGGAGCTCGAACCCACGACCCTCCCTGAGACCCCTGATCCCTGAGATCGAGACCCAAGCGGAGAGCAAGAGTCATATGCTCAACCGACTGAGCCCCCCAAGCACCCCCCGCACTTCTTTTCTTCAGACGCTGCAGGATACGCCGGGCTTAGCTTGCATTTTCCCAGTCCCGGGGAGTCAGCCAAGAGGTCCTGCCACCTTTTATTGGAGAATGGCAGTTAGGCACCAAGATCTGTATGAATGACATTAAAACATATGACAGGTGAGGTACCTCATAGTAACAGAAATGCCAATTAAAGCTAAAACGATAGCATTAGTCATTAATCGAGCAACAGAGGACCAGAATTTGCTAAGACACTCCACTGGCAAAGCTGAGGGGTAAACAGAACCTCACGCTGTGCCTGCGTGTGGAAAATGGCAGCACTGGAAGGCATGGAAGGCCTTCAGCAACAGGTGTCAAAATTCAAGTGCACGTGCACTTGACCTAGCGTTCCCACCTCTGGTGATATGCTTGCCCGCCTATGAAATGACATGGGGGGGAAAAAAGGTTGTTTTTTTTTTAATGACAACATTGTTTACAAATTTGAAACAACCAGAGGCCACTGAAATGTTCATCAATAGAGACCTGGGTATTTAGATTTGGTACGTCCCTTCAATGGAACATGATGCAGCTATTAAATTAAATGAAGAGGGCGCCCGGGTGGCTCAATTGGTCAAGCATCGGATTCTTGATTTTGGCTCAGGTCATTATCTCACAGTCATGAGACTGAACTCCACGTCAGACTCCACTCTAGGCTTGGAGCCTGCTTAAGATTCTCTCTGTCCCTGGGAATGCAAGCTGGTGCAGCCACTCTGGAAAACAGGATGGAAGTTCCTCAAAACACTAAAAATAGAACTACCTACGACCCAGCAATGGCACTGCTAGGTATTTACCCAGGGGATACGGGTGTGCTGTTTCAAAGGGGCACATGCACCCCCATGTTTATAGCAGCACGATCGACAACAGCCAAAGTATGGAAAGAGCCCAAATGTCCATCGATGGATGAATGGATAAAGAAGATGTGGGATATAGATACAATGGACTATTACTCGGCAATCAAAGAGAATGAAATCTTGCCATTTGCAACTACGTGGATGGAACTGGAGGGTATTATGCTAAGTGAAATTAGTCAGAGAAAGACAAAAATCATAGGACTTCACTCCTATGAGGACTGTAAGAGACAAAACAGATGAACATCAGGGAAGGGAAACAAAAATAAGACAAAGACAGGGAGGGGACAAAGCATAAGAGACTCATAAATATGGAGAACAAACTGAGGGTTACTGGAGGGGTTGTGGGAGGCGGGGATGGGCTAAATGGGTCAGGGGCATTAAGGAATCTACTCTTGAAATCACTGTTGCACTAAATGCTAACTAATTTGGATGTAAATTTTATTTTATTTTTTTTAATTTTTTTTAACGTTTATTTATCTTTGAGACAGAGAGAGACAGAGCATGAACGGGGGAGGGGCAGAGACAGAGAGGGAGACACAGAATCTGAAGCAGGCTCCAGGCTCTGAGCCATCAGCCCAGAGCCCGACGCGGGGCTCGAACTCACGGACCGCGAGATCGTGACCTGAGTTGAAGTCGGACACTCAACCGACTGAGCCACCCAGGCGCCCCTGGATGTAAATTTTAAAAAAATAAAAAGGTTCTCTCTCTCCTTCTGCCTCTCCCCTGCTCGTGCATGCTCAAGAAAGGAAGGAAGAGGGGCGCCTGGGTGGCTGGGTGGTTAAGCATCCGACTTTGGATCAGGTCATGATCTCACAGTTCACCGGTTCGAGCCCCACAGCGGGCTCTGTGCTGGCAGCTCGGAGCCTGGAGCCTGCTTCACATTCTGTGTCTCCCTTTCTCTCTGCTCATGCTCTGTCTCTGTCTCTCTCTCTCAAAAATAAATAAACGTTAAAAAAAATGCTTTAAAAAGGGCGGAAGAAAGAAAGAAGGGAAGAAATAAATAAGGTTTTTTACCTACTGATGTAAGGGAATAGGATTTGTCTGAGAAGAGGGGAAGGAATATATATTTATATGTTCATCTATATACATTTTGCTTTATGCATAAACTATCTGAGGAAGGACACTCAGTTAATGGCCAAATATTAGTTGCCTATGAGTGGATGCCTGGGGGATGGGGTAGAAGGGTTAGTTGTCCGTGTAGATCTTTTTGGCTTTTTGGCCTCTGAAGCTTTTTACTTTATTTTATATATTTTTAATGTTTTTATTTATTTTTGAGAGAGATTGAGAGCATGAGCAAGGGAGGGGCAGAGAGAGAGCAGGGGGGACAGAGGATCCGAAGCAGGCTCTGTGCTGACAGCAGACAGCCCGATGTGGGGCTTGAACTCACGAACCCTGAGATCATGACCTGAGCCAAAGTGGACGCTTAACCGACTGAGCCACCTAGGCAACCCCCTTGAGGCTTTGTAAATGTATCCCCCAACCAAAAATGAAATTGTTGTAGCCTGATGCCTGTTTAAGAAACCATTCTTTTTTTTTTTTTTTTTTAACGTTTATTTATTTTTGGGACAGAGAGAGACAGAGCATGAACGGGGGAGGGGCAGAGAGAGAGGGAGACACAGAATCGGAAACAGGCTCCAGGCTCCGAGCCATCAGCCCAGAGCCCGACGCGGGGTTCGAACTCACAGACCGCGAGATCGTGACCTGAGCTGAAGTCGGACGCTTAACCGACTGAGCCACCCAGGCGCCCCTAAGAAACCATTTAAAAATAAATAGAACTGAATGGTGGTGGAGATACTATCCGAATATATAGAAGACGGATAAAGCAGTATTTACAGGGAAATTCATAACCGTAAATACATACGTGAGCACAGAACTAAGGCAGAAAATGGATGAACATTTCCAATGAGGTCACCAAAAAAAAAGTATCTCGGATGTTTGCCGAATCTGTACGTTAACCACTGTGTTAAATAATAAACAAACAAACAAATCAACTTTTGCTTCCATCCCCAAGTACTTTGAAGAGCTTAAGGAATGCAACGCATACAAACCACTCATCTCCTGGTTGGAGCCTGGAGGCCGGGAGAAGTTCAGAGACTGTCGGGGGCTCATGCTCACAGCCCTGCCTTCTCCTGACCCCTGCCGTGGGCCTCCCAAGGGGCCCCCTCCCCCCAGCGTAGCCTGCGCTCCACTGCCCCAAAGAGGAAGTAAAGTCAGAATGATGATCAGCATTTAGAAATACAGCTGACCAGGTGACATGCATGGCCAGCCTCAAGGAAACTGTATTCCAAGTACAGTGAACCCAAGCTAAGATGGAGATATTTCTGGCAAACGGTGAGGCAGCCCCAGAAGTCTGTCTTCTGGAGGACCAGGGAGTAGGAGCAGGTAGGAGAGAATGATCCATCCACAAAAGGGGGCATCGCAGGAGCCCGAGATCCCAGCCGGCGGCGGGGGGGCCTAAGGCCCAGCCCAGTTCCCTGCCCAGCCTGGGCGCATCTGGCTCCTAGACAGGAAATCCGAAAGAGCTGTTCTTGAAATCTGGGCACCGAGGGCTCAATCGCTAATCCCGTCCGCAGAACCGGGGAGAGGGGCCTTCTTCCCCATCTCCCACCTGGAGCTTTGCAAGGGAGCTGAGACCCCAAACAAGGGATGGGGCAAGAACTCACCACAGCTTTTACCGGACCTGTGGCCCCCGCCAGCCCGAGGCAGCATTCGTGCCCACAGCTGGGGAGGCCTCGGATAGCACCCACAGCAAACGCTCAAAGCTTCTGAAGCCCAGGGAACAGCTCGGAGCCCGTCTCAAGCCGCATACACAGCAATTCCAGTCTCTCCAAAACACAGGGCAATTGAGACCTCGGCGAATAGAGAATAAAACACTTTGTGATTTACAGGCCAGACAAGAGCGCACATGAAGGGTTACTTTCATACTGAATTTAAAATTTACGCCGGTGCTACAACGTACGCATTTGCAAGTGTTTTCACTTTAGAATATTACAAACACAATTTCCCGAGGACTTAAAGATTCCGATTTTGAATTACAGAAGGTAAAATGGAAGAAGCTGCTATTTGCAAATTGGAATAAATGTCAGCCGAATGGCGCAAACAGCAGAACCGTGATTTTATGGGCAAAACAGATTTCTTAAAGCAATATCAAATGGCTTGAGTCGAGTAGTTACTTTGAATATCCTAATTTCAGAGAAATTTGCCTCCTCTTGGCTGAAAACACTTTGCGTTGCGAGAGTACAAGAGCGCGAAGACACTTCACAACAAACACGTTATTAAGCAAATATTTTCTTTGCTCCGAGGCCCATACGTCTACCAAGCCAACCGCCAGCAAATTGCCAGAGCCCTTCTGGCCTGGGATCAGCAGGGTCCCACGAGTCCAAATCCGGGCAGGGCTGGGGCCAGGCTCGGCTGGGTCTCCCTCCCAGGGGCAGGTCGGTGTGAGCAGGCATATCCACGGACCGCCACGGGGCCCTCAGGGCCCTCGGGGTCCTTGACCACTGTTCAAGAAGCAGTTACCATCGGCTGGCCAGCCAGGCTCCCTCTGCGGCCTTTACGCACAACTCGGGCTCCTGAGAGAAGGCCCGTGACCTTGTGTCTGGTTTTAGGGGTGAATTCAAGGGCCGCAGTCAGCCTCTACAGGAATTCTTACACCTGCTGCTCAGGGTGCAAGGTGGTATCTCAGTTTGGAGAATAGTTTGGCCACACCCGATAAATGGAGAGGGACAGACACTCAGGTTCCCACCTGAGTCTGTCCCCTAGAGATGGCCACACACACACACACACACGTTCATGTTTTAGTGGGGAAACTGGAAACATCCAGAATAACATGGACACATCTCAAACACCTCGCTGTGTGAGAAAAACATATTGCTGAATGTACCATATCGTGCCTTTCTGTGAAATTAAAAAAAAGATACAAGGGGCGCCTGGGTGGCTCAGTCGGTTGAGCGGCCGACTTCGGCTCAGGTCACGATCTCACGGTCCGTGAGTTCGAGCCCCGCGTCGGGCTCTGTGCTGACAGCTCAGAGCCTGGAGCCTGTTTCGGATTCTGTGTCTCCCTCTCTCTGACCCTCCCCCGTTCATGCTCTGTCTCTCTCTGTCTCAAAAATAAATAAACGTTAAAAAAAATTTAAAAAAAAATACAAGATGATACTAGTCATTCATATGGAATAGAAATTATTCCTATGAATAATTCCATATGAAATTCCATATGAAATTTAAAAAAGATACAAGGCGATACTATTCATTCATATGGAATAGAAGTCGTGCCCCTACTTGGGGTGGAAAACGCGAATGGGGCAGAGAGAATCACCCTGGGAAAAGAAGGATGCCAGGTGAGGGCGCACAGAGGCTGTGGGACGCCGTATGTGCACATTCATTATATTATTCTTGTTACTTCTTTTTGCGTGCTTGAAATATCTCCTTAAAAAGACAACAACAGGGGTGCCTGGGTGGCTCAGTTGGTTAAGTGTCCAACTCTTTTTTTTCTTTTTTAACTTAAATCCAAGTTAGTTAACATATAGTGTAATAATGATTTCAGGAATAGAATTTAGCGATTCATCCCCTACATAGAACACCCAGTGCCCAGCCCAATAAGTGCCCTCCTTAATGCCCATCACCCATCTAGCCCATCCCCCCCACCCAACACCCTGCCAGCACCCCTCAGTTTGTTCTCTGTATTTAAGAGTCTCGTATGGTTTGTCTCCCTCTCCGTTTTTATCTTCTTTTTGCCTCCCTTCCCTTATGCTCATGTGTTTTGTTTCTTCAACTCCACATATGAGTGAAATCGTGATAGTTGTCTTTCTCTGGCTGACATACTTCGCTTAGCATAATACCCCTCTAGGTCCATCCACCTTGTTGCAAATGGCAAGATTTCATTTCTTTTTATCGCCGAGTAATATTCCATTTGTGTGTGTGTGTGTGTGTGTGTGTGTGTATACACACATCTTCTTTATTCATTCCTCGGTCAATGGACATTTGGGCCACATGGACATTTCCATACTTTGGTTATTGTCGATAGTGCTGCTGTAAACATGGGGGTGCTGTGCCCCTTCAAATCAGCACTCCTGTATCCTTTGGATAAATGCCTAGTGGTGCAATTGCTGGGTCACAGGGTAGTTCGATTTTTAGTTCTTTGAGGCACCTCCATCCTGTTTTCCAGCGTGGCTGCACCAGCCTGCATTCCCTCCAACAACGCAAAAGAGATCCTCCTTCTCCGCATCCTCGCCAACATCTGTTGTTGCCTGAGTTGTTAACGTGAGCCATTCTGACAGGCGTAAGATGATATCTCATTGTGGTTTTGATTTGTATTTCCCTGATGATGAGTGACGTGGAGCATCTTTTCATGTGTCTGTTAGCCATCTGATGTCTTCTTTTTAAAAAAAAAAATGTTTATTTATTTTTGAGAGAGAGAGACAGAGCACGAGCAGGGGAGGAGCAGAGAGAGGGGGAGGACACAGAATCAGAAGCAGGCTCCGGGCTCTGAGCCGTCAGCACAGAGCCCAACGTGGGGCTCGAACCCACGAGCTGTGAGATCACAACCTGAACTGAAGTCAGATGCTTAACCGACTGAGCCACCCAGGTGCCCCGCCATCAGATGTCCTCTTTGGAAAAGTGTCTCTTCATGTCTTTTGCCCATCTCCTCACTGGATTATTCATTTTTGGGGTGTTGAGTTTGGTAACTTCCTTATAGATTTTGGATACTAACCCTTTATCTGCCATTTGCAAATATCTTCTCCCATTCCGTCAGTTGCCTTTTAGTTTTGCTGATTGTTTCCTTCGCTTTGCTTTGGAAGCTTTTTATCTTGATGAGGTCCCAGTAGTTCATTTTTGCTTTTGTTTCCCTTGCCTCCAGAGACGTGTTGAGTAAGAAGTTGCTGCGGCCAAGATCGAAGAGGTTTTTGCCTGCTTTCTCCTCGAGGATTTTGATGGCTTCCTGTCTTATGTTTAGGTCTTTCATGCATTTTGAGTTTATTTTGTGTCTGGTGTAAGAAAGGGGTCCAGGTTCCCTCTTCTGCATGTCGCTGTCCAGTTTTCCCAGCGCCACCTGCCGAAGAGACTGTGTTCCATTGGATCTTCTTTCCTGCTTTGTCAAAGATCAGTTGGCCGTATGTTTGTGCGTCCATTTCTGGGTTCTCTATTCTGTTCCATGGATCTGAGTGTCTGTTCTTGTGCCACAAAGTCAGATTCTTAACGACTGAGCCACTCAGGCGTCCCCTTTCTTTTCTTTAATAATTTTAGGGTTTTTTTTGTTTTTGTTTTTGTTTTTTTTTTCAACGTTTATTTATTTTTGGGACAGAGAGAGACAGGGCATGAACGGGGGAGGGTCAGAGAGAGAGGGAGACACAGAATCTGAAGCAGGCTCCAGGCTCTGAGCTGTCAGCACAGAGCCCTACGCGGGGTTCGAACTCATGAACCACGAGATCATGCTCTTGATAGCAGCTCAGGATGTGATTTCACGGTCATGGGATTGAGCCCTGAGTTGGTCTCTGCCCTGAGCACGGAGCCTGCTTGGGATTCTCTGTCTCCCTCTCTCTCTGCCTCTTTCTCTGTCAAAATAAATAAGCAAACAATTAAAAAAAAAAACAACAGCTAAAAGATGGAAACCATCCAAATATCCCCAAAGGGTCCGTTCATGGATGGATAAATACAATGTGATCGTGTTTAAATGTATTGGGGATTCATTTCGATGAGGTTATGGTAAGACGAGTGGGTTCAAAACCGATTGTCATGAAGAAGGAAACTTACACTCACAGATCCCTGGAAAGAGGAGGCGGGGCCGTGTGGGGAAGCCCAGAGTTGGTCAGCAGGCAGAGAAGCGAGAGCATGGCCCAGCGCCTTTACTGGGGTTTTTGTGGCAAGGAATGGGACAAGAGGGAAAGTCCCCAGGTAAGGTTAGGATTGTATGGTTTGATTAATTCTGGTGGGCCCTGGGCTATAATGGTGGCCCCTCGTTATCCAGAACCCGGCCTTGGGGTGATTTAGGGGAGGGGGGATATTGGCTTAGTTTGTGAGTTTGATAAAGGAGGCGGTTGGGGCGTAGGCTCTGGGTGGGTGCTTTGTATATCAAAGGTGGACTTAGAGGGGAGATGTTGTCTATCTCTGTGAATTAGCTAACCCTGGGAGAGACAGTCTCTCCAGGACCAAGGTCCTAAATGCCAGAGTATCAAAAATACAAAAAAAAAATAGGGGCACCTGGGTGGCTCCTTCGGTGAAGGGTCTGACCCTTGATCTTGGCTCAGGTCATAATCTCACAGTCCGTGAGTTCGAGCCCTGCGTCAGCCTCTGCGCTGACGGGGCACAGCCTGCTTGGAATTCTCTCCCCTTCTCTCGCCGCCTCTACCCCACTCACTCTCTCTCTTTCTCTCTCAAAATAAGTAAATAAACTTAAAAAACACAAAAAAAAAAAACCACAAGAAAATATAGTCAATGCAGTGAATTATACATGCAATGGAACATTACTCAGCCTTAAAAAGGAAGGAGATTCTGACATACGTTACTATGGGAATAAACCTTGGAGGCATCATGCCAAGTGAAACAGGCCAGTCGCTAAAGGACACAGACTGTATGATTCCACTCACAAAAGTCCAAGAACAGTCAAGTTCACAGATACAGAAGGTAGAATGAATGATGGTTGCCAGGGGCTGGGGGGAGGAGAGAGTTGGGAGACAGTGTTTAATAAGGAGACAGAGTTTCTGTTGGAGGTGATAAGAATGTTCTGAAGATGGGGCGCCTGGGTGGCGCAGTCGGTTAAGCGTCCGACTTCAGCCAGGTCACGATCTTGCGGTCCGTGAGTTCGAGCCCCGCGTCAGGCTCTGGGCTGATGGCTCGGAGCCTGGAGCCTGTTTCCGATTCTGTGTCTCCCTCTCTCTCTCTGCCCCTCCCCCATTCATGCTCTGTCTCTCTCTGTCCCCAAAATAAATAAAAAACGTTGAAAAGAATGTTCTGGAGATGGATGGTGGTGATGGCTGCATAATAACGTGAATGTATTTCATGCGACTGAATGGTTAAAACGGCGACTTTCAGGTTAGGTCTATTTTACCACGATAAGCAGAACCACTGAATGTTAGAAGACTTCTTTCGCATAACGTATGTGATTCTTCTTGGTTATTCTCAGCTGACTCTTCGACATGTAACTGGGATATTTTCTGAGATCACTAAATTTTTCAAAACCTATTAGGGACAGCACACTGATGGAACAAAACAGAACAGAAAAGCACAGTGATTCGTGGGACTTATCGCTAAGATTGGGGTGATCCCTGTGATCCAGGATCCTGGGAGCAGGGCCTGGGATTTTTATGCTTTTTTCTACCTGGGGGGGGGGGGGGACTTCTGGACACCAGGCGATGATGTGCTGTCACTTCTCAGGGTCTGGGGAACGAACACACAGGCTCGGAAGCACACAGCATCGGCCCGAGTCCGTTCTGCCCATGCGGACCAGTGCACGTCAGGGCTGGGCTCTGTTCCAGGGAACAGCGAAGGCGGACCCAAGCCCGGCTGCCGCTCTCAGAGAACAAAAGACACAAAGGTAGATTTGCCAAGTATTTCAGAAGGGCTGAATGTGTTGAGGGCAGGCACACAGAACAAGAGAAGGAGACACGGTCCTTCCGGGCAAGGAGGGCTGGGGAGACCCACAGAGGGAGA
The DNA here is from genome assembly GCF_028018385.1 of Neofelis nebulosa. NCBI lineage: Eukaryota > Metazoa > Chordata > Mammalia > Carnivora > Felidae > Neofelis > Neofelis nebulosa. The sequence continues at coordinate 107,735,883 of NC_080791.1, read as the reverse complement.
CATTTGGAAGGACTCCGGAGACCCACAGAGGGAGACATTTGGAAGGACTCCGGAGGTATGAATGCCGCCCCCGGTGGTTAGCAGTGGGACAGGGAGGCCGGCTAACTGGGTCACCCAGCATCCGGCAGAGAGGGAGGGTGAACCGTTAGATCTGCATAAGGCAGAGGATGTCTCAGCCAGGGATACAGCTGGACAAATAAGCAAGTTCTGGGCAGTGGACCCAATCCCTAGCTAGGGCACCTGGGCTTCACTAGGGGAGCCACTGGGAGCCAATGATCAAGTTGTTCCAGGAAAGGATCAACCAGAGCAGTGCCTCCGGGAGCCCCACCAGGCAAGGAGGACAGGGGCTGAGGGCCCAGGGGTGGACAAGACCCACAAACCCCACAAAATCACACACACAAACAGACGTAAACTGGCAACGGTGGCCGCTGTTCCCAAGGAGAAGTGCAAGTTCGCAGGCAGGGGGACACGGGGGGTTTCCGCGTGGCCACGAAGCTCAGCGACACCTCCCCAAGGGAGCCATGGGAGAGTCAAGGCCTTCGACATAAAGAGACACCAACAAAGTGAGGAGGAGAAGCCAGAGGTTCCCAGCGGGAGGAGCGGCATACGCGAAGGCCCTGTGGCAGGACAGAACACGGGGCATTCTGGGAGTCCGAGAAAGTGCGTGGCTGGAGTAGCATGAGGAACGGGCTGGAGAGGGAAGCCAAGCCTTTAAAGGAAAGACGCACCATCATCTATCTGACCGGTCACCTCTGGATGGTCCCATGGCTTCAGACACCGGCCACGAACCTCCAGGCCAGGCCCCGGACTCACAACCACCTGTCCACCTTACGTCCCCCTGTGATGTCTGACAGGCCTCTCTCACCCAGCCAAGTCCACCCCTGATCCTCCCCCGGTCTTCCTCCTTCTCAACAATGGCGGCATCAGCCACCCGGCGGCAGGTGACCCGGGTGCTTTCTTTGCCTCCTGCTTTTCCTGTCCCTTCCGTAGCGCTCCCTTCGGATGCCCTCAGATCCTCTCAACTGGTTGCACACCTCCCCCCAGACACCGCACTCTTCCTTCCCACGCTGGCCCCTGCCGCTTTCTCCAGCCCCCGGAGCCCCTTTAACTGAACGCCCCGGAGACCGCATCTGTGGTTGGCCTCATCTCCCCTGATCCTGCTTCGCTACCCTCCTCCTTGCTTCTTGCTTCTCACGGGGACACTTCCTCGACGACTCCTTTGCCCTCGAGTCCCCATGTCACGGTCTGCGTCTGCGAGAACCCCATCTAACGCTTTTCCGCATCTCCAGGACCACCCCGTGATACAGGGAACCATCAGCTCTCAAGGGAATAAGTGCAGTGGCCCCCTAGCTGCCCTTCCCCATCCACACTCTCCACCCAAACCCTACCACTGTCCCCCGGAAAGACGTCTGGGTCAGCCAGGAGCACCTGCCTGGCAGGGCCTGGCCTGTCCGGTCCCCATCTCTGCCAGGGCAGGGCCTGGCCTGTCTTGGTCACCGGCCAGTGCCTGGCAAGGATGAATTGCCCTGGCACTGACATTTACCAGCTGTGTGATCTTACACCAGTTTCTTAGCCTCTCTGTGCCGAGGGCCGTCCATTTATTTGCAAAATGGGTTTATTGAGCCATCCTTCAAGAGGCGTTGGAAGAATGTAAAGTACTTACAACAGGGCCTGCTCAATAAATATCGGCCACTCTTCATTCACTTAACCCATCAAGCAAAACTGCATTGAATGCCTGCTAAGTGATTGGCTCTGTTTTAGATGCTTGGGAGGAAGGCACCGCAGAAGAAAAAGACAGCAGAGCGGAGCAAGGGGGGGTGGGGATGGTCGGTCACGCAATTTAATTAAGGTGCTCAAAGGCTGGCATCATCAAGAAGGTGGCGAATGGGCAAAGACTTGGAAGTGAGGGAGGAAGTCATGCAGATGTCTGGGAAAATGGATTCCAAGCAGAGGGCAGAGCCAGTGCAAAGGTCCTGAGGTAGGAGATGCGGTGGCTGAAGAGCAAGGAGACGGGGGTGGGGGGGAACATGGTGAAGTCGTGGGGGGTGGTAGGAGATAAGACGATGGAGTCTAGGCTCCAGTTCAAGAAACATGATGAAATGGAAACAAATACAGAATGAGCTTTTTCCTTTTGGTGTTTTATTTTTAATTTTTTTATTTGTTAATGTATTTTTTTTTTTTTTTATTTTCGGGAGAGCGCAAACAGGGAAGGGGCAGAGAGATGGGGACAGAGGATCCGAAGTGGGCTCTGAGCTGACAGGCTGATAGCAGCGAGCCTGGTGTGGGGCTCGAACACACAAACCGCGAGATCGTGACCTGAGACGAAATCGGAGGCTCAACCGACCGAGCCACCCAGGTGCCCCTCTAACTGGTGTTTTAAACCCTACATTGCAAAGCTCATTAAAGCTTGGAAAAGGAAATCTTTTTACAGTAAAGAAAGCTCTAAGGTCGTGAGGAAGGAAGGCACAAACCTCACACGGTCCTCAAACATCTCGTCTTGGCCCTGTGAAGAATCTACTTGAGAGCTTGGGGCATGTGACAGTGTGGTGTGGCCTCCTCACGTGACGGGCTCCTGTTCTCCCTCCCCCATCCACAAGCAGGCCCAGCCACCCCCGGGGGTCATTCTGGAACCTCACAATCTACAGGATCCGTCATTAAGGACCGGGTTGGGGACAGTCGACCCAAGTCCATCCATCAGGGAACTGGCCGCTGGGTGCCTTTCTGAGCTACTGACTCATGCCTTAACTGATGCAAGGCAGGGGTTAGGGGTCACGGTTTGGTGGGATCGGGTACAATGGGGTCACTGCATCTGGGTCTAACTTAAAAGTTGGGAAGCTCTTTAAATTGTTCTCTTCTCTGGTTTGTCTTCACGATGGTAGGTCACCAAAGGGAAGGCCCTACGGGAGGTCCAAAACCCAATGAGGACCGTTCTTTCCAAAGCCGTGACCCACTCTGTACAGCTGTATAGACATCCGACCGAGGTGGCAAAGGCCAGCAGGCAGTCGGAAGGACAGGCGCACGCACAGTGCCAGCCCAGCTTATGTGCTGAGCCAGGATTTTCATCCGGGTCGTGGGAGATGGGGGCGGAGCCAGGAATGCAGGAGGCTCTGCGTGTGTCACGTGACTGGGTGCGGCGTCGCAGAGGGTCGGGGGGCGGAGAGGGGGGATGTCCAATGTCCCACGATGGGCAACGTGTTCCCACACAACTAAGAATCATCCGACACCCCAAGGGACTTTCAAATGTCCATTGGACCGGATTTGAAATACTTTTAAATCTTTGGGGCGCCGCCTGGGTGGCTCAGTGGGTTGAGCATCCGACTCTTGATTTCAGCTCAAGTCATGATCTCACAGTTCGTGAGTTGAGCCCCGCATCCGGCTCTGAGCTGGCAGTGCGGAGCCTGCTTGGGATTCTCTCCCTCCCTTCCTTTCTCTCTGTCCCTCCCCCACTCACGCTGTCTCTGTCTCTCTCAAAATAAATAAACATTTAAAAATAAATAAATAAAATACTTTTATTTTTTTATTATTTTTTTTTAAATATTTTTAACGTTTATTTATTTTTGAGACAGAGAGAGACAGAGCATGAACAGGGGAGGGTCAGAGAGAGAGGGAGACACAGAATCTGAAACAGGGTCCAGGCTCTGAGCGGTCAGCACAGAGCCTGACGCGGGGCTCGAACTCAGGGACCGCGAGATCATGACCTAAGCCGAAGTCGGACGCTCAACCGACTGAGCCACCCAGGCGCCCCAATAAAATACTTTTAAATATAAAACTATTGTAGTTTTAAAACATTAAAGAGACAGAGGCGCCTGGATAGCTCACTCGGTTAAGCGTCCAACTTCAGCTCAAGTCGTGATCTCGCGGTTCGTAGGTTCGAGCCCCACATCGGGCTCTGTGCTGACAGCTTGGAGCCTGGAGCCTGCTTCGGATTCTGTGTCTCCCTTTCTCTCTCTCAAAAATAAATAAACATTTTTTTAAAAATTTTTAAGAAAGATTCTCTCTCTCCCTCTGCCCCTCCCCTGCTGACCTCTCTCTCTCTCTGTCTCTAAGAAAAAAGAAGAAAGCTCAGACAAACCTTACCAAGGGACATTCTACAAAATAGCTGACCCGTACTCTTGCAAAGTGTCAAGGTCCATCAAGAGGAGACTGAAAACCAGTCACAGACTGAAGGAGACTAGAGACATGACAGCCTAATGCAATTTGTGACCCTGGATTGGATCCTATGGCTGTCGATGAGGTGGTGATAACGCACGAGTGTTAATGCCCCGATTTTGATGTTGTGTTGTGGTTGTGCAGAAGGACTGCCTTCTGTGCAGGAAACACACACTGAGGCACTTGAGATAATGAGGCGTCAGACTGGCAATGTATTCTCAAATGGTTCAGAGGGGGGAAGAAACCCTGTGTACTGTTCTTACAGTTTTCTAGAAGTATGAGATCATTTCAAATCTAATATTACTGGGGCGCCTGGCTGGCTGAGTCGGTAGAGCACGCGACTCTTGATCTCAGGGTTGTGAGTTCAAGCCCCATGTTGGGCGTGGAGCCGACTTAAAAAAAAACCTTTTTGAAATCGTCTTCAGGATGATAAGCTAAGGAGAAATGAGGGACGCCTGGCTGGCTCAGTTCGGGGAGCACGCGACTCTTGATCTCCGGGTTGTGAGCTCGAGCTCCACGTTGGGGGCAGAGATTGCTTACAGATAAGATCTTGAACAAATAAAAGAAGGACTGATGAGCAAAGAAACTGGGAAATATGTGGGCAAATCCAAATACTAGGGAACAACAATAATAATGTCTACCTTGGGCAATGAAAAAGGGTAAGCTAAAAGGCCAGCCTGTGAGTTGCATGAGTTATGTAGGAACAAAAGCATTCCAAGGCCCTGGATTAACAAGGAGAACAGCATATTTATTAAGTGTAGACCCTACTGATTTCAGAATACAGGAGGATTCAAAATACAGGTTACCACCAGAAGGAAAAAAAACAAGCAGGGCGCCTGGGTGGCTCAGTCGGTTAAGCGTCCGACTTCGGCTCAGGTCATGATCTCGCCGTTGATGAGTTCGAGCCCCGCGTGGGGCTTTGTGCTGATGGCTCGGAGCCTGGAGCCTGCTTGGGATTCTGTGTCTCCCTCTCTCTCTCTGCCCCTTCCCCGCTGGTGCTCCGTCTCTCTCTGTCTCAAAAATAAATACACATTAAAACAATAATAATAAATACATGTTTAAAAAAATTAAAAAAAAACAACTGATTAGAAATGGTGGAGGACCCTGTACCGATCTAGAGATGGGGAGATCACATACATAGGTGTGTATGTTCACACGCACACGCGTATTAACACACATCTGTACACACATACACATATACGTGCAAGTCTGGGGGAAGCTCCAATATATACAATAAAACACAATAAAGCTCTTCATTTGATAGCAATCCATTCTAGAACTCTATATCACCTGAATAAAGAAATTCGCTCTTTCACATCTGTGGAAACTGCCCCCGTTCTTGGCCAGAAAGAAACCCCCCTGAGAGTAGAGGCTTTTCAGACCACATCCTCTAATAAACATAATCCCAAACGATTCGGAATGATGAATGCAGAGATGTCCAAAGACTTTATCACTTTGAAATTAAGAGGCACATTCCTAGCTAACACCTCGCCTAAGGAGGAGATTAAAGAAAAAAAAAAAAAATCAATGACATACTCTATCAAAAACAAAAACAAAGGGGACACTTCATCCCCAAATCTATGTTGGATCCTGGAAAAAAGGACTTGGGAGGAAATTTTGCTGCTTTAAACGCTCTTGCTGATAGAGTAGAAAAGGAGTAAGAGAATCGGTATTTTATATTCATCATAAGAAATTAGGAAAGGAAAACAAAATTCCTCCAAAGAAACCAAGAAGCGGAACGTAGCTTAGGTAGACGTGATGGGAGGGGCGACTCGGCACGGGCCCGTGGGTGGCAGTCGTGAGGCCACATTACAGAGAGTCGCCTCCATTTCTAGGGCGTCGAGAAGCCACTGCGCAAGGCAATGCGGTCGGAGGGTATTTCCTTGAAAAATGGCTCTCGCTGCTGGGTGAAGACAGGGTTGCAGGGGTGGGGGATGGATGGGGGTACACAAGGCCGCTGAGGGCCCCCCCCCCCCCCGATCACGTGGCTGGCGGCAGAGAGGCGGTGCCCGTGGACGGCTGATGGGCGCAGCAGCCGTCCTCGAGGTCCGTCCCCGGGGAATCGGATCCCGTAGGGCCTGGGGAAGGATCCCCAGTTTGCAGCTGTCAACAAAACCGCCCACATGGGTCTCTTGAACGAGGCCTGTGGGTTTGTTTGAGTGTGTGTGCAGGTGACAGTGTGTGTGCGTGGGTGTGTTGGAGAGAGCGTGTGGGAACGTGCGGGTGTAGTTTCCAGAAGATGATCAAAGTATCCAGGCCACCTGCGTGGGGGAGCGTGGGTGCACCCAAGAGACCCCCGAGTGAGGGTGGCTCGCCTGAGGGAAGCCCCCCTGGGTTTGTCCCCCTGAGATTGTGTCCCGAAACAGCTCCAGCCGTTCCTCCCTCCTTGGCAGGGCTCCATCGCGTGGCTCTGGCTCAGAGACGTCTCCTCCCTAAACGGCTGAAGCCGAGCTGATGGCCTAAAACCGGCAAAGCCCCTCAGCCCTGAGACCCCGCTCTGGCTGGTAGCCACGAGCGTCCATGGCAACCGTGGCTGACCACAGAGCCGGACACGGACCGCCCTGGCACCAAGGCCACGCCTGAGGAACTCCGAGGCAACGTGGGTCCAGCTTGTGTGGGGCGCCCCCAAGTGGTCGATCACGGCAGAGGCGCGTGGGTGTCCCAGAGATCAAGACTGAGGGATTCTAGAAAAGTGGCCCCCGCTGGACTTTTCCTGGGCATGCGGCCTGGGGTAATGAGCCCGCCAGGCTGCAGGCCTCTCTCCCACCCACCTTGGCTTCCCGGCGCGAGCCACGCTATGCGTCTGTCTGTGCATCCGTGTTCGCGCCGGGTCCCTCCGCTCTCTGGACCCACCGGGACAAGCAACACTCGCCAAGCCCCTTCCCTTGACAGATGTGTGTGACACACAAGTGTCTCCTTCGCTGGGGCGCAACCACGCAACGAATGACTTAAGATACTATTTTTATAGCAACACCAAAGTAGAGAGTTTACGGAGTAGCACGAACAACCCACAAGAATTTTTAAGGTAAAACAGGAGACTGGAGAAATTTTACACTTGGGTGGGTGCATTTCCAGCACCTTCTCTTTATTCCTGGGGACACCCGTGACTCTTCTGTGCGGAGGATGCTTCTGTGGCAACATGTGGCCAGTAAGGCAAGGGCTATGGAGTCAGAAAAATCTGGGTTCAAGTCTCAGCCCAGCCTATAATCAGAGATGGAACAGTTACGATGAGTTGCTTAATCTCTCTGAGCCTCTTTCCTGATCTATGACATGAAGACTATTTCCCACAAGGCAAAGGAACCTTAAACACATTCCTACACCTCTTCGGAAATTTCACATTACAACGGATTCTCACTATTCGAGGTAACAGGTTCTACAAAGTCACCTTGACCACAGAACCATTGCTTTTAGGGGAAATACAGCGTCAGGGTCCTGCCAGCCTTCGGTCACAACATTTTGTCGACACGTCAAAGCCTAACCTTGTTTTGTGTGCGTGTCTGATCAAAAACCCCTGATTTCACATACGTTGCTGCTTCGTTAACTATCGCTCTCACGGCCAACAGCTCATGCCCGAAGCTTATCTGACACAAATATTTCCTCCGTAAGGCACATCGCGGCCTTCTTGTGCTCAGGAACGCGAGACAGCACCTCGGCACTATCTTTGGGGACCGCTCAACAGTAGAATCGTCGAGAAAAAGCATAAACGTGCAAAAAACCATGGCACCAAATGGACTTTGAGGAGGACCCTGGCTGACAGAGCGTTGTCTCGCTCGGCCTCGCCTGGAAACAGGCACTTTGGGCAACTCGATGGGTTTGCTGCTCTGCGCCTGTCCACAGATGACCGTGAACTTGCCGCGTGTATCAGTTTGGTCACAAATACATTTCAGCAGGCCGGCGCATTTGCAAATACGGAGCCTCGAGCGGCGAGGACCAGCCTGGGTTCTCGGAGCCTGCGAGCCCTTTGGAGCTGTTGCATATGGGGTGGGCGCTCCTCCCGGGTTCATCAACCTCGCCAAGGCCACACCGGACACCGAGAACTTGACCTTCCCTTTCTCTGAAAGGATGTTTCTACATGTGGACGGCCATCAATCCCAGGTCTGCACTCTTCGATCTTCTCGCTAATAAGAAAAGAAATAAAAGAAACCAGAGGTCACCTCCGGGGCCTGCGGCATCCACGTTCAAGAGAAAGACAGGGGACGCTGGTCCCCGATCTCTCCCAGCCCAGGCCAGCGTCTCCTTTCCCACCTGCTCAAGGACGACAGTCCAGCAACCCTTCTCTTCCTTTCTTGAATTACCAGCGTTTCCCTCTCCCGTCAGGACCCTGTGGCTACATCCAGAGGTCAACCCTCCCATCCCAATTACCTGACTTTCCTGTAGCTCCTGGCACAGGGGACCATTCCTTCCTGCAATGTCTTCTCGTTCTGTCCACTTGGCTCCCCCCAACTTGCGCTGGTGGGGGCTCCTGCCCACACCCCACCCCCTCACCGCTGGGGGCCACTGAGACTCTGCTCTTTCCACACCCACACGGGGGGCGGGGGCAGGGGTCTCAGCCAGTCTCCGGGTGTTCCCGGATTCACAGTCCAGCCCTGCCCTCAGCTTTCCACTTGAACCGTCTAGAAGGCAAGTCAACCCAACACACCCAAAATGGCTCCTATCTTGTTTCCCTCAGGCCTCCCCCTGCCTCTGGCCAGTGGCTCAGGCCAAAACCCCTTGGACTCAGCCTCGGTTCTTCCCTTTCGCTCACATTTCTGGTCCAACCCACCAGCAGATCCTGTCAGCTCCACCTTCAGATGAATCCAGACCCCAGCCTCATGTCCCGCTCTCCCTCCCCAGCCGCCCCCGCTCCCCCCGCCCGGGCCAGGCCCCCATTGCCTAGTGCGATCCCCCCGCTTACCTGTCTCCACCCAGAAGCCCAGTGACGCTTTTAAAATAGTGTTTCTGGGGGCGCCCGAGTGGCTCAGTCGGTTAAGCCTCCGACTCTCGATTTCAGCTCAGGTCAAGATCTTACGGTTCGTGAGTTCAAGCCCCGAGTGGAGTCCTGCACTGATAGTGCGGAACCTGCTTGGGATTCTCTCCCTCTCTCTGCCCCTCCCATGTGCTCTCTCTCAAAACATAAATAAACATATAAATAAATAAATAAGGGCGGCTGAGCGGCTCATTCAGTTAAGCGTCGACTCTCGGTTTCGTCTGCCCCTCCCCTGCTCGCACTGTGTGTCTCTCTCTCTCTCTCTCAAAAATAAATAAACATTAAAAAAATAATAATAATTTTTTAAAAAGCCAAGTTTCTCCTGCTCACGCTTAATATACGCCGGCTTTTCCAGGAACGCGGCTACCACACAAAGCGAGTAGAGACCGTGCTCTGCTGGGTGGGGGCTTCTCTGAGAACCCCAGAGACCGGGGTCAACACCGCCGGCGACAGCCTGCTTCTCTGGTGCCCCATCAGACACGTGCCGCAGGCCGGCAGCAGATCTGGGAACAAGCGTCATCAGATTCACAGCCCAGTGAAACACAAGGACTTCACTCCAAACATTTCATCACAAAAGTTCCGTTTAGTTCTTTGGTGTCTCATAGCACAGTGAAAACAAATCCATGTTGTGGAAAGTAACATAATGAGGTTATTTACCAGCTTCGGTTGGCCTGGTGTTTCCCCATCGCCAGGTGACGGTCTCTCCCAGCCTCTCAGAAGCTCTGGGGGCTCCCGTTTTCTCCCCAGCCACCCACTCTGTGGGGTCACCAGCTAAGGCATGGTCCCTGGCCTCCATGGCCCTTTTATTTATTTTTTTAACTTTTTTAAAATGTTTTTTTATATTTGAGAAAAAGAGAGGGAGAGAGAGAGACAGTGTGTGAGCAGGGGAGGGGCAGAGAGGGACAGAGACACCGAATCCGAAGCAGGCTCCAGGCTCCGAGCTGTCAGCCCAGAGCCCGACGCGGGGCTCGAACCCACGAACCGTGAGACCTTGACCTGAGCCGAAGCTGGACGCTCAACCAACTGAGCCACCCAGGTGCCCCTCCATGACCTCTTTAAGTACCAGGAGTGGTGTTCCGGGGCGTGGAGGGGGTGGGGGGTGCAGGTTATATTTGTGGGATGTTCCTTCACTGCCCCATCCCTGTAGTGGGTACAAGGTCCGGCTCATTTGCAAGAATGACACGTTTCCTCATTTTCTCCCCTCTGAGAATCTGTAATCGTCACCGCATTTTATCCCCGTGGACACTAGGCGATTTCCCTCCCGAACTACTCTTGTTCTGGTGTCCACTCTACCCCAGATCTCTCTCCTGCCTCCCCCCACGGTGCGCGTGTGGGTGGCTCCCAAGCTCTTCTGGTCTGAAGTTCACGCTTATTCACTGTAAGTAGGGGCGAGCCTGTCTACCCGCATGGCACCACTCAGGGTTGCCCCGAACCCTCGACTTGGAGGGTGGCTGCGTGGAGCAGTTACTCTGTAAACAACCGTAATCGTGGTTTTATCGGCATTCGCGTTTCTGTCTTCTTTCTTGTGAATTGTTAACAACTCTTCGTGCAGGTAGAGTATGTTACCTCTAAATTTCATTTCATAGAGGGTGTCCTAGAACATCTGTTGGCATCTGGGGCCTCCGGGTCTAAGACTGTTGAGGACCTCTGTTATGGAAAGTGCCAGGCCACATCTCTTCCGTTCAGAGACCTTGCAGCGGCTCCCAAGGTAACGACTCCCTCTACCTAATGGCGCTGGTTAGGTTCTCTGTGCTCTTCTTCTCTGCTGGTTAGGTTCGCTTCGTTCTCTCTGCTTATTCTGCTCCTTCAACGTGCCAGGCACACTCCTGCCCCAGGGCCTTTGCACCATCTGTTACTTCCTCCTCCCCCAGATATCCTCGCACTTCATACTGTCACTTCCTTCCCTGACCCCAGGGCCAGCCCTGCACCTGGCCGCCCCTTCAGTGCCCCCTGCTCCTCCTGACAGGCACTACCTTCAGCTGGAGAACTCCTCATGGCCCTGCCTCGCCTTGCTCAGTATCTGTCCTGCCCCACCTCCCAGAGCGTAAGCTCCAAGCGGGCAGGGAGTTCCCTCTGAGCCGTTCACTGCCGATTCCCCAGTGCCCAGAGCCATAAACAAATACCGAATGAATGAATGGGTACCTGCATCAGAGTCATCTTGAGGAATGAATGAAGGGGTCCAGCTTCGAGCTGGACACAAGGTAGCTATGACACCCCAGCCCCACCCATCTCCCCTGGGGTTCCTGTAAAAAGCCCTCCGCGGTTCAGAAGGAGCCGGGGGACTATTTTCTTGGCCCCAAAACAGTGTAGATGGATCCAAGACGAGGAGTTCAGCGCCCCAGACGCCTCCAGGAGAAAGTGGAGGAATGGGGGCGGGGTTGAGCAGCAGGTCAGAAAAGCCCGTGTCCCTCCGCTGAGCCCAGGGGTGGGACCGCCACCCAGGCCGCTGGCAGCCCGGGCAACAAGCGCCAGGCGACACCACGAGGACCCGGCGCCTCCACGAACGCCGGTGTCGATGCGCCACCTCCCCCCGTGGGTGACTGACAAATTAAATAACTACTTTTCCTGAAGAGGTCTGTTTGTTTGCCCTCCGCAACTTTATTTCAATCTTCTCAATAAGTGTATGGAAAAAAGAGTTTTCGTGGGGCGCCTGGGGGGCTCGGTCAGTGAAGCGTCCGCCTTCAGCTCAGCTCATGATCTCACAGTCCGTGAGTTCGAGCCCCGGGTCGGGCTCTCTGCTGTCAGCTCAGAGCCTGGAACTTGCTTCCCATTCTGTCTTCCTCGCTCTCTCTGCCCCTCCCCCGCTCACGCTCTGCCTCTCCAAAATAAATATTAAAAAAAAAAATTTGTTTAAGTATATGACGTACTTAAGGATAAAGATTACCAAAATATGCGTAAGACCCGCACACTAAAAACTGCACAACACTGCAGCGAGCTGAAAACACACGGAGCGATCACCTCGGCTCATGGATCGCAAGACTTGAGATCGTTAAGACGCCAATTTGAGTCAAATGGAGCTTGGGGTTAATGCAATCCCAATCAAAAGCCCCACAGGCTTTCTGTAAAAATGTATAAGGTGATTCTGAAACTTACACGGAAATACAAAAGCCCTAGGATAGCAAAAACTATTTTGAAAACAAAGAACAGGGGCGCCTGGGTGGCACAGTCGGTTAAGCGTCCGACTTCAGCCAGGTCACGATCTCGCGGTCCGTGAGTTCGAGCCCCGCGTCAGGCTCTGGGGTGGGCTGATGGCCCAGAGCCTGGAGCCCGTTTCCGATTCTGTGTCTCCCTCTCTCTCTGACCCTTCCCCGTTCATGCTATGTCTCTCTCTGTCCCAAAAATAAATAAAAAACGTTGAAAAAAAAAATTAAAAAAAAAAAAAAAAAACCAAAGAACAAATTGGGAAAATGTCCACTACCGGAAAACAGGACTTATCATAAAGCTACAGTCATCAAGACAGGGTGATATCCGTGTAAAAGTAGACAAGTCTCAGAGGGGCAGAATGGGGAATCCAGAAAACACTTCAATAGGGAAAAGACAATCTATCTGGTAAAGTACTAGAATGATCGCATATCTATATGGAAATGACTTCGGCACACGGCACACGAAACTGAATTTGAAATGAGTCCGAGATGGCCACATAAAAGCTAACACGATAAAGCTTCAAGAGGGAAACAGGAAAAAATCGTCACAGCCTTTGCGCCGCGAAGGCTTCCTAGGGAACCCAGCCCATGAGCCAATAAAAAATTGACAAATCGAACTTCAAGGAAATGTTCAATTTCTGCTTTTCTTTTTTTTTTTAAAAATTTTTTTTTTCAACGTTTTTTATTTTTATTTTTGGGACAGAGAGAGACAGAGCATGAACGGGGGAGGGGCAGAGAGAGAGGGAGACACAGAATCGGAAACAGGCTCCAGGCTCCGAGCCATCAGCCCAGAGCCTGACGCGGGGCTCGAACTCACGGACCGCGAGATCGTGACCTGGCTGAAGTCGGACGCTTAACCGACTGCGCCACCCAGGCGCCCCAATTTCTGCTTTTCTGAGGACGTCGTTTGGAAAATAAAAAGGCAAGCCACAGGCTGGGGCGATTAAAAAAACTCACAATACGTATATCCGTCAAAAGGCTTGTATCCACAATACATAAGGAACTCTTACAACCCAATATGAAGGCGACACGAACCCGCTAATGTGGGGCTCGATCCCATGACCCTAGAATCATGACCTGAGCCAGAATCGAGAGTTGGATGCTTTACTGACTGACCAACCAAGGCGCCCCTACAATTCCTTTTTATAATTTTTTTTAACATTTATTTATTTTTGAGATAGAGACAGAGCATGAATGGGGGAGGGTCAGAGAGAGGGAGACACAGAATCTGAAACAGGCTCCAGGCTCTGAGCTGTCAGCACAGAGCCCGACGCGGGGCTCGAACTCACGACCCGCGAGATCATGACCTGAGCCGAAGTCTGACGCTTAACCGACTGAGTCACCCAGGCGCCCCTACAATTCCTTTTTATAAATGAGAAATCATGAAAAAGAGTATAACCCGTCATCAGGAATACCGTTCTCTGGAAGTTACGGTGAGTGAATTGTCTATGACACGTTAAAAGGGGGAGCTGGCCTGGTGAACGAACCTTCTGGAAAAGGCCATACTAGAGAGTCAGCAAGTCTGGAGACGGTGGAGGGGCAGGGTGGCTGAGCAGGGCGAGGGGAGGACCAGGTGGGAGGAAGACCTGTGCCCCTCGCTGGCCGGGCAAGAGGAGCCCCGAGGAAGCTGGGCGTGGAAGCTGGTCACGCCATCAGATCCCGGAGAGATGAACTTGACCAACGGGAGCCACCTCCCCTGCAAGAGCCTGGGAGGTCACCGCCACCTGCCAGGCTGCCTGCCCCTGTGGCGCCCTGGCCTCCTTGCCCAACTGTGGGACAGCTCTGTGCTGCCACCCACGCCCGGGGGTCCTGGGATCAGGCGAGGCTGGGAGCCTGAGGGCAACCACACCCTCCCCTCTCCGAGCCGCCTCCTCCTGAGAGCCCTCCCTCCGTGACCGCTTGCTCCGGAAGCCCCAGTTCAGGCTCCACTTCTGGGGGATCGGACCTGAGATGCCAGCAAATCGCACTTAGAAGAGCAGGGGAAAGATCCAAGAGAAAGCAGGCATCTAGGAGAAAGCGGGTCAAGGTTACGGGGCTGCTCCTCGTCTCCGGGGCTGCGGTGGCTCCTCTGGACAAGCCCTGACCCCACCACATCCCTCCTTGACTCTCAGACCTGCCTTGCCCCTTATTCCAGCAAGATAAAGCCTGCTGTCCTCGGCTTGGCCTTCCAGGCTCCTCGTCACTCCTCCCTCTACACAGGCCGCCTGATCCCCACGTGCCTGAATGTCACCGTCACCTCCGTTGCTCAAACCCATGGGACCCTCGAGGCTGGTTCAGTCTCCCAGCGTTCCCTGGGCCCTCCCTCGTGACCCTTGACGGCTCATGTTGCCTCCTCCCCTCCGTCACAGCCACACCCCGAGTCAGGCCAGGAGGGCAGGGTGGCCTAGAAGGGGTTTCACGATTTACCAATCCCAGAGTCACTCATGGCACACACAGAACCCTTAGGACAGGACAGCCAGGCCGGACCTTCCCTGCCCCGCGGCTACTCCCTGGTCCCCCACCCTGCACCCCCGGCCCCAGCTGCAGAGGGAAAGGTTGAGGACACTGGATTTCCACGCTGCTGCCTGGGGTCAGCCTGCAGTCGTGACATGCCTCGGCTGGGGGAAAAAAAAAAAGGACCAGTACACGGGGCCGGAAACCTTGAATTTCTGAATCGAGACCTTGCTTTAGGCTTATAGCGACCGCAGGAGATTCCTCCCCTGAGAGTGAATGGAAAAGTCATGGCCCCACCCAAATTTTCATGTCCCACTGCACTGGGCCGAACAGTGTCTCGCCCCCCCCCTCCCCCCCCAGAATCCAAGTGCACCCAGAACCTCAGAATGTGACTTTATTTGGAAATAGGGTCTATGCAGCTGAAATCAAGTTCAGACGAGTTAAAAAAAAAAAAAAAAAAAAGCCGGGGCCCTACATGCACTGACTGGTGCCCTGATAAGGGGGTGGGGAGGGGACATCGGGCACAGAGGGAAAGCAGGTGAAGACACAGAAAACAGAGAAGACGACCGCGTGGTGACAGAAGCAGGGGTGGGAGAGATGCGTCTACAAGCCAACTAACGCCAAGATCGCCTGCAGCGGTTGGAAACTGGAAGGAGCTGGGGAGACGCCTCCCCGGGAGCCCTTGGAGGGAGTGAGGCCCTGCCAGGACCTCAGTCTCAGACTTCCAGGCTCTGGACCCGTGAGAGCATAAATTGCTGTCATTTGGGGCCCCCGGTTTGTGGTACTACTCCAGCAGCCCCAGGACATTAGCACACCCTCCAACTACAGTTAATGAGGCAGTAAGGGACAAAAAGAAAGATGTCTCTCCTGCCCGTCCCCCTGGCTTGTTCCTCGGCCCAGCCACCTGCAGACTCTCGTGTCATCTCGGCACCTCTGAGGGCCTTGCTGGGCCCACTCAGCAGAGGAGAGCCCCGGGTCCGGCGCCTCCCTGCCCATGGTCTTGTAGCCTCTGCCCACACAGAGTTACTGAACCAGGCATGCCAAGGGCAAAGCCAGGATCTGCAGTGTCGGGTCTTCTGTACAACCCCGTCCCTCCCGGGCTGTCCTCCCCTGGCCCGTGTCATCAAGGATTCAGAGACAATATCCCCAGCCCCTCTCCCCCTCCTAGAGGCTGGCCCCAAATGTTCCGTGACATCTCCACATTCTGACTCAGTGCCCTGATCGGTATAACTCTAAGGTGCCGAGGCTTAAACAAGAGCCCTTGAATCTAATTCAAATCCCGCCAGCCACAATGCTGGTGCCACTCCCGGGAAGTGTCTTCCTCGGCGTCCCTAAAACCACACTCCCCTTCTCAATTCAGTGGTGAGTATGTCTCTGGCTTCTCTGTCCCCTGTTCATGTGTGCTGGGCTCCCGTGTGCTTTAAACCCCGGACCTAGTTTGCTTGAGGTAATCAGCCCACTGGGAGACTCTTGCAAATGCCCATTTGGGCCCAGATTTCCCCCAAGCGACATTTCACGCGGCTCTCCAACGCCAGCTGTCGCCAGATAATGTCAGTAGTAGGGAAGCCTCACCGGCAGCCCGGCTCATTAGGGGTCCAGGCGGCGGCCTCTTGGCCGGATTGTGTACCAGTCCCCTCCAAGTCGGAAGTGTGCGTGTCTTCCAGACAAATTAGTGCCCCCAGATGATGAAAATGAGTCTGAATATCACAGCTAAGCCAGAAGGTCATCCTTTGTTTCGATTTCAAAATGTGCTAACTCTATTCCCCTTACAGATATCAGTGACTCAGATTCTGTGTCTGTTGCTTTCTCATTTATTTTATTTTTATTATTAATCTACAAAGAGCTCTCCAAGAGAGCAGTGCTGTGTTTGTTTCATAGACAAGGTCCCTGCGGCTACTGGCTGGGACATTTCCCAAAACCCCTGGGCTCCCATCTTTAATTCAACGCTTCCCCCCCGCCCCACCCTCCGGCCCCCATGTCGTTGCCTCCTCTTGAAGCTGATAAATGAAAATTTGTAGTGAAAGAAACTCAAGACTCAAGGGTCCGTTTAATGAGATCACTTTGGGAAACTGGTCAGTGTCTGTGAATCAGGAGATTCCTCGCCTTGAAGGATCCAAGGAGAATTCCTCCACCTCTGGGAGAGTCTCCCCAGGTGACGTCTGTCCCTTCTCCCAAACCGAATTAACAGAAGCACAGCCTGTGTGTGTGTGACTCACCCGCTCTCAGAGGGTTCCCTGTGTGGACGTTCTGTTCCCCACTCCCTGCCGGAGTCCTGGCTCTTGGAGAGACTGGAGAAGACCGGAGACCCCCCGTTCCACTGTTCACTCACTGTCATGGGTTGAATTGTGACCCTCAAAGTCACATTTTTTTTAATGTTCACTTATTTTTGAGAGAGAGAGAGAGAGAGAGACAGAGCGCAAGCAGGGGAGGGGCAGAGAGAGCTGAAGACACAGAATCCAAAGCAGGCTCCAGGCTCTGAGCTGCCATCCCGGACTTGGGGCTCAAACTCACAAACTGGAGATCACGACCTGAGCCAAAGTCGGACGCTTCACCGACTGAGCCACCCAGGCGCCACCCCACCCGCCCCCGCCAAAGTCACATGTTGAAGCCCTCACCCCCATACCTCAGAATATGACTATATTTGGACAGCTTTGAAGAGGAAATGAAGTTAAAATGAGACCGTCAGAGGGGCCCCAATCCAATCTGAGCGGTGTCCTTCTAAGAAGACAAGAGTTGGACACCCAGAGAGACACCAGCGATGCATGAGCTCAGAGGAAAGATCGTGAGGGGTCACAGTGAGAAGGCAAGCCAAGAAGAGAGGCCTCGGAAGAAATCCGACCTTCCAACGCCTTGATCTTGCACTTCTAGCCTCCAGAGCTGTGAGGAAATAAATGTCTGTGGTTTAAGCTGCCCAGTCGATGGTATTTGGTTATGAAGGTCCCCGCACACTAATACACTCATCAAGTCGTTTAAGCATCACGGCCTCAGGCTTCCGATCTGCCACTGGGATGCTTCCTGCCCTCTTGACCTCACTGGGTCAATGTTGAGGATCCACAGGGGTCATGGACAAAAAAGCCTTTTGTAAGACACAGAGCACCAAACACCCAGGAGACCGGAGGGCATCATGTCCAAGGCTGGGGCTGGGGAACAGCTGAGGTCAGACTCTCACCGAACATCTGCCTCTGGCTTGAAATGAGCCTCTAGATCCAGTGCTGGTGTTTCAGGAACTAATTCTTACAAAAACCCTAAAAACGTCCTCTGTCTCGGGCTCAACAATGCCACCTCTAGGAGACAAGCAGACAAATGAACGAGCCTCACGGAAGAAGATGTTCATCCCAGAGTTGTTTGTGGTGGCCCAAAAAATAATTAAAGAAAAATCTAACAGGGAATTGGTCAAGGAACAATGAAATCATAGATTAATATGCATCTATGAAAAACCATGCAGTAGAAAAGAAATTTCTCAGCATGGAAAGATGTTCATAATATCGATCGGAATATGTACATAAAGAGAAATAGGGGATACATCAAAATAGTAACACTGGACAGGTGCTTATGGGCTGGGGGTGCACTTTTCTTGGGCATTTCTATGTTCTTCCATTTTTCTGCATTGGACAAGCATTACTTTGTGGGGTCTTTTAAAAGAAAGTAATAACCACTATTTTAGTTTTTAAATTTTTTTTTTTCAACATTTTTTAATTTATTTTTGGGACAGAGAGAGACAGAGCATGAACGGGGGAGGGGCAGAGAGAGAGGGAGACACAGAATCGGAAACAGGCTCCAGGCTCCGAGCCATCAGCCCAGAGCCTGACGCGGGGCTCGAACTCACGGACCGCGAGATCGTGACCTGGCTGAAGTCGGACGCTTAACCGACTGCGCCACCCAGGCGCCCCGATAACCACTATTTTAAAAGATACAAGTAAATGGCACCCGGAGTCCAGAAAGTTAAAGTCTTATGGTTAAAGGAATGACGTTTATATGTAATAACATAGAGGAGGCACGGATCAATCCTAAAGATGAAGAATTTGCCCCCCTCCTGTGCACACTTGTTCCCTGCGAAGAAAGCTTTCTGCTGATACTGGTATCAGTCAATTATGTGGGCACCTACTATGTGCTCGGCACCATACTGACAAAGTGAATTGTGGGTGCTGCTGAGGACAAACCCTAGTTGTGATCTCATCCAGGGATGGGATGGGACACGGCCCGCCCCCCGCTGGGGGTGTTTGGAAACATGTGGTGGCATCTTGCCCAGCCGCTGAGAAAGGACAACCCCGAGCCTGCTGCATGAGCTGCTAGGGCGGTGTGGCCCCACTCAGGCTCTGAGGGGAGCGGAGAAGGGAAATTCTTCCCCTGGGGGGAAGGATATCCTATTGGCCACTGCGCTCTGCTCTGACTCTCAGGCGGGAAGCTCACCATTTGGCTGGATGTGTGAGATTTTGGACTGAATGTCTGTGTCTCCCCCAGATTCGTATGTTGAAACCCTAATCCCAATGTGATGGGATTTGGAGGTGGGGCCTTTGGGAGGTAATTAGGCCATGAGGGAGAACCTTCATGTGACCTTATAAGAAAATGCCAGATTGGGGCGCCTGGGTGGCTCAGTCGGTTGAGCGTCTGACTTCAGCTCAGGCCATGATCTCGCGGTCCGCGGGTTCGAGCCCCACGGTGGGCTCTGTGCTGACAGCTCAGAGCCTGGAGCCTGCTTCGGATTCTGGGTCTCCCTCTCTCTCTGCCCCTCCCCCACTCATGCTCTGTCTCTCTCATTCTCAAAAATGAATAAATATTAAAAATATATTTTTTAATAAAGAAGAAGAAGACGACATACAACGAGAGGTCAGCAGTCTTCGACCAGGAGAGGTCTCTCACCAGAACCCGACCACGCTGGCACCCTGGCCGCAAATGTTCAGCCTCCAGAACAGAAATAGACTTCCAGTATTTAAAAACCACCCAGCCTATGGCATTTTGTTATAGCAGCCCGAACTCAGACATCCACCCACCGACACCAGTGGGTGTCCTACGATTCCATTCAATCCTGGACACTATCTACCTGAAGTTAGCCTCCGATTCCAAAGCTAAAGGGCTCGGTCCCACAAGGCTGCCGCCCCTTCAGACCCCAGTCACGAGTCTGAGCCTCCCATACTTCTGACCGATCGGCTATAAATGGAAGGTTCCCACAGCTCCTTCTGCCGGTTTGAGATTTGCTAGAACAGCTCACAGAGGTCAGGAAGACACTTTACTTACCATCACCAGTTTATGGCAAAAAATAAAGCTCAGGGAGAGCCAACTGGAAGAGACGCACAGGGCAAGGTAGGGGGCGGGGGTGGGGGGTGCAGAGCTTGCAGGCCGTCTCCAGGTGAGCCACCCTCCCAGCACCTCCGTGTACGCACCAACCCAGAGGCTTCCAAAACCCCATCTTTTAGGGGGTTTCATGGAGGTGCCATCCTATAGGTGTGATCAATTATTTTTTTTTTATTTTTTTTTATTTTTGGGACAGAGAGAGACAGAGCATGAACAGGGGAGGGGCAGAGAGAGAGGGAGACACAGAATCGGAAACAGGCTCCAGGCTCCGAGCCATCAGCCCAGAGCCTGACGCGGGGCTCGAACTCACAGACCGCGAGATCGTGACCTGGCTGAAGTCGGACGCTTAACCGACTGCGCCACCCAGGCGCCCCTAGGTGTGATCAATTATTAACTCAATCTCCCACTCACCTCCCCTTCCCACAGGTGGCAGGGGTGGGGGGCAGGGATGGAAGTTAAGTTCCAACCTTCTTTTTTTTTTTTTTTTTTTAAATTATCTTGGGCAGGGGGAAGTTTCAGACAGCAAGAATCCCAAGCAGGTTCCACACTGCCAGTGCAGAACCGGACACAGGGCTCGGACTCACAAACTATGAGATCATGACCTGAGCCAAGACCAAGAGTCGGACACCTAACCCACTGAGCCACCCGGCACCCCAAAAGTTCCAACCTTCTAATCAAAGTTTGGTCATTTTGGTGACCTGCCCCCATTCTGAAGCCATCTAGGGACCCAGCAAGAGTTGGAACAAAAGATGTTCCTATCATTCTGCAAATCCCAAGGGATTTAGCAGCTCTTTGTCAGGAATGGAACCAGAGATAGAGATTGAACATATATATTTTTTTTATGCCACAGTCAGGGGATAAGAAAGAACAAGAGTGGAACTCTGGTCTCAAGGACGTCCAGGAAAGAGGCACATGGATGCTGTGACCCTTGTAAATGTTCACCAAAGGCAGTCACTGCAGTCCAGGCTCTCAGGAATCGGGTAGTAAGTGCACCAAACTGAGGACCTAAATTTGCAGCCAAGTAAATTGTATCTCACATGGGTAAATTTGTTTTAAAATTTTTTTCATGTTTATTCATGTTTGAGAGGCAGAACACAGTGTGAGCAGGGGAGGGGCAGAGAGGGAAAGAGACAGAATCCGAAGCAGGCTCCAGGCTCTGAGCTGTCAGCACAGAGCCCGACGCGGGGCTCGAACCCACTGACCATGAGATCATGACCTGAGCCGAAGTCAGACGCTCAACCACCTGAGCCAAAAGCAAGGAATCTGGGTAAATATGGTTACCAATTCTCCCAAGCAACACCAAAGAAGCCAGCTGGTTTAATTTACAATAAAATTTCAATTCACTGGTAACAGGATGTTTTCTCCCTGAAAATGTTGGTATAATTAGCTATCCATTTAGAAGGAAACAAAGTTGCATGCCTACCTCACACCATAGACACACAAAAATCCTAATCAATTCAGTATTTACACATGTATGTTCACATTTATAACAGTGACGTAAAACATAGGAGGGTGTATTTATAAGGTTGGGGTGAGTAGGGCCTCTCTAGGCCTAATACACAAATTCAGAACCCAAAAAGGCAAAGGCTCGGGTATTTGATGATGTCAAAATTTTAATTTCAGGACTGCAAAAAACACAATCACAGTTAAATGACAGATGGGAGAAAATATTTGTAGCATATTTATTCATTCATCCTTCAACAAATACTTAGTGAGTACCTACTATGTCCCCAGCACAATGGTAGATGCTTATATAATTGTATATTATATGTAATTATATTATATTATTATAATTTTTAAATTTTTTTAACGTTTTATTTATTTTTGAGATAGAGAGAGACAGAGCATGAACGGGGGAGGGGCAGAGAGAGAGGGAGACACAGAATCGGAAGCAGGCTCCAGGTTCTGAGCTGTCAGCCCAGAGCCCGACGCGGGGCTTGAACTCACGGACCGCGAGATCGTGACCTGAGCTGAAGTCAGACGCTTAACCGACTGAGCCACCCAGGCGCCCCTATTATTATAATTTTTAAAATATACACAAATCTTCACGTTTATTAAAATTGTTAATATATACGTGACTAAACAAAGAGTTTATATCCAAAATACGTGAAGTGATACACCTAAAAGAAAACACTGAAAACAAACTACAAATATACACAACAAAATAAAAATAAAAATGAAACAACAAAAATTGAAAGTAAAAGATATAGGGGCGCCTGGGTGGCTTGGTCGGTTAAGCGTCTGACTTTGGCTCAGGTCATGATCTCACGGTCCGTGAGTTCGAGCCCCGCGTCGGGCTCTGTGCTGACGGCTCAGAGCCTGGAGCCTGTTTCAGATTCTGTGTCTCCCTCTCTGTCTGCTCCTCCCCTGTTCATGCTCTGTCTCTCTCTGTCTCAAAAATAAATAAACGTTAAAAAAAAAAATTAAAAAAAAAAAAGAAAGTAAAAGATATATTTAATGTACGTTAGGATTAGTTTTTTTTTTTTTTTTTTTTTTAATTTTTTTTTTCAACGTTTTTTATTTATTTTTGGGACAGAGAGAGACAGAGCATGAACGGGGGAGGGGCAGAGAGAGAGGGAGACACAGAATCGGAAACAGGCTCCAGGCTCCGAGCCATCAGCCCAGAGCCTGACGCGGGGCTCGAACTCACGGACCGCGAGATCGTGACCTGGCTGAAGTCGGCCGCTTAACTGACTGCGCCACCCAGGCGCCCCTGTTAGGATTAGTTTTGACTGCATACAAAAAGTCAAAACAGCGGCGGTTTCACCACACTAAAAGGACATTTCTCGCTCACATAAACAGGCGCAGAGGAAGGCCAGCCAGAAATGGCACCATGGTTCCATTATCAACAGGGACCCAGTGTTTTTCTTTCTGTCTGTTCCACTAGTACTTGGTGCCATCCTCGAGGCAACCTCACATTCCAAGATGGCTGCCAGAGTTCCAGCCATCCAATCAGCATTCCAGGCAACAGAAAGGGGAAAGAGGGACAGAACTAAAGGGTGTCCTCCCTGCTGGACTGACTCCCTTCAAGCGGCCCTTCTGTCCTTCCGGCATCTCCCGGGCCACACCCTGCTGCAAGAGAAGCTGTTGGTCTCAGCCAGGTGCATTTTCACCATAGATAGAGTTTGGCTCTGCTACTAAGAAAGAATGGGGAAATCAGTACTGGATAACACCTCGACGCTTCTGCCACACTAGACAAATACAAACAGCAAAAGCTGGCCTGACAATATTAAAATACGAATTTATGGCAGAAAGCATTATTAAGCATGCATAAATAACTATACAACATAATGGCAAAGGATGACAAGGAATATCATCCAAATCACGAATTTGCATGCACCTAGCAATATAATTTCAACATGCACAAAACAAAACCTGACGCATATAATGAGAAATTGAAGAAACCACAGGAATAGAGGAAGACTTTGATACTCATCTATCAGAAGCTAATAGATCAGACAGATTAAAAAAAAGTGATAATAATTTGTAACGTCTGAACAACGTAGTTCAGAAGCTGCATCTACTTTATGTGTTTGGACTCAACAAATAGACAATATTCATTATTTTCAAGCACACACTGAACATACATAAAAGTTGACCATTCATGAGGACACAAGGTCTTAAGAAATACCAAAAGGTTTACATCTGACAGCTCACAATCTCTGAGTACAATGCACTTGAACTGGAGACTCGCTATTGAAAAAAAAAAAACACAACCTTTTTTAACCCCGCTCATTTAGAAATAAGCCATTAGCCTGGGATAACTCTAAAGGAACCTACCAACAAATGAACCCTTAAATACTGGAGATAATTAGTGGCCGGGGAGATGTTTATTCCCTACCTACCTCCGAGGTTCCCTCCCACGCGTTAGGAGGAACCGATCAGGCCTCTCTGCTCTCACTCCCCCACCTTATACCTCCTGGGGGACAGAAGCCGCCGCCCCAGTTGGACACAGGAGCTAAGCTCGTATGAACCTGCCTCTTCCCTTCTCCTCTTCTCTCTCTTTTCCCTCTGTCCTCACTCCAGCCAAGAATGTGTTCACTACTCTTCTTGACCACAAAGTTGAGCATAAAAGCCTGTCTCCAAGGGACGAAGCACGGGTTTCTGTTTCTCAACCCTGTGCATAAGTAGCCCCATGAGTCTGTCTCACTTTGGGGTTCGGTCCTGGTAGGGCTTTTGCCCTAGGGTTGGTGCCTCCCATTTTTGTCTTCTTTCTCAAGTGATCTAAACATTCTATAAGAAAGACAGATAGTTATTGGAGTTCATGAATCAATGGCGCCGAAAGCTGATTCCTTGAAAAGACCAATAAAATAAACAAACTTCTAGCAAGTTCAATCAGCTCAGAGGGTGAAGTCCTCGGCATCGGGAACAAAACAGAGATCATAACAATTGTTATGTAGGGGTGTTTTAAAATAATATAAAAGACGGACCGCACTTATTGTAGGAAGAGAGCATAGTTGATATACCGGTTGGACAAAGATCCCACAAGAAAAGAAGTTTAGAAACAGACTTCACTTTTCTAACATACATGCAGGAATCCTAAGTAAAATACGAACAAAACGATTCATAATGTGTTTTTTACATGTATACATCATGACCGAGTTGGGATTACCCTAGGCATGTAATGGTCAATTTCTGAAAAATATTTAGATAGAATTTGCCACATTAACAAAGTAAAGAAGAGGCACCTGGACTGCTCAGTAGATGAAGCCTCCGACTTTGCATTTTGGCTCAGGACATGATCTCACAATTTGTGGGACTGAGCCCCTCGTCGGGCTCTATGCTGACAAGCGAAGAGCCTGCTTGGTATTCTCTCTCTCCCGCTCTCTCTCTCTCTGCCCCTCCCCTGTTCACACTCTGTGTGTGTATGTGTCTCTCTCCCAAAAATAAATAAACACTAAAAATTTTTAAGAAAATACGATATCAGAAGGCATTGCTTACAACAGCAGCAAAACAATTAGAAATTGAGATGACAAGACAGAGAGTGATGTAAAAGACCTTTATGGAGGAAATTACCAAATATTACTGCCCGACACGAAAGACGTAAACACATAAAGACATATAGCAAGCTCATGAATAGAAAGACTCAAAATCGTGAACGTAATAAGTCTCCCCAAATCAATCTATAAAGTTAATACAATTGCAACAAAATTTTGAACGGGCCTTTTCCGGGAACTTGACCATATAACCCTAAGACACAAAGGGGCTGGTAAAGGCTCAAGGAAAACCAAAATAATTTTGAGGGAGGACAACGAAGGGAGGGCAGGGGAGGGATGTGTCCCTACCAGGTAGCAAGACGTATACAACTATGATCATTAAAATGCTGTGAGAGTCGGGGCGCCTGGGTGGCGCAGTCGGTTAAGCGTCCGACTTCAGCCAGGTCACGATCTCGCGGTCCGTGGGTTCGAGCCCCGCGTCAGGCTCTGGGCTGATGGCTCGGAGCCTGGAGCCTGCTTCCGATTCTGTGTCTCCCTCTCTCTCTGACCCTCCCCCGTTCATGCTCTGTCTCTCTGTCCCAAAAATAAATAAAAAACGTTGAAAAAAAATTTAAAAAAAAAAAAAAATGCTGTGAGAGTCATACAAATACACCCAGAAGGTGAACCCGGAAATTTGATATCAGAAAATCGATACGGAAATGGACGGACTATTTAATAAATTGTACTAGGCCAACTGGTTGGCCACGAAATAAATGTAAGTTCCAGCTTCACACGGTAGTGGACACGGGGGCCCGGCCCCTCCCCGTCCACACCCCTGATGGAGACACACACGGGTGTCCACCCGCAAACACCGCAGACCCACGGGCTTCTGCTCACCCCTGCAAGAACAGAGGGCTGGAAGGACAGGCTGAGTGAATGCCCCACGAGCGGCGCTCAGGCGCTGATTAGCAGAGCCGCAGGATGAACACCACCGCCTCCTTGCCCCTGAAGCAAGATAACTGTGAAATGTATTCTACGCTGTCTCCCCGAGGTCCCCAGCGGGACTGAGTCTCAGTTGCCCTCAGTGGTACCTGTTCATCAGCACGCACTTCCTCGGCTCCCTTCCCTACCCTTCTCACTGCTGGCACCCAAATCGTGGTCTCCCGTCAGCTCCTGGAGGAACCACTAAGATAACACTGTCCCCAAACACGAGACAAGGTCCACAGGAGGCTCAAATACGAAAAGGTGAAAAGCAAAGTTGTAAAACGTTTATAAGAAGAAAATATAGGAGAACCTGTTTGCCATCTCTGCATAGGGGAAAGCATTTCTTGAACAAGATATGAAAAGCACATCCTAAAAGAAAGATTGATAAATGGGACGGCAACCGAATGTGGCGTTTCTGCCCAACAAAAGACTCCGCGAGTGAAAAACGAACTGTAGATTAGGAAAAGGTATTTGAATCGCACTGCAGGATCAGGACCAGAATATGTAGGAACACTCTAGAAAGAATAAAAATAAGACAAAATGGGAAAATGAACTAAGGATAGAAGTCGGAAATGCACAAAAGAAAAAATACAAATGACCAAGAAGCATAGAAATATGTTTGACCTTGAGAACGCTTGAGGAAATACAAGCTAAAGCAACGAGATAATCATATCTAACCGACCAGATTCAGAAGACTGGGAACAGCATCGGGAAAGGGGCGTGCCCGGACACTTTTGCAGCAAATGGGAACCAGGATAATCTTTTGGGAGAACACTTTGGTGACATCTAAAAACATGTGAAGTGCTTATACCCTAGGACCTAGCCACCCCACTTTTAGAAAGGTATCCTGCAGTCGTTATAGCATGAGTATATCAGAAATATGTTAAAGGGTATGCTTTTCTGCACTGTTAGTAAATAGAAAAATCACAAAGGAAACCTAAATGTCTCTCAACAAGGAATTTTAAAATAAAAGAATCTATACAACCCAGTCATTAAAAGTAAGGAGTGAATGGGGCGCCTGGATGGCTCAGTCGGTTAAGCATCTACGCCTTGATTTTGGCTCAGGTCATGATCTCATGGGTTTGTGGGTTCGAGCCTGGCATCAGTTTCCTCACACTGATAGTGTGGAGCCTGCTTGGGATTCTCTCTCTCTCTCTCTCTCTCTGCCCCTCCCAAGTACACATTCTCTCTCAAAGAAATAAACTTTAAAAAAAAAACAAAAGTAAGGCGTGAAATGTGCTCTCTCCAAAGAAAGGAATATTATTTAGCCTTAAAAAACAAAAGGGACATTCTTTTTTTTTTTTAATGTTTATTTATTTATAGAGACAGAATGCGAGTGAGTTAGGGGCAGAGAAAGAGGGAGACACAGCATCCGAAGCAGGCTCCAGGCTCTGAGCTGTCAGCACAGAGCCCGATGTGGGGCTTGAACTCATGAGCTGTGAGATCATGACCTGAGCTGAAGTCGGACGCTCAACCGCCCGAACCACCCAGGCGCCCACAAAAGGGACATTCTGACACACTGATGAACTGAAAGACATTATGCCAAATGAAATAAGCCAGTCACAAAAGGACAAACAGCGTCTGCGTCCCCTTACAGGAGGACCTAGGGTCGCCAGGTTCCTAGAGATGTCGGGTGGTGACTGCCAGGGTCTGAGGGGGGAGGAGGGATGGGGAGTTAGTGTTTAATGGGGACAGAGTTTCAGTACGCGATACTGAGAATGTTCTGGAGACGGATGGTGATGATGGTTGCATAACAACGTGAATGCATTTAATGCCACTGAACTGCGCACTTAAAATAGTTAAGACAGTACAGGGTATGTTCTATATATTTTCCCACCTTTTTTTTAAGGCAAGGGAGATAACACATATTGACCTAGAAAGAGTTGTTCTTTGCTCAGTAATTACCGGGGCCGAATTCCAGTGGAAGAAACAGACAATAAGCCAACAGGCAGAACAGCGAAATGACGTGAGGTCATTTCAAGTTATGAGGACTACAGAGGAAATACACAGAACGGAACAGAAGGGTGAGGGAGAAAGGGCAGCCCCGTGAGCTGGAGGGCGGGGGCCCTGTTTGAGAAGGTGGCATCTGACTCAGCCCCGGGCTGGGCTGACATTTCCTGAAATTTCCACCCTGCTTCTCACCATCCAGCACTCTCCATCCCATTGCCTCTTTCTCCGTGGGCTCAGAAAATCCCCTGGATTGCAGGGAGGGGAGCCCTCTCG
Organism: Neofelis nebulosa; assembly: GCF_028018385.1. Classification (NCBI taxonomy): domain Eukaryota; kingdom Metazoa; phylum Chordata; class Mammalia; order Carnivora; family Felidae; genus Neofelis; species Neofelis nebulosa. The sequence goes on along the minus strand of NC_080791.1, from coordinate 107,707,777 downwards.
GAAAGCTTTGTAAAGAAACCCGGGGTTTCAAGGCGTTGTGACTCGTTAAGCCGGGGTTGGCGTCCACAAGACAGAAAGTAAGCATGATGTTAATGGAGTTGGGGGACAGAGAGGCTGTCACAGAAACCGCACAGAGGATTTCGGGAAGGAAATCGATACCCCGCGTGGCCTGTGCTGAAACCAGGCCGCGGGAAGGCGGCCTCTGCCTGCTCCTTTCTCCCTGTCCCTTAGACAAAAATCTCGGGCGGGCCATGACTCTTAGATAAGAGCATCACCTCCCCCGCTTGTAGACCCACAGCCTGTCTTGCTTCAGTCATGACTGTGCCCGAGACCAGGTAATAATCCAACTCCCCATTCCTTTTAAGGCTGAGGCTCGGCGCCCTGCAATCAGGAAGCTTCTGGCGGCCGGGGTGCGTGTGCATGTGTGGCTCTGGCTGGCTGTGGATGTCTGTGTGTGTGTGTGTGTCTGTGTACCTGCATTCGATGGCAGGGGAGGGGGGAGGGGGAGGGGGGAGGGGCTTCTCTTCACATGTCGTTTTTTTAAAAATTAAGGTGAAATTCACATCACATGAAACGAACTGTTCTTAACGTGTACGTTGCGGTGGCGTTCGGTACATTCACAATGTTGGGCAACCACCGCCTCATCTGGTTCTAAATGTTCTCATCGCCCCCAAGAAAACGCCTGGGCCCCTTAAGACTGAGGCGGGGATTGGAAGCCGCGGAATCCCTCAGGGAGCACGCTGTAGCCAGAGCTGGAAGGGAGTGAGGGAGGGGAAAAGGCAGAGCAGGGGTATGGGCTCGGGCACGTGCAGCCTTGCTCTGATCCAGGAGGAAAGGCTCTGGAGAATTCTTGCCCTTCGGAGTTATCCCCAACCCGAGGCGGCGTTTGGACCCCTTTATCAACCAGCCGTTGGCTGGGGACCGCCACCAGGGAGCGGAGGGGTGTGACTTCCCGGGAGAGGCAGCCCCGTTAGCTGAGGTCAGCTGTGCAGGGAGGAAGGGACGCTCTCAGCCACTCTGGCCGCTGGGGAGGTCCGTGTACTACTGGCCGGGAAGGGGACCTGGACGGCCATCACCGGCCTCCACCACAGGCCACCCCCTTGCGTCGCTCAGAGGCTCTTCCTTCTCACATCAGGTCGTCTCCACCCGGGCACAGCCTCTCCCCTGCAGTTGTCACAACTCCTGTGGAAACTCCAAGAGGTGGGTGAGGGGGGGAATTAGAGGCTCTGCTCCTGCCCTTGATCCAGAGGCCTTAAAGGACACTCACTGTCGCCCTCCTCCCTTCCCCATCTGCTGGGCTGGGTGTTTCACTTGGGTCACTAGGGTGGGCGGCGTGAATGGAGCCACTCCCGCTTCCGCCCCGCACACCGTCTAGCGGGGGCACAGCGCCACAGGGCGGCTTAAGGCACAGAGCCATCTCACCTTGGAAGGTCACTGCAGGGCAGATCCCCTGCTCTACTCAGCTGCCGGTTCTTCACGAGGCGGGCTGAGTAGGAGCAGCACATCCATGGTCCCGTGCCCACTGTCACACCTTCCCTCCCATAAAGTGAACCCCTTGGGGCGCCTGCGTGGCTCAGTCGGTTGAACGTCAGACTTCGGCTCAGGTCACGATCTCGCAGTTTGTGGGTTCGAGCCCCGTGTCGGGCTCTGTGCTGACAGCTCAGAGCCCGGAGGCTGCTTCAGATTCTGTGTCTCCCCCTCTCTCTACCCCTCCCCTGCTCACGCTCTGTCTCTCTCTGTCTCTCACTAATAAATAAATGTTAAAAAAAAAAAAAAAAAAGTAAGGAATGCACGTTCATGGACCTGGGTAAATCGCCTTTCCAGGATGGAAGGGGATCCAGTGAAATCAACTTGCCACCCCATGGCCAGCTCGTCACCTGGAGGGGATGGCTCCATCCTGGGAGCCCAGAGTCAGCTCACTCGCTGACAGGTCACACACTCAGAGCTGGCAGTAACTGCCACAGCCTCGATGAATAGGGGTACGCTCTCCTGGGCCCCCCGCCTGGCCTCTGGCTCTGCCACCATAACTGCTCCTCTTGGCAGGCCTGTTGCCCAAGCACCATGGTGCCGAGGACAATGGTTGGCTGGGCCGTCTCGTCTACTTGGTTGGCTGCGCTAATGTGACAGACAAAGAGCCTCAGGCTTTGTGTCCACGGTCCACAGAGGCCTTTCCCCGGACCCCCTTATTCCCGGTCTTCCCGTCTGGCTCCTTGTAGACTTAACCGAGCAGTCCAGCCCCCCGAGCCGGTGCACATCCTGACCCCGGGCCGCCTCTCTCTTCATTCACACCCCGTCGATGGCCAATGGCCGGCCCACCGCCTGAAGCCCTGCCCGCTGTCTCGTCGCCCCACCCTGACGTCTCACAGCAACGTATCAAGCCATTACGGTGAGCATTAGGGTAGACACACACACACACACACACACACACACACACGGAGACGGTCATGTGATGATGGCAAGCAGAGATCGGGGTGATGCATGTACAAGCCAAGGATGGCCACAGGTTGCCCCAAACCACCAGCAGCTGGGGGACAGGCCCGGACCAGATTCTCCTTCACATCCTTCGAAAGAAACCGACCCTGCCCACCCCCTTGATTTCTGACTTCTGGCCTCCAGAACTACAAGACCACAGATTTCTGTCGTTTAAGCCGCCCGAGCACACTCATACAGCGCCTTTGGGAAAAGACTGGAAAAAAACGACTCTCTATATGCCCGCCAGGACATTTCAGGGTCCTTCCTTACGGGACCTCCCCCTCCTTCAGCTGATGGAATCTGAGCTTGAGAACCTGTTCCAGTTTAGATAAAGGATCACTACTTTCCATGAAGGCCTCTGATCTCTACCACCTGCTAATGTATTCTCCATCACTTCTTTTTTTTTTTTAAGATCGAAGATCAAGAGTCACACGCTACCGACTGAGCCCGCCAGGCGCCCCACTCTTGCTCACTTTTGTTTTTTTGTTTTTTTGTTTTTTTTAACATTTTTTATTTATTTTTGGGACAGAGAGAGACAGAGCATGAACGGGGGAGGGGCAGAGAGAGAGGGAGACACAGAATCGGAAACAGGCTCCAGGCTCCGAGCCATCAGCCCAGAGCCTGACGCGGGGCTCGAACTCACGGACCGCGAGATCGTGACCTGGCTGAAGTCGGACGCTTAACCGACTGCGCCACCCAGGCGCCCCTCACTTTTGATTATACGCACGAAGCAACGCCTTCGCTGGCTGCCCATGTATCTTGCCCCTGGAAATGTCACGTACCACTAGGCATCCTCATAGGTCCTTGCAGGTCAGGGCCCCTGGCTGTCATCCCTGCCCATCACCTCGCTTGTGACGGTTACGTGTTGGCTTCCGGTCTCTGCTATTACCGGATCCTATCATCCCCCTTGCTACTAGGAAGCTCAGTTCCACAGCAGCGTCTCCACTGTCAGGTGCAGGCTACAGAGGACAGAGGCCACCCCTGGGCTTCTCGGTGATGCCGGCGTCTCCTCCCCTGGCCATTCCTTCATAAAGACATGGGCCTGCCCGAGGAACTTAGCCAGCCAGTGGGTTTCCAGTCCACACCAGAAGGCCCATTGTAGCTGCCCGCGTCCCCGAGCCTTTGTATACCCTCTTCCATGCTCTGCCCCAGCTGTTCCAGCCCCTCCTCCACTGAATGGGCACTGTCCCTACTTACACTGTTCTGAGAACCATCTCTCAAGAGCCTTTCCAAGTCTTAAAGGGCGCTACCCCTCATGTGAGGTTTCTGTACAATCTTTAGGCCCTCTATCTTTCAGCAGGGGAAGGGGGTCATTTCTGCAGGCCAGAGAGCACAGGAGGGTCTGGGGTTCAAGGCTCTCAAGCGCATCTCCCCGATGGCTCCGTCTCGGGACTCAGGCTCCCCACCCTTCCCCCCTTGGGGCCCTGGCTTTGGAAGAGAGACACTCCCAGGAGGGGAATTAAGCCTTCTCTGAAATTCTGTTATGGTGACCTCCTGAGCCTGTCTCCAGCGGTGCGGTAGGAAAGTTTCCTTAAATGCTGCCAAGGAGTCCTCCCGACTTTGCTGGAAACTGGTGATCAGCGTCCTGTGCTTGTCCTTTCACATCATCAGGGGTCCCCAGCAACAGCCTCCCTGTCCACGGTCCTTAGGATTATTATTTTCCCCGATGTCTCTCAAGCACCAAGGACATTGCACAAGCCAGGACATCCCCGTCCGCCTGAGTCTTGTCCCAGGTGACCAAGGGGAAGGCTGAGCAGCTGGGACCGTGGGGGCTCCACTCCCCACGAGTGGCGGGGCACGGGGGAGGGGGCGCCTCATCACAGCTCCATAGTAAGTCATCCAGCGGCAAAATCGCATCCTTGGAATCTGCTTCCTAGGACCCCTTTCGGTACTACCTGCCTTCGGTTGTCTAGAAGCAGAGACTGAGACAGGGTTTCGGGAGCAGGGATTTGCCAGCGGGCAGCTCCTCAGGGAGTGAGGGAAGCAGGACAGGGAAGGGTCAGGATGCCATCTGAGGCTAAGCCCGGCCTTGACCGGATGCACAAATTGTCCCGCGGACTTATCCCTGTCTGAGGTGAGGGGGCAGCCCCTGAATCAGTTCGCCATGGGCTATGGGCTAACCCCTGAACCTTCCAAGCCTTGTGGTCCTGTCAGCCAAGAGCACTTCTCCAGAGAAGGCACTCCAGTCTGGGAGAGGGGATCCGGTGGGGACACCAGCAGCAGCTACTGGGACTGCAGCCTTCCCTTCTGCTACCTCGGGCTGAATCACCAATCACCATTTGGTCGTCTCCGGTGAGAGCCGGTCACCTGTCCAACGTGTCCCCGAAGCTGCAGGGAACACACATCAAGCTCCAAATTCCCACTCCACTCGTGGCCTCTCTGACCTCTTGGATAGGCTGGAGGGGGTCATCAAGGAATTCCAAAATCAGTTCTCCATGACCAGCTTCTCAAGGATGGGGGACTTGCGTGTCCCTGTTTTCTTAAAGCTTCCATCAAAGCCGGCCAGAAAGTCCGACAGTAACACCCTATTGTCTCAGGGTGTGCGCTGCCTCTGATTCCGGCTTTGCCTTCCCCACTGCGTAGGCCTCTGCCCCAGGGCCGAGCCACCTTCACCCCCCACCAAAATCAGGAGAAACAAGCCGAAACTCCATCCTTCGCCCCAACACCACCCAAAGCCAAGGCAAGAACACAGCGGAAGAGCGGAAGAGCCACCTTCACCCCCCACCAAAATCAGGAGAAACAAGCCGAAACTCCATCCTTCGCCCCAACACCACCCAAAGCCAAGGCAAGAACACAGCGCCACCTAGTGGACACCGAGGGAAGTGGTTGAAAGCGTCCAGGACTGCGCTCCAGGGGAGGGGTGGGGCCAAGGGGCTGGGGGGGGGGCAAGGACACAAAGGGAGGAGACGTTAAAGTGGGGGTGCCACGAGCCCACCATAAGGGAGCACGTTGGCCCAACCAGGACACAATGTCCAGTCTCCGCCCCTCCCCTGACTCTTGGGAGAAATTCCTGAACATTCCAGAAAGGGTCACTTAAAAATGCATATGGGTCTGGGGTTCGCTTTATCCCGAGAGAAGGGGTAAGAAAAAATTTAGAAAGGGGCGAGGGTATCCTTTTTCCGTAGTGGCCGGGGGGAGGGGGGGTGTGGGGACCCACTCACTCCCTCAGCGTGGTCTCTCATGTAGCAAAAAGGGTAAGCCAGAAGTGGACGTGGAAGGTCCACACTCCAACCTTTCCCTCTCCAGCCACCCGCTGTGGGGCAGAAAGGAGGCGTCTCCACAAGGGTTATATGCATCTGGCTGTGTATAGATATAGGCCTTTAGAAGTACGTTAAAGGGTCTGGAAAAAAAAACTATACCCAATTGTTGGTAGAAACTCTCAGGGGGAGGGGAGTGGTGTTGAGGGGGCAGAAGACAGAGCTTTCGCTTCTGAATTTATATGCTTCCCCAAAAATGTGGTGGGAATCATGGGTGGATTTCACTTCCAGTTTTGACCTCGTTTTGTAGTTTTCAAGTTAAATAGCGTGCGTATCACAAAGACGGAAAGAGTGCTGACTGCCAGGGGCTGGGGGCGGGGGCAGGATGGGGGCCTGGTGTTTAACGGGGACAGAGTTTCCGTTTTACAAGCTGAAAAGAGTCATAGCGATGCGCGGTGGGGCCGGTGGCACAGCATGTGAATGGATTTAATACACTGAACTGGACACAGAAAGGGGGTTAAAATGGCAAATTTTGTTATGTGTATTTTACTACCACCACACACACACACACACACACACACACACACACAGGAAATTGGCAACGATGGGACAGGAGTTGCCCCCAAGAACTCAGCACCGCCAGTGCGGCTCGAAATCAAAGCTGAATCTGACAAAGCCTTAGATCTGGGGCTGGTGGGGGCGGGGGGCAGGTGGTCTGCAAACCATGACCCCAAATCAAGTTTCACCGAAAGGCATCTGGGCTCCGTTTGTTCACGTGTTTCCTACAACTGCTTCCACGCTACTTTTTACAACAGCAGAGTTTACTATCTGGCTTTTGACAGAAAAACATTGCCAACACCTGCCCTAGATCCAACCACCAAATGACAAGAAATACACGGAACAGAGGAACATGTCCCACGACACCAAGGCCACACGACCAGCGAAGTCTAGACTGCAGGACATTTACAAACAACAACAACAAAGGAAGGAACCTAAAGATTTTTAAAGGGCTGGGCTAGATTCTAGATACTAGAAGTGTGGATGGTGGGGGCGCCTGGGTGGCTCAGTTGGTTAAGTGAGTGACTTCAAATCAGGTCATGATCTCACGGTTCGTGAGTTCGAGCCCTGGATGGGGCTCTCTGCTGTCAGTGTGGAGCCCACTTCGGATCCTCTGTCCCCTTCTCTCTCTCTCAAAAATAAGTAAACATTAAAAAAAAAAATGTGGATGGTAAGAAAAGAATACCTCAAAATAAAAACTTGGAAGCAAAAGATATTTTTTAAATAAGCTCATTTTCCATGGTAGCAAGAGATATATCTAAAACTGAAAACCGAGAATTAGGGTATAAACAGTTTCATTTAGACATGGAAATCTTTAAAAAGAGGAAACATCTATTAAAAGCTGAATGTGGTTGCATCTGGATAGGGGGTTTCAAGAATCAAGGAAATGGAGTAGAGAGTATACTAATTTTTTTAAACCTAGTGGTAGCGTTTGGCTTTTTTTTTTTTCCACGTTTTTATTTATTTTGGGGACAGAGAGAGACAGAGCATGAACGGGGGAGGGGCAGAGAGAGAGGGAGACACAGAATCGGAAACAGGCTCCAGGCTCCGAGCCATCAGCCCAGAGCCTGACGCGGGGCTCGAACTCACGGACCGCGAGATCGTGACCTGAGCTGAAGTCGGACGCTTAACCGACTGCGCCACCCAGGCGCCCCGCGTTTGGCTTTTTAAACCCTGTATGTGTTTAAACATAAAATATTTAAATACAAATATTTGAGCGAAATAAGTGAAAATTTTAAAAATTTAATATGTGGGTGAATCTTTTTATAATCTCGGATTATGGAAGGCCTTTATAACATGACCTGAAAATCAGAAACAACTAAAGACATGGCTGATCTATCCGGCAGCATAAGAACGCGAAATTTGTTTACAGGAAAAGCTACTGTGCACGTAAGATTGCAAGACAGGGAGCCTGAGTGGCCCAGTCGGTTAAGCATCTACCTGACTCTTGATTTCAGCTCAGGTCATGATCTCACGGCCGTGAGTTCGAGCCCCGCGTCAGGCTCTGTGCTGACGGCTGGGAGCCTGGAGCCTGCTTCGGATTCTGTGTCTCCCTCTCTCTCTGCCCCTGCCCACCTCCAAAATAAAGATTCTCTCTCTCCCTTTGCCTCTCCCCCACCCCCTCTCTGCCTCTCAAGAAAAAAAAATTACAAGACAAATAACACCTGGGCAAGTGATCTGAAACAGACAATATAGACAAAAGGTTACTATTATAGTTTTGTTGTTGTTCCAAGCAACAGAAACTGACCTTAGTTGATTTCAGCCACAAAAGGATGGACACTGAGCTCTGCACAGGCTGCAGGAGGGCTGGAGAAGGAGTCTTAAAGGCTTCTGTAGCAGAGATCAGGGGACACCTCAAAGGGAGGAAGGGAATGCAGATTCTGGGTGGACAAAAATAATGACAGATGTGCATTACAATCCCTAATCCATCAAAACACCTTATCATTCATTAATAGAAGATTAAAAAAAAAAAACTTGATAGGACATCAAGGGGCAATTGACAAGACAAGTGAAATCAGCCAACAAATATATAAAAAGCTGTTTCCGTTTAAAAAAGGAGGGCGGGGGCGGGGGTTCCAGGGAGGCTCAGTCCGTTGAGCGTCTGACTTTGGCTCAGGTCATGATCTCACAGTTCGTGGGTTCGAGCCCCACGTCGGGCTTGACGCTGACAGTGGCGGAGCCTTCTTCAGATTCTCTGTCTCCCTCTCTCTCTCTCTCTCCCCGTCCCTGGCTCGCGTTCTCTCTCTTTCTCAAAGATAAATAAAAAATAAAAAGGCTGTTTGGCCTCATCAATATGGCAGCCGCCGGGAATCAATTCCCAACTTCTTCCTTGCTGGCAAAACCCTGATACTGTTTGGGTATCAAGTCCACCTGCAGACAAGGCAGGGGACAGAGGGGACAGCATGCAGTCCAGCTCTGGTCAAGGGGCTGTGCAGACAGGTCTGCCGGAGCTTCCAGGAAAGCTTACTGTATCAGTCATCAGCTGCTAGCTGTGTAAGAAACATGCTCCACATCTCCACAGCTAACACAACAAAAATGTCTCTCTTGCTCAAGCAAGGTCTCTCACGGGCATTCCTGACCGGGAACCCCTCCCAATTCTCCAGGCAATGACTCAGACACCCAAGGGCCTTGGACAACCCACTGTGTTGTTGGGTCTCAGGATAGGACCCCCGCCCCCATTCACCACGCTGGGTGCCTTCTGCTCACATTCCATTGGCCAGAGTAGATCACGTGGTCATATGCAGGGAAAGCTGGGAACTGTAGTTTAGCTACGTGCCCGGGAGACAATGGGCCAAGAGGAGCCAACACCAAGCGCTGTCCTCGGCCACAATTGCCCCCCCGGGTCACCGCACGTCCATCTGGCTCTCATCTGCCTCTCTTAGCAAAGCCCCCTTTCGCTTGCTGTCTATGTCCTGAGGGTCCTTTTGCATTAACCTCCTTGCCGACCTCTGAAGAGGGTACTGCGGGTCCAGACCTCCTTAGGGTCTGTAGGGCTTTTACCCCTGGCTCTCCAATCCCCCCCATAAGACCTGGGTGTGCACAGTGCCCTCCCGCGGCACGTCGCAGTGACGGCCCCAGTTTGGCCCTGTTTCAACCCACACGATCCGCTACTTTGGCTGCACAGATCTAGCGAGCTGCTCTTTCGGGCCAGCAAAGAAAAGCGCCAACCCCCAACCCAGCGGGAGCAGGGGCTTCGTCTGCTCTCAGCACGAAGGGACGAGGCCTCAGCCATTTGATGAGAAGGGCCGATGGGGTGCACACAGCACACAGAAGGAAGGCTTCTGCGAAGTCAAAAACACAGACGTGCGCGGGACTTCCACAATGAAAATTTAAGAGAGGAAGTGAAAACGGGAAGGGTCCTCTGAGAACAAAAGCAGCATTCCAGAAGATCGATGGAGGGGCTCACGCACCACGTAAAGCCAAAATGCAGAAAGATGAGAGCACGACTAAAGACAATTGGCCACAAAATCGGATTCAGGACCCCAGATCGTTGGGTCACAGGGTTTCTAAAGGAGGAAAATGAACAAAAGGAGATGTTGTAACTGAAGGAGTGTAGAAGGGAGAGAAGAACCTTGAGATCTGAAAGGGACGTGGGCAGAAGTGATAAAGAATTACACACCACGATGCAGCCCAGTGAGACGTCTGAGCTCCTCAGATTAGAGACACGTTCTTTGGAATCTTCCAGATCGAAAGGGCCCTTGACAGGCCCCTCTTCCATTCTGCATCCCTGCAAGTGAGAGCGGAGGGAACCCATTTACAAACCCATGAGGGAAGGCAGCCCGCGGAAAAGGAAGGCTCCTTCAGAGTAACCAGGAAAACAGAGAAAACAGACCGGAGCCCTGAAAATCAAATCAGATGGAAGTCTTACCAGAGGAGAAGACAGAGTGCGAGAAACAGGGGTGAGCCTGCCGGCCTGGTTAGTTACATTTCGGCAGATGATAAGGTGACTGAGGATAGGGTGGGATCATTTGGAAGGGATTCTCGAAAGCCAGGAAACAGACTGTAAGAGACAAGTTAATAATAAATAGCCTAATGGGGCACCCAGGGTGTTCCGTTGGTTGAGTGTCGGATTTCAGCTCAGGTCATGATCTCATGATTCGTAGGTTCGAGCCCCACATCGGGCTCTGTGCTGCCGCTGCCCTGCCCCTCTCCCGCTCACCCTCGCGTTCTCTCTCTCTCAAAAATGAACAAGCATTTTAGGAGCGCCTGGGTGGCTCAGTTGGCTAGGCCTCTGACTTCGGCTCAGGTCATGATCTCACGTTTGGGGAGGTCGAGCCCCGCATCGGGCTCTGTGCTGACAGCTCAGAGCCTGGAGCCTGTTTCGGATTCTGTGTCTCCTTCTCTCTCTGCCCCTCCCCTGCTTGTGCTCTGTTTCTCTCTCTCTCTCAAAAATAAATAAACATCAATAAATAAATGAAAATAAACTTTTAAAAAATGAATAAACGTTTAATAAATAATAATAATAAACAGCCTAAAAATGGAACTAAAATTTCTAAATGACATCAACAAAACCCAGGAATTGAGTTAGAGGCAGCAGCAAGGGCAGCAGGAGAGGGGAAGTGAAGTGTTCCAGAGTTCTCTTTCTGAGGGGGGTGGGGGCCAAGTGGGCAAGTAAGACGTCAGGGGGTTGGGTATTTGTAACCTTTAACTTGAATATGGTAAGAGGGTATTAGAGATTTTTTTTAATCTTAATGTTTATTCTTTGAGAGAGAGAGAGAGGGAGAGCACGAGCAGGGGAGACACAGAATCCAAAGCAGGCTCCAGGCTCCGAGCCGTCAGCACAGAGCCTGACGCGGGGCTCGAACTCACGGACCGCGAGATCGTGACCTGGCTGAAGTCGGACACTTAACGGACTGAGCCACCCAGGCGACCCTGGAATTAGAGATTTAAATAAGGTTATTTAGGGCTAAAAGTTAACCACGAGTGGAATCCAGGAGCCCAGTGGAACTTCTAAACCTGGAGCAAACAGGGTGGGGGAGGCCGGAAATAAAAATGAAGTTGTTCAAGCCAGTGAAAGTGAAGAAAGGAAAAAACACAACAACAAAGTGAAGTCATTGGAAAAGCCGTAGCATTCCACCCGCCCCCCCCCCCCCCCCCCCCCCCCCGCCGCAGAGCGCCTTGCTGTTTTCTGGAAGGTGGAAAACACAAAACATGTTTCCCAGACGCAGCCCCGTTCTGCCTCTGACCTTGCCTCCCCCCAGCAGCCGCACCTGAGGGACATCTGAGGACAAAGGCGGGGCCAGGCCGGGCTTCTGCTTTCAGGCAAACGGGGTGTGTGTGGGGGGGCTGCTGGGCTGCCCAGGGCAGAGGCAGCATAGAGCAGCCTCTGCTAGGGCGAATCATGGCCAGGTCATGCTTGGAGCCCAGAGTCGTGGCAGCCATGTCCCGACCCCTGTGTCCAGCAGAGGCAGTGTGGCCCTGGGCCAGCCTCGAGCTCGGTCCCCAGTTTCTGGGTTGTGCTGGAAACAGCGGCTCCCTTTCTGGCCAGTTCTGTGGCACCTCTCAGGCAGTCACTCCTGAAAGCTCAGCCCCAAACCTGCTCCTCCCGTGATTTCTAACCATTTTGTAAGCACCTGATTCCTTGTATAAACCCCTCTCCGCTTAAGCCTGATGATTTCTGTTACTTGCAAATGAACTGTGACTGATACGAAGAGAAGCATGAAATAAGATGGAAAGGACAAAAAAGAAATACATCAATTGTCACAATAAATGTGAATGGGCTAAATCCTCCTATTTGAGGTTTGGACTGGGGAAGAAAGAAGGAAAGAGAGAGAAAGAGGAAGGAGGAGGAGGATGGATGGAGGAGACAGGGAGGGTAAGAAGGGTGGAAGGGGGAAGCGAGGGAGAGGGAGAGGGAGGAGGAGAAGGGAGGAAGGGAGAGGAGGAGGGAGAGAAGGAGGGAAGGGGGAGGAGGAGGAGGGAGGGGGAGGAGGAGAAGGAGGGAGGAAGGGAGGGGGAGGAAGAGGGTGGAAAGGGGGAAGGGAGAGGGAAGGAAGGAGGAAGGGGGAGGGAGGCCAGAAGAAAGGAAGAGAGAAAATCCCATTAAACACAACCACTTTGGGGGGCGCCTGAGTGGTTCATTCGGTTAAGCATCAAGCATCAGCTCAGGTCATGATCTCACGGTTTGTGAGTTCAAGCCCTACGTGGGGCTCTTGGCAGTCAGCACAGAACCCGCTTCGGATCGTCTATCCCCCCTCTCTCTGCACCTCCCCTGCTTGCACGCTCTCTCGAAAATAAATAAATATTAAAAACACATACACACACACACACACACACACAACCCCTTTGGAAAACCATTTGGCCCCCTTTATAAAGCTAAACCTATGGCTGTCTACCCTGTGGTCCAGCAATTCCTCTCCTAGGTAAATTCCCAAGGGAAATGAATGCATATTTCCGCCAAAAGGCGTGTACAAAAGTGTATATCACAGGGTTACTCATAACGGTCCCCAAACTAGCAATAACCCAGATGTCCATCAACAACAGAGTGCGTAAAGAATGGTATATTCATGCAGTGGGCTGCCCCAAAGCAAAGGAGCATTGGGTGCGTTGCCCCCCCCCCAATAATATGGCTGAATCTCTCAAACGTAACATTAGGAGGAAAAAGGCCAGACAGAAAAGAGCACATACTGTAGAATTCGATGTGTGTGAGGTTCAGGAACAGGCAATAGAACACACGCAGCAATAGAAGTCAGAATAGTGGTTACCTCTGGGAGGGGAACGAGAGAGCCTGGGGGCGCGGGGGGTGGGGACAAGAAATGTCCTGCCTCCATCCGATCCGGTTGCTGCCTGCATGGGGATACATCCGCCTAAACTGTGCACGAAGCAGGACTGATGGCAGGACGAAGCTATGCTTCGGCCGACGGGGTGGCCACACAGGAAGAACATAGTTCTCGATGACGTCGTCTGACCCTGCATCGTCTCCAGACTCTTGGCTGACATTTTCCCGTTTTCTTGAGAGCATCCCAAATGATACCGCTTGGTAGCTGGGGTGGGCCATTCCCAGGTCAGGACCCTCAGCCCCCCAGGCCTCTGTGGAGCAGCTGAGGCTCATTGTCAAGGGCTAAAGCCTCCCTCCCAGGGTGGATACTGTTGACTGGTCATTCCCCCCCTCCTCCTTCCTTCTGAGGGGACTTCTGTCCTGGCTGGGCCACCTTCCCCGCCCCGGCCTTAGAGATGAGCTTTGTTTTTGCCAGGTCGGTCCCGGGGTTCCCCGATGCGAAGTTGGGAGCATGGGAACGAGGGCCAAGGAGAGAGCGGGTTTGGGGGACTTCTGAGTGAGCTGGACTGGAGAGTCCAGGGAGGGGAGAGAGAGCCGGGGCGGGGGTGGGGGGTGCCTGGGATCCGACAGACCATGAGAAAATAGGAGGAGAGATTTCACACGGTACGATCGGGGTTCCTTTGTCGTTTCTGGGAACTACTGGTGGAAGATATTTTAACACCTTCTGGAACGCGAGTCTGGCCCCGCACAGAGGCTGGACCGGAGGGTACGTCTTGTCTAACCTCCACTGACATCCCTGCTTCCCAAGGAGCTGAGATATCCGAGGCGGAGGTGGGATTGGACGCATCTGGGCAGCATTCTGGCTTATTCTCCTGGGATGTGCCCAGAAAAGACATGACGGACCAGGTCTGTAGGGAACAATGATTCCACAGCTATGGAAACCAAAGTAGTTTGTTTTCCTTCTTCTTCTTTCTTTCTGGGAAATCTCCCAACCCTATTCATGTACTTCAGTTACCTTTTTGTACCAAAAAGTGTGGAGCGAAGCGGGATGTAGTAGCCTGGAGAAAAACGGTGGAAACAACCCAGGTTAGAGACATTTATGGAAGGAATGGAGAACCGTGTTGGGTACCGTATGGCACGAGTCAGCGCGCTGGGCAAAGCTGGAAGTTCATCCAGACAGCCTTCAGGCCCCTGGGTCTGAGCCCTCAGGAGCCCTTTCTGGGCTTTTAAAAACAAAAAAACCAAAAACCAAAACACCTTTGCAGCTTTTTTTTGGCTCCCCTCTTTCGCCGGCAGCCTCTGTTGGTGTCCCTCCCTCAGGAGACGAGGCTTCTCCTGACCTCGAGGACATTTCTGTCTCTCTCCTGGGGGTCTCAAACTCCAGCGTCCGAAAGAAGCCAGGCAGGTGATGTCGATGAGTGGCCTGGGCCAGGTCTGAGGCCGCAGAGAGTGGGCGGGGCGTGTGGTGAACTGGGTGCCCCGTGGGGAGGGCATGGGACAGCTCAGCCCTGGCCGACACTTGTCACCGGCGAATGAAGAGGTATACACAGGACGTGAGATGCAACAGACTGACGGTATGTGGAGCTGCCCTCTCTGGGAAGCTTCTTGATTCTTCTTCCGCATCGATCTCCCCCTCCTCTTTTCTTTAATGTGTTTTTTTTTTTTTAATTTACTTATTTTTGAGAGAGTATGAGACAGAGCACAAGCCAGGGAGGGGCTGAGAGAGAGGGAGACAGAATCCGAAGCGGGCTTCAGGCTCCGAGCTGTCAGCACAGAGCCCGACGCGGGGCTCGAACTCACAAACTGCGAGATCATGACCGGAGCTGAACCATGAAAGTCGGAAGCCCAACCAACTGAGCCACCCAGGTGCCCCCCACCCTTTTTTCAAATTTTTTTTATTTATTTATTTTTGAGGATCTCGCCCCCCTCTTAATGGTTGAAGAGCTGCCCTACCCCTCGTGTGATCCTGGTCGCATAGTTCCTGAGTGACAGGATGCTAGCTACTGCCACCACAGTGTCGTGTAACACATCATCCCCAAAGCAGGTAGCTTAAAATGACAATGATTTGTTCACGTGACTTCTCGGATTGGTTGGCGCTTAGCTGATCTGGCTGGGCTGTGGCCGCTCAGGCAGCTCAGCTCACGTGTCCCTTACCCCCCCGAGGCTAGTGGACCAGCTGGGACACGTGTCTCGTGACAGAAGCACAAAAGGGTGAGCAGAACGTACTAGGCCACTTGGGACCTGGCCAACTGTCCCTTCTGCTCCTAGGCCATTGGCCGAAGCAAACCACACGAACAATCTCAAAGTCAGAGAGCAGGAAAGTGTCCCCCACTCGTGGCCAGGACTTAGCAAGGGTGGGGACACTCAGGAGGTAGAAACGGGGCCAACATTTCAGTCTACCACATGGAGGGGGCACCGTCTGTTTCTGGTCAGTGCTTTCACGTGGCTGACTCATTGGGGCAGGACGTTTCCTGAGTGGCCCCTGGACCCCCCTGGGAGCCATCGCTGAAGGAGGGGGTCCAAGGAGCCCAAGTGAAACGTATCAGCAAATGCTTAGGTCCAGCTTTTCTGTGCAGAGGAGAGGGCAGGGGAGAGGAGGACACTCCTGGGGGGCACAGGGCAAGCAGCAGGTGGCTTCTTTGGTGATTAGTGAGGGGGCTTAGGTGTCTGTCTTCTGTCCAGGAGGGAGGAATTAGATTTTCCTTGGGTGGAGGCAGGAAGGAAACCAGAACGGATGGCAGGGGACCTAGGGGGCTTTGACATCCCTTCTTGAGGACTTGCGGATTCCCCTCCAGGGTGCAGAAGCGCTGTCCAAAGGGATGGGCAACAAAGCGAGTCTATATTTGGTCTTGAAATGTATTTCTTTTGTTTTATATATATTTTTTTCACGTTTATGTATTTATTTTGAGAGAGAGAGAGAAAGAGAGGGTGCAATCAGGGGAGGGGCAGAGAGAGAGAGAGAGAGAGAGCATCTCAAGCAGGCTCCACGCTGTCAGCACAGAGCCCGACACGGGGCTCGAACTCTCGAACTGCGAGATCATGCCCTGAGCGGAAACCAAGAGTCGGACACTGAACAGCCTGAGCCACCCAGGCGCCCCTTGAAGTGTATTTCTTTAGAATTCCTTTTTTCCCCTCGAGCCATTTCGTTTGTTTTCAGCATTTCTTCGCGCTTCGTTTTAGGTGCATCTTCTTTATCATCGAATGACTGGATTAAAACCTTGAGGTGTAATAAACATCGGGTGTCATGAGCGAAATGCCACCATACGGTGGCCGCCAGCAGCGGCAATGGCTGGTGGGCTGGTAAGCTAGCTTGGGGCCGGGGGGGGGGGTCGGGAGGGAGGACCCTTATTTATAGCCTTGGCCAATTTCTGTGCTGGTAAGTTGCTCCCACGGGGCTGATTTCAACTGAGCAACTTGACGACACAGTTGGAAAGAAATGAACATGAAAAATTCTCGGAGACCAGTTCTAACCAGCTCCAGCACGCTACTGGGGATAGAGAAACACCCTTCTCCTGAGCAAGTGAAATCTCCATGGAACGGAGGATGGGATTACATGGATTGGTTTAGACCTGTCAGGGCTCCCCCGCTCCCTCCCCGCTGCCTCCCCCTGCCCAGGTCACCTCTACCCAAACCCGGGGAGCTGGGAGAGACAGCCATAGTAGACAGCTCCCGTCCTGCCCATCCTGCCAGTGTTCTCTCCCCCAACATTCCTGCCCCGCTGGGAGCTGCAGGCCCCACGGTGGGGGGGGGGGGGGGGGGGGAGGGGGGGAGGGTTGGGAAGGAGAGGGGGGATGGGCAGTGGCTGATTTGGAGACAATGAAGCTGTGAGACCGGCAGAGAGGAGGACCTCAGGGAGAACTAGAAGCAGCAAAAGCCAACATCCCCTACAGGGTCCCAGGGACCACTTCGTGGGACTTCATCACGCCAAGCAGCCAGACTGCCCGTGGGACAGTAGCAGCAGCCGTGGCCTGATGCGGGACACTTCCAGGCCAAAGGGGGCAGCCGGGATCCCTCACTCCCAGCCTGCAAGCTCTGGGCCTCATACTCCATCTCTGAAACCCACTGGGGGTGGCAGAAGGCACAAGGCCGACAGCCCCGACCCTCTCTGTTGTGGCTCACGACCGTGTGGTCAGGTGGCTCGTTTTTCTTACAAGCTATGCCCGGGGGCTTCGGGAGGCCAGAGAGACAGCTTTGTAAAGACGTTGGCACGGTCCCCAGAGTTGAAAGTTTCCGCACCTGCTCCAGGCTGAGACCGAGGATCTGGAAGCCCTCCCTCCACCACCCGGCCCAGAGCCACGGGGGGTGGGCTCAGAGCGACGCTTCCCGAATCATGTGCGCAGAAACCTGCTTCTCCTTGCGGCCAGTGAGTGTATAGTTTTTATAGTTTTAAATTTATAGTATTTATTCTTGAGGACAAGGAAATAGGGTGTGTATGTGTGTGTGTGTCCTCGAACAACACGGACTTGAGCAGCGCGGGTCCACTTACGCTGACTTTTTTTTTTGATAAATACAGCACGATACTGAAGATGCGTTTTCTCTTGCTTGTGATTTTCTGAATCACATTTTCTCTTCTCCAGCTTACTTTATTGTAAAAATACAATATACAGTACTTACCTAAAATACGCGCTGATCGGCTGTCTATGTTGTCAGGAAGGCTACCCGTCAACAGCAGACGGTTAGTAGCTCGGTTTGGGGGGAGCTGGAAGTTATATGCGGATTTAAAAAAAAATTTTTTTTTTAATGTTTATTTGTATTTGAGAGAGACTGTGTGCGAGTGGGGGGGAGGAGGCAGAGAGAGAGGGAGACACAGAATCCGAAGCAGGTTCCGGGCTCCGGGCTGTCAGCACAGAGCCTGACGCGGGACTCGAACTCACGAACCATGAGATCATCAAGTCGGACGCTCAACCGACTGAGCCACCCAGGCGTCCCGAATACGCGGATTTTTGACTGCATGGGGGGGGGGGTTCCCCCAACCCCTGGATTGTTCAAAGGTCAACTGTACTTATTTTATGACTGGATTTGGGGGACAGTGACTTCATGTTGTTTTTTTTCTCCCCTGCATCCCCTCCGGAATGTAGATCCTGGCTCAGTTTAACAAATAACCTGTGTGACCTTGAACGGGCAAGGTTCCCTGAGCTTCAGCTTCCTCGCCTGGGAAATGGGTGTGAGAATGGTCCCCCTCTCTCAAGTTTATTGAGGGCATGAGTTGAAATATCCCAGACAGAAGCCCCCAGAGCTGTTCCGGTTCGCGGGAGGGGATCAGCAAGCTCCCTGCCCCCGGGGGTGGTGTGAATAGCAGGTGGCTGGGGACAGGAAGAGCCCAGGAAGAAGAAGGCAGCTGCCACCCCACCCCACGAGGGCAGGGCTGCTGGATGGAGGTCAGCTGGGGTTTGTTCCCCTCTGTGTCTGCTCCCAAGTCCTGGAGGGAAGCCAGGCAGAAGCTCTTCTTGGGAGGCCGCTGGGACAGAGTGAAAAGCCGAAGTGCCCCCCAAATGGTCTCTTTCTGTAAAAACCCAAACGAGGGGGGCAGATTATGCCGGAAGTCCGGGAGGGGCGGGGAGAGGGAAGCCAGGGAAGGGCAGGGCCCCCACGTCTTCTGGGGAGTGAGCTCCCAGAGCCGCTGACTCATAGAACCCAAAGAAGAAGATGCCCATGGTGTCCTCGCGAGGGTGGACCCGGGTCCCAAGGGGCCACAGAAACCACAGGACTCCAGGAGACCACAGGGCATGGCAGAGGACATCACCACGGTAACCGTGCAGACCGGAGACTGGTCCCCAAAGCTGTGAACTGTACAAAGTCTCTGTGGCGGGTTTGGAGAAGGGACCCTGGGGACCCATTTCAGCTGGGGCCGCGTCCACTACTCATCCTGGAGTCAGCCTCGACTAAATGTGGGTAAAACGCTGTCCAGATTGCCACCAACTTCAGTTTGTGGTACACGATTCTCCCCCATTACCGCGCGCACCCCATCCTCTGGGGGAGGAATCACTGTGCCCATTTCACAGGTGACAAAGTGAGACTCACAGAGGCCGGTCGCCCAAGGTCATGCACCGAGCGCATAGCCCCCAGGCCGTGCTGTTTCCAGCCTCAAGAAGGCCTCAAGAAGGCTGCTTCACGCCTCGGAAGACCCTCGCCCGCCAGGGCTGCCCAGGGAGCTGCCAGGCCCCCAACCCCTCCCGAGGAGGGCTCATTTGCAGAGACGTGAAGACACATCGAACCGGCTCCAAAGCGCCCCCTGCCCACACCGCCAGGCCACTCTCGGGGCCACGCTTCCCCAGAAGAGGAAAATCGATGAAGGGGCAGATTTCTGGACCCCAGAAGACATCCGTCTCCTATTTGTAATGGGGGCAGGGGCTGGCAAGGCTGTGGACACAGCAGGCTCCCCAAGAAGGCAGCATAGACGGCCCGAGGGAAGACGCCGGGGCAACTCTTACACCGCGGCCACCTCCGATCACTGCGTCTGAGCACTGGACGCAGGCTCATTGCTCGTTTTCTCTCTGGAGGGTTCAGAGCTCAGGCCTGCCTCCCTCCCCAGGGCCAGGCAGAGTTCTCAGTCTCAAATCCGCACAGATAAAGCCCAGGGTGGTCTCTGAGCAAAGACATCCTGCCCCTCAGGGCTCCAGGAAAGGCCACTTTCTGTGGGTCCCTCACCCACAACTAGGCTCTACTCACTGCCTGTGGAGATCTGAGGGTAGGGGTACATGTCTGAGAGGAGGGGAAGGCCTCCTGAGGCCTCCCCGGGCCCCGGGGACGGGAGCAGCCACCCCCATAAGCTCTCCAAGCCGCTCATCTCCTCCCCTGGGGACCCATTTCAGTGCCTGCTCAAGCATCTGAGCTGGCTTAGAAGGCGACAGCATCTGGCTTTTAGCAGGACAAAGGAATAATGATCTTCAGAGGCTCTGATGATTACCTTGTGGTTTCCTTGGAAACCAAGTCCCCAGCTCACCTTCCTCAGGCTTCTTCTCTCTCCTGCCTTGATCTGGGCCACAAATCCAAGAAGGGCCAGGTCACCGCTGCCGAAGGCGGCCACCAATGAACAGGAGAGAACCCCACCGTCTCCCTGTCTTTCGTGTAGGGTCCATACTTCAGGATCACCAGGGATGCCTAGCTGCCGATGAAAAGAATTCTGGCAGATAAACGTGGGAAGAGCGATAGGGTTAGATCAGCACCACTCTAGCTTCTAATCAGGTTAAGTGGTCCAGGCAGCGATCACCGTCGCTTGAAACGTTTAGAGGGAAAGCCGATGGCTGTTCGGTCAACCGCAAGCCACGCCAAAGCGTAGTGGCCAACAATTTCGTAGGATGTCCCTTAGTCAGTGGGCCGATCCCACGAGGGCCTATCAGACAGCTGGGTTTGGGTGGAGGCCGGGGCTGGAGACACCAATCCTTACCTCCTCCCTCATTCTTGGGTCCCATGCCTCAGTGGAGATGACCAGAAGAGTGGGGACTGGGAGGGCATCGCTCTGGCTATGTGGCCTCTCCACACGGCTGCCGTGGGGTTCCTCACAGCATGGCAGCTGGCTTCCCCCAGAGTGAGTGTCCTGAAAGACTAAGGGGGAAGCTACGGGCTTCCCGTGACTCAGCCTCGGAACTCGGACTCCCTGTCGCCATATTGTAGGGCGGAGAGTGAGTCTTAGAGCCAGCGAAGTTCAAGGGTCCTTGACGGCATGAGGGTGCAAATATCAGGAAGCATTGTTGCTTGGAAGGACATCTACGGAGACGACCTACCAAATGAGGAATCCTACCAGGGAGGGGGCAGTCCGTCACCACCGGAACCCGCAGATCCTTTTTAATACCACTAAAAGATCGGCAAGCTGATCTGGTGCAATCGCAGGCCCAACGCCACCCACGGAGTGTTCTTGTTTAAAAAAATTAAAAAATGGAACCTCACTCTAACTGAGCCTCTAACGTGAACCTCCCTTTCTGGGAAACATACGGGAAGGAGGTAAGCAATAGTATGAGGAAACCAATGGAAGCGTCCAGAATGTGGAGCAAGCCTCAGGAGAAATGACTCGGTTTCTACAATAAATCAATGGCGTTGAATTAAAAAAAGAGAAGGGGGCGCTTGGGTGGCTCAGCCGGTTGAGCGGCCGACTCTTGATTTCAGGTCACGATCTCACGGTTCGTGAGTTCGAGTCCCGTGTCGGGCTCTGCGCTGGCAGCCTGCTTGGGATTCTCTCTCTCTCTCTCTCTCTCAAAATAAATAATAAATAAAATAAACTTAAATAAATAAATAAGATACCTCTGAGGCAAACAGGGAAATGTGATCATGGACTGGATGTTAGGTGATCCTAAGGGGTTATTATTTATTTTGTTAGGTGTGACCATGGCTCCGTGCTTATGTGTGAGTGTGTGTGTGTGTGTGTGTGTTCAGAGAAACCCATAGAAGCGAAGTCGCCTTATGATTGACATTTTATTTGATTTTAAATACTTGAACAGAAAGAAGGAAAGACAGCGAAGGGAGGAGATAAAGAAAAATGTGACAGAAATCTTGCTAATTATCAAATCTAGGAGGGTGATGGGCATTTGGGGCCTTAATATACTCTTCTTTCCTCTCGTGCGTACATTGGAAAGAGGTCATAATAAAAAGAAAAATGTGGGGGGAGAGGCGTTGAAAAGGAGCCTCCCTCCCCCCCATTGCTCCTGGCAGCCTCCCTCCAGAATCATCCGACACAGCAGAGCGTCGCTGCCCACACCTCATCAAGAACAAATGCGGCCGTTCAAAGTCACCTTTCACGGAGCCAGGGGCTGCATTTCTATGCCGCTGCCTCCCACCCCTCCTGTCGTCAAGTGGGGGCTCTGCTCAGCGAGACGGCAGGTTCCCTCCCCACCTCAGGATCGCCTGTCCCCAGCATCCTGGCCCCTTTGGTAGGGGGTGACTCCGGCAGACCACTCACTGCGTCAGAGAAGGTTTGAAGCAGACAAAGAGAAGGTCAAACACATGGCATGGACAAGCCCACGTGTGCACATCTCCCGCAGCACGTAAGAGAGAGACAGAGAGAGAGAGAGAGACTTAATGGGGACTCACTGGCCATAGCCAGTCCTTTTTCAGGCTGGATGATATGATGCGTCTCTGTACAAAGAGGGGCTAAATCAGGAATCCCACCCCTCCCACCCCCGACAAGAGACGTAGGTTTGGAACCTGCCTGTTTTTGAAATTCCCTGCTAATTTCAAGGTCATGGTCCTCAGATCATCATTTGGGAGCTCCAGGGCCTGAATGTATGGCCCCGTGGGGCTTAGATAGGGTGACTCAGCCCTCCCAGGAGGGAACCTAGTGTGGAGAGAAGCTTGCTGGCCTGAAGGTCAGAAGGCTCAGCCCCAGACAGGCACCGCTGGACGTCTCTGCTTCTCTGGGCCGCATTTGTAAGCCGGAGTGGGGGCCCGATGCTGGACGCCGACCTCTGAGATTCTGCCAAGTGCAAAAGGGGGAGGAATAAATTACAGAGCACTTGTCCACCTGTGCACCGGGCCAAGGCTGATGGCTTGTTTGACGTGCAGTAACGCGTAGCAACCGCAAGGGGGTCTTTCGTCTACCTGTCTACCTTCTAGCTGGATGACGACGTGCCAGCACGCGGGTGGGAACACACTGGGACACGCACTCAAGCAACAGGGAGTTCAACTGAAAGGCATCAAGCCACCCAGAGAAGTTTTCATAGGTCCCACCTGCAGACAAACCAGGTGCCCTGCCCTGGCTGTCCTCACCTGCCAAGGACCGTCCCGTGGACACTGGGCATCTCCCTGTCCCTCTCCTCAGGAAGAAGGAAAGGCACATCCATGGGCTGGCCAAGAACTGCTGGGCACCGAAATGGCCCTAAACACATTATGTCACATAAGCGAGTCGGCAGTATAACCGGGGAAAATTCAAAAGAATCAGGATACGTTTACTCTACACACCTTCCTATGTTTTAAAAACTATTCTTTCCATGCAGCGTCTGGGTGGCTCAGTCGGTTAGGCGTCCAGCTTCTGCTCAGGTCATGATCTCACGGTTGGTTCGTGGGTTCGAGCCTCGCGTTGGGCTCGGTGCTGTTAGCTCGGAGCCTGGAGCTGTTTCAGATTCTGTGTCTCCCTCTCTCTCTGCCCCTCCCCCATTCACAGGTGCGTGCTCGCTCGCTCTCTTTCTCTCAAAAATAAATGAACATTAAAAAATATGTATATATAGTCTTTCCGAACTGAAGTTCTTTCAATGTGACAGAATTACAGGGAATCGTTCCTTTTGAGTTTTGGTGGGTTGGGGTTTTTGTTTGTTTGTTTGGGTTTGGGTTTTGGTTTTTGGTTTATCTGTATTTTCAACTCTTTTCACAACAATCCTGTAGAGCTGTTTCCGTAGAAACCTCAACACCATTGGCATTACTTGAGGCCAGATAGCTCTTTGCTGCTCTCTCCCTAGTAGCTGCCACAAACATCCCCCCAGTTACGACAATCAAAAATGTCCCTTGACATTGCCAAGTGTCCCCTGGTGGGCAAAATCACCCCCCGCTGAGACTTATTGTTCTAAATTATACCTGCTAAGACTGAGAGCGGGTGGTCAAAAAATTGAAGGAAGACCAGGAAAGAATAAGGAGAAGACGTATTAGTGGGGGCACCTGGTTGGCTCAGTTGTGGAACATGTGACTCTTGATCTCAGGGTTGTGGGTTCAAGCCCC
Organism: Neofelis nebulosa; assembly: GCF_028018385.1. NCBI lineage: Eukaryota > Metazoa > Chordata > Mammalia > Carnivora > Felidae > Neofelis > Neofelis nebulosa. Next base: position 107,684,191 of record NC_080791.1, on the reverse strand, counting down.
ATGTTGGGTGTAGGAGCTTACTTAATAAAAAATAAAATAGAATAGAATAGATAAAATAAAATAAAATATGGGGCGCCTGGGTGGCGCAGTCGGTTAAGCGTCCGACTTCAGCCAGGTCACGATCTCGCGGTCCGTGGGTTCGAGCCCCGCGTCAGGCTCTGGGCTGATGGCTCGGAGCCTGGAGCCTGTTTCCGATTCTGTGTCTCCCTCTCTCTCTGCCCCTCCCCCGTTCATGCTCTGTCTCTCTCTGTCCCAAAAATAAATAAATAAAAAAAAAACGTTGAAAAAAAAAATTAAAAAAATAAAATAAAATAAAATAAAACTGCAAAACCATCACAAGAAAACTACGTACCAATGTCTCCTGTAAATACAAATGCAAAAATCCTTGACAAAATGCTAGCGAACTGAATCCAGCAACATATGGAAGGGATCATACACCATGACCACGTGAGATTCAGCCCAGGAATGCAAGGTTGTTTAAACAACCTTGAAAATCCGGTAACGCAATGCACCTTATCAGTAAAATAATGGTAACACAGACATGATCATTTACCTGGGGTTTTTACATGCAGAAAGAGCCACTGACAAAATTCACCCCCTCGTGATGGGTATCTAAATACAATGGAGTATTACTCGGCAGTCAAAAAGAATGAACTCTTGCCATTTGCAACTACGTGGATGGAACTGGAGGGTATTATGCTAAGGGAAATTAGTCAGTCAGTCAGAAAGACAAATATCCTATGACTTCACTCACATGAGGACTTTAGGATACAAAACAGGTGAACATAAGGGAAGGGAAACAAAAATAATATAAAAACAGGGAGGGGGACAAAACAGAAGAGACTCTTAAATATAGAGAACAACCAGAGGGTTACTGGACGGGGTGTGGGAAGGGGGAGGAGCTAAACGGGTAAAGGGGCATTAAGGAATCTACTCCTGAAACCATCGTTGCACTATATGCTCACTAACTTGGATGTAAATTTTAAAAATAAATAAATAATTAATGAAAAAAATTCACCCCCTCGTGATGAAAACATTCAACAAACAAGAAAGAAAGGGGAGTTCCCTCAACTTAACAAAGGTATCTCTGAAAATCCCCCAGCTAACATCATACTCAGTGGAGAAAGAACAGACATTTCAGGAACAAGACAAGGATGTTTGCTCCTGCCACTTCTGTTGAACATTGCACTGGAGTTCTAGCCAACGTGATTAGGCAAGACAATGAAATAAAAGGCACCTATATTAAAAAGAGAACTATTTCTTTTTTTTTTTTTTTAATGTTTATTTATTCTGGAGAGAGAGAGAGACCGAGCATGAGCAGGGGAGGGGCAGAGAGAGAGAGAGGGAGACGCAGAATCCGAAGCAGATTCCAGGCTCCGAGCTGTCCGCACGGAGGCCGACGTGGGGCTGGAACCCAAGAACCGCGAGATCACGACCTGAGCCGAAGTCGGCGCTTAACCGACTGAGCCACCCAGGCGCCCCAAAAGAAAACTATTTCTATTTGAGGATGACATAATCTTGTATATAAAGAATCCTATGAAATCCACCAATAACTATTAGAACTAATAAATGAGTTCAGCAGGGTTGTGGGATATATGATCATATATAAACATCAATAGTGTTTCTGTATATTTGCAATGAATACCCCCCCAAAAAAGGAATTTAAAAACAATTCCCTTTCCAATAGCATCTAAAAGAATAAAATACTTCATCATAAATTTAGCAATGGAAGTGTAAAACATATACTCGGAAAACTACAAAATATTGTTGAAAGAAATTACAAGAAGAAGCAAATGAACGGAGAGACATCCACGTTTGTGAATCGGAAGACTCAACGTTGTTAAGACCGTAGTACTTCCCAAACTGACCCATAGATTTAATGCCATCGCTACCAAAATCCCAGCTGGCATATTTGCAAAAAAATTGATAAGATGATTCTAAAATTCCTATGGAAAATCAAGGGACCCAGAATAGCCAAAATGACCTTTACAGAGAAGAAAAAAGCTGGATTTGCACTTCACAATTTCAAAACTTGCTACAAAGCAACGGTGTGATGCTGGCATAAGGATAGACATATAGAGCAATGGAATAGAATTGACAGTCCAGAAATAAATTCCCACAATTATGGTCGAGTGATTTTCTTTTTTTTTTAAATTTTTTTTTAACGTTTATTTATTTTTAAGACAGAAGAGACAGAGCATGAACGGGGGAGAGGCAGAGAGAGAGGGAGACACAGAATCGGAAGCAGGCTCCAGGCTCTGAGCCGTCAGCCCAGAGCCCAATGCGGGGCTCGAACTCACGGACTGTGAGATCGTGACCTGAGCTGAAGTCGGACGCTTAACCGACTGAGCCACCCAGGCGCTCCGGTTGAGTGATTTTCAACAAGGGTGCCAATATCATTCGGTGGGAGAAAAATAGCCTTTTCAGCAAAGGGTGCTGGGACAACTGAATGTCCACAGGCAAAAGAATTAGGTTGGACTCCTACCTCACACCATATACCCAATTTTACTCAAAGAGGATCAAAGACCTACACATAAGAGCTAGTTTTTAAACGCTTAGAAGAAAACAGACGCATAAATCCCCACGATCTTGGATCAGGCAAGGATTTCTTAGATCCGCCACAAAAGTACAAGCAATAAAAGAAAAAAAAAAGAGTTACATTAGACACCATTAAATTAAAAACGTTCGGGCTTCAAAGGGCACGGACAAGCAAGTAAAAAGACAATCCACCTAACGGGAGGAAACGTCTGCAGATCACATATCTGATAAAGGGCTGGTATCCAGACTGCAGAAACTTAAACCTATAATAAAAAGACAAGTAACCCAATTGAAAGATGGGGAAGGGTCTCAGGAGAACGTCCGTTCTTGGAGCTAGAATTTGCTTCTGAGCCAGTCACCTGACGGACTGTCCCTGAGCGTCTGATCGCGCTTCCTGTGCTCCTACACGAACCCTGGGAGGTTAGCGCTTTCATGGATCCTCAGAGCTTCCTCCAAAAGCCCTGAGGCCAGATGTAATGCAGAGATGAGACCTCCTCAGATTTGAGAACGGCAGTCTGATGCATCCAACCGTGTATTGTGTGACACCCCCACTTAGGCCTAGGACAGCACCCTGTAATCAAACGCTAATATTTCCACGGTGAGGCCTATGAATATTCACACTGAGTGAAGCAAATACTAACTATAAATAGCTTTTCATCAGCTCGGGACGGTTTGCGGAGTGGAGTCTCTCAGTGGCTCCATCTGCTCTGAATCCTCGTGCCTTCGACTACACCTGCTCTGGAAACTTCGCCCGCGTTGATTTTCCTCTTCCCTCTTTCCGCACGAAAGCCTGTTCTCGCCGTGGTCTGTGGCCCCCAACCTACGTGCCCAGCCCTAGTTCGGTGCTTGGGGGTCCATTCTAGACCTCTGACAAACCGCTGCCCCAGACAAACCCTTCATAGGCTGAGTCGCGGACCAGGTGGGCGCCAGTGTCACCCGCTGAAAAAGGAAACACCCTCTTGCCCCCGACTTCCGGAAAGAGTCTCAGACGCCCAGTCCCGCGCCAGGTCTCACCTCTTCTGGGAAAACCAAGGCCTCAGATTTGGCAGAGTAGGCCCTGTTTTGAGTCTGAGACCTGCCATCAACATCCTTGTTCCAGAACCTACTGTGTCATTCATTCATTCATTCAACAAACACTGCCAGGCATTGCGCCAAGCAGTCCGGGTTGTTTTAACTTTTTTAAAAATTTTATTGTTTTAAATTTACATCCAAATTAATTAGCATCTAGGGCAACAATGATTTCAGGAGTCGATCCCTTAGTGCCCCTGACCCGTTTAGCCCCTCCCCCCTCCCACCACCCCTCCAGCGACCCTCAGTTTGTTCTCCATATTTATGAGTCTTTTCTGTCTTGTCCCCCTCCCTGTTTTTATATTCTTTTTGTTTCCCTTCCTTGATGTTCAACTGTTTTGTCTCTTAAAGTCCTCATAGGAGTGAAGTCATAGGATTTTTGTCTTTCTCTGACTCATTTCGCTTAGCACAATACCCTCCAGTTCCATCCACGTCGTTGCAAATGGCAAGATTTCATTCTTTTTGACGGCCGAGTAATACTCCATTGCATCTATATCCCATATCTTCTTTACCCATGCATCCATCGGTGGACATGTGGGCTCTTTCCACACTTTGGCTGTTGTCGATAGTCCTGCTATGAACATGGGGGTGCGTGTGTCCCTTCGAAACAGCACACCTGTAGCCCTTGGATAAATACCTAGCAGTGCCATTGCTGGGTCGTAGGGTAGTTCTTTTCTTAGTTTTTTGAGGAACCTCCATACTGTTTTCCAGAATGGCTGCACCAGCTTGCATTCTCAGGCACCAGGGTTTTAATAGTGAATAAAACAGACAAGGTCCAATCTCTCTCTCTCTCAAAAATAAATAAACACTAAAAAAAAATTTAAACACAGACAAGGTCCCTTTCCACTGGAGCTTGTATGCTAATGAGGGTGATAGATAATAAACAAATAGACGTATAAGATAACACCAGGTGGTGAGAAGGGGCTGTGAAGAAACATAAAGCAGGGCAAGGGTCTCAAGAGAGAATCAGGATGCTATTCTAGAGACAGCAGCACAGACAGCCTCTCTAAAGGGGGAGGACACTTGAGTGGCGATCTGAATTAAGCAAGAGAGGGCGCCATGAGGGTATCTGAAGGAGAGCAGTGGAGACAGGAGAAAAACAAATGCAAATGCCCTGAGTAGGAGATGGGCTGGCATGAAGCAAGGTGGGGAAATTGGGGCACAAAGGAGTCACGACCCCTAGCAATCCTGGTACTTAGTGAGGAGTGTCAGCAGTTGGTTGAAGCCTGATGGCCTTGGAGGATGCTGCGAGGAAGTAGTTAGAGGAAAGTGAGAAGGTGACTGAGGGGGCGCCTGGGTGGCTCTGTCAGTTGAGCGTCCGACTTCGGCTCAGGTCGTGATCTCGAGGTTCGTGAGTTCACGCCCCGCGTCGTGCTCTGTGCTGACAGCTCGGAGCCCGGAGCCTGCTTCCGATTCTGTGTCTCCCTCTCTTTCTGGTTCTGAAAATTCCTGACTTCTCTCTAGAGGGCAAAGGATGGGTGAAAGGAAGACCTGGTTTCCGGGGAAAGAGCCAGTCCGGAGATACATCAGGAAAATGTGATCTAAAGACGAAGTTGAGGGCAGGACTGTCAAATCTGTCACTGATATCAGAAAACGCAAGGGGGTGCTTGGGAAGACCGCTCACTTAATAAGGCTTCTAAATGAGTTTGAAGGGGTCACTCCTTAGCAGCCTCGGCAGGGTCCCAAGGTGGAGAAGGGTTTATCGCGAAGAGATTTGTCTGACGGAGCAAACCCCAGTAAGATTCATAGGCCATCCAAAAAGGGTTTAGGAGAACAGTATTGGCAGAAACCCTCCCCCCTCCCCCTCGAATGGATAGAGACAGAGAAGTTCAAAGGGAAAGGAAGTCTTTGGACTTCCAAACTTTTTTTTAATGTTTATTTATCTATTTTGAGAGAGAGAGAGGGAGAGAGCATGTGCTCACACACTAGCGGGAGAGGGACAGAGAAGAGAGAGAATATCCCAAGCTGTGCTGACAGCACAGAGCCCGACACAGAGCTCAACCCCATGAACCGTGAGATCGTGACCTGGGCTGAAACCAAGAGTCGGGGACGCTTAACCGACTGAGCCACCCAGGCGCCCCTGACTTCCAAACTTCTACAGGCAGGAAGAAGGCTGGGAAAATCAATCAGTGGTCAACATAAGCTGCCTTTCATGGAAAAGGAAAGATGACTCTGAAGGCAAAACCAAGATCCCATAGGGCAGAGCCAAGAGCCATGGAGAATCATTCCTAGCCATTGAGTTCCGATGAGAGAACTCCCAACACTGAGGGTTCTGATACATGCCCCCATCGCTATTGGCCAGTGATTCCTGTCTGCCTCCTTTTTTGAATGGGGAGTGTCTCCTCTGGTTACATCTCTCACACAATTGCAGGTTGTATGGGCGGGTGGGTGGGGGACACATCACTGTCTCTTCAGTTGACGAGCCTTCAGACCAAGGGGAACTGTACTCAAAGAGCAATACTTGAGGAATCTCACCCAAGGAGACTCATCTGTTCCCGATTTGGATGATGAAATTCTAAATTATGAGCTGTAATACGAGACTTTGGGAGACCCTGGGAGGAGGTAAGAATATTCACATGTAAGAGGGACAGGACCGACTGGGGACCAGGGGACAGATTACAGTGGATGGCCCCATACGATCCCCTCCCCCGGTGTCCACACTTCCTCCCACGCTGAATAGGGAGTCCTGTGTAACCAGTAGAATATCGTAGAGGTGACAGTGTCTGACTTCTGAGACCAGGTCATCGGAGACGTCGCAGCTTCTGCCCACCTCTCTCTTGGATTGCTCACCCTGGAGGAATCCAGCCACCACGTAAGGACATGCAAGGGCCCCTCTGGGGAAGTCCATTCGGCCAGGCACGGAGGCCTCCTGCCAACAGCCAGCCCCAGTCCACCAGCGACATTAGTCACCCATCTTGGAAGAAGAGCCTCTGGCCAGTCCAACGTAGAGACGACCGCAACCCCCACCAACATCTTGGCTACAACATAGTAAGAAACCTCACTCAGCCAAGTCACGCCCGAATTCTCGACCCACAGAAACTACGCGAGATAATAAATATTTATCGTTGCATTGAGCTGCTGAGCATGTGAGCAACTTATTATGCAGTGGGAGATAATTAATGCACCCGTATCTCCCCACCCTCACCCTCACTAGTGCGGGGCGCGGTCACGTGACTCGCGTTGGCCAATGAAGCTGGAACACAAGTGACGATGTGTCCCCTCTAAGCCGAGGCGCCAGAGCCGTTTCGTGCTGCCACCTGCCGCCACACATTTCTCCCCTGCCTCAAACACAGCGCTTCCCTCACGGATCCTTCGGCCTGGATCCTGGAATGAAGAGGGTGTGGGGCCGAGCATCGCGGGCAGCCGGTACCCTTAACCTGAGACAAACCTTTGTTACGACGGCCACCAAGTTTCGGTGGTTGTTACTCAGCACAGCCCAGCAAAAGCTGACTGATACAAGTCGTCAACACCTTGCGCGACGCTGTTTTCCGAGACCTCTTATCCTTGGGTCTCCTCCTCGGAATCCTTCCTGGCTCACCACGACTCCTCCCAGGGCTCAACACAACGGAGTCTGAGCAGCCCAGGGCCTGGTGGCCCTGTCCCCCCCACCCCCCCACCCCCCGCCAGAACAGGGTCACCGATCACTCCACAGCTGCCTGGCAACCTCACAGTCTGGAGCACAGAGACCTCCCACCTAGCCCCAGAAGAATGTCTCCGGGGACCAAAAAGACGTCACGAGTCCACATGCTGAGGCTTGAGAACTTGACCCCTATGACAGACAGCCTTCCAACCTCCTCGGGGCCCGTTACAGCCTGACAAGCTTGTGATACGATTGACAAATCCCCCAGCAGAGTCGAAGGGGCAAATTAGAGGTAAATCGACATGCTAGGTAATGAGGCAGAATCAAGGAAAGAAAGGATGGAAGGCTGGATGCCCGCCCCAACTCACAAGCACTCTGCAGGGTCGGTACTGAGGTGCCCATTTTATAGGAGAGGGAACCGAGGCTCAGATAGGATAGGAAATTGCCAAGCCGCAAGCTCGTCGGTAAGGATTCGAGCAGGCACACAGCGGGTCTGCATGAACAGTAGCTCCTGGTGCTGATCTTGACCTGAGGAGGGGCGGAGAAGCGCCCCAAGCGTTCCCTCACCCCCGTCCCCGCCTGGGAGGCGCAGTGGGATTCACATCTCCCCCCTCGGGAGAAGTGACGCGTGGACCAGCGGGTGGGCACCAACAGAGCCCAGAGGAGGAGGCTGGGGTCACACAGCAGGCTCGGTCAGGGGACGCGGGCTGAGACCAGAACCAGAGTTTTAGCAGCCTTGATGAACTCCCTCGCGTTAAGTACACCCACACGTCACCATCACTCTTCTCCAGACCTTTTTCATCTTCCCAGATTGAAACCCCATACCCATTCAATGTTTTTTTGTGTTTTTATTATTTATTTTTGAGAGAGAGGAAGACACAGAACGTGAGCAGGGGAGGGGCAGAGACAGAGGGAGACCCAGAATCCGAAGCAGGCTCCAGATTCCGAGCTGTCAGCACAGAGCCCAATGCGGGGCTCGAACCCACGAACTGTGAGATCATGACCTGAGCTGAAGTCAGAGGCTTAACAGACTGAGCCCCCCCGCCCCCAGGCGCCCCCACTAATTGTGGTTTTGATTTGCGTTTTCCTCATGATCAGTGATACTGAGCATCTGTTCATGTGCTTATTAGCTGTTTGTATATCTTCTTCAGAGAAACGTCTGGCCGAGTCCTTTGCCCATTTTTTTTAAATTGAGTTGTTTGGTTTTCTTGTTGCTGAGATGTAGGGATTGTTTATACATTCTGAGTGTTAACCCCTTATCAGATGTATGGTTTGCAAATGTTT